>NC_140530.1:39848048-40008048 GCF_057382185.1 Mchenga conophoros | reverse complement strand
GTTGGATTTTTAGGCTAAACTACACCTGAGTCTGTGTGAGGAGTCAGAAAGCAACCTGGAATCTCCGAAACTGCTTCTGACGAGCGAAACCTTCATCCTGCAGCCCAAAGAGACGACCTCAGCGTCACGCCAAACGCCCGCCCTAACGGCAGCAAATGAACCTTCGTGAGTTTCACGCCCTCATCACAACACCGCTCTGATTGGACGCCTGTCTTAAATGCAGAAGCGTAAAAACAACGCTTTAATCCCACCCCTGACCCCCACCTTACAGCTTATTACGAGCTCGTGCAGACCTTACCCGCCTCTCTGGAGAGCTGCATGAAGGCATCCACGCCCTTCTCGCCGTAACTGCCCTCTGACGCCACCGTGGAGACGTAGTTCCAGCCCATGGTCTTGACGATGTCCACCATGGCCTGAGCCTGGAAGCTGTCCGGAGGGACCACCCGAGAGAAGAAGTCGTACCGCCGGTCGTCGCTCAGCTCTGGCGCCGTGGAGGCGTAGCTGATCTGAGGGATCTGCAGGAGGAGAGTGGAAGGAAACAGGGGATGTTAGGAGGGGAGCGTGGAGGTGACGCAGAAGGATTCTTCGGGAATGACTGGACAGGTGATTATTATAAACATCTGTATGATGGCGAGATGAGTCTGCAGCATGAACCAAAACAACACGAGCGCACGCTGAACATAAAAACAGGCCAGATGTTCACGTGTCATCTCGAAAAACGACTTCATGTAAGCTTCAACCTGACGCCGTCATGTGATCACTTATGGCGTGAGCTTTTCCTGTTGCTCTGATGATAAGATGGTGTGACCGTGTTTGACTGTTCCCTTATAAATGATTACATATATGTGTATTTATCTGCTGGTAAATTATAAAGTAAATTCATGCTTTTCTTAACATTTTATGGTGTATATGTCACATTGTGATAATTATATATATGTAAATAAGAGTTATAAAACCACTTTTACCACATTTTATTACTGTTACAATATTCAAAGCTTTTATTAACATGTTTAGATGTTTTCACGAGCTTTTAGGACCTTCTGCTGCTCGGCTGTTCATCAGCCTGAGCTGCAGGTTAACGAGGTCTCATTAATATTAACGCTGATTGGTTCTGTTGTTCAGCCGCTAATAAAAACTTGAGTTATTGATCGTTTTTGTACTGAAGAAGTCTGAACAGGAGTTGTGAACATGAGGTGCTGAGGTGAGCAGAACGAGGCGCTGAACACGTTTGTTTTACGGCTCAAATGGATTGGATTGCATTTATATAGCGCTTTACAATGCCACTATTCATTCACTCTCACATTCACACACTGGTGGAGGCAGCTACAGTTGTAGCCACAGCTGCCCTGGGGCAGACTGACAGAAGCCAGGCTGCCATATCGCGCCATCGGCCCCTCTGGCCAACACCAGTAGGCGGTAGGTGAAGTGTCTTGCCCAAGGACACAACGACCAGGACAGAGAGCCCAGGGATCGAACCGGCGACCTTCCGGTTACAAGGCCCAGAATAAGACAAAGAAGGATTATTATGAAGTGTGAATCGCTTTGTATGGATCACATCAACATGACTGGACTTCCTGTGGACTTCCTCTTCGCCCCCTGCCGGCTTCAATAAAACTCGGCCAGCATTGATCTGAGACGGCGAGGTGAGCTGGGAGGCGAGGACGGTCCACGCCTCTGAGGCGAGGAGAGAGATGACGGGAGAGCTGAAGCATCGATCGGCAGCCCTGACAGGAAAACGAAACAGCCAATCAGAGGCAGCGATGATCCTACACGCTGGCATTCCCATCTGACATTAATGCGCCGTGACGACGGCAGAGGACTCGGATTTACTGACCTTCTGCTCGTCACTGATGTCTATTAACGAGCGCTTGTGTGGGAGGACGGCGCCGCTGCGAGCCTCCGTGTGAGACCTGAACCTCCAGGGGGTCAGAGGTCAAAACAAACAGGCGGCGGAGACCCCAGATGGAGGTTTCCATGAATGTATCAGAAGAAGAAGCTGAATTTGATCTTTGCCTCGTATAAAAATAAGACATTTATGAGCATGTGAGATTTGTGAGCACGCTCCGTCTGCACGCCGTCCGGCCCGTCCAGAGTTTCTAATTAAAAACGGGGCAGCGCTGAACATGAATTAGATCCATTAAACACTGTTTGAGTGTGAGAGCGTCACCATCTCCTCACTGTTCTCGCGTCTCTGACAGATTCCTTCACCCTCCATTATTACCCAGCGGGCCGCATCTGCTGCAGCGGCGGCTCTCTGAACTGAATCGGCACATTGGACGTGCTGGAGAGCGTCATCGTGCAGACGCAGAGGGATTTCTCTCTGAGCGGCGTGCTCATCCTCAGCAGATCAAACCGAATCTAAAATGATGTGTTTCATGTCAGCGTGTTCAGACTGACCATTTCAGCGTTTTATTCTGAGAGTCACACGCCGAGGATCTTCATCTCCTCCAGAGTCTCACATCTCTGCTGCTTGTAAAAGTAACTGAATCCTGTGTGAGCAGCTCGCCCTCGCCCTCGCCGTGCAGACAGCTGTCAGTGGATCAGTGCGATGCTCCGGGAAGCCCTGCACCGATCCTCAGCACATCACTCGTCAACAAAATAAAACCACACACACAACAACAGCTGGCACCAACGCAGTCGTCAAATCAGCAAGCCCGACTCGTTAGGTTTCTGTCATGGTGCGGGGCGGAGCCGCTGCATCTCCTCGTAGTGGCGACGCCTGTGAGTAATCAGCGGTCACAGTCGTTGAGATCGTCGGCTCACCACAGCGAAGGCCGTCATGGTCAAAGTGTTTTAGTCACTGCTGCACTGGTGTCGGCCATGTTTCTCTCTGCTCACAGTAACACTTTGAACATTTGTTAGTTTTGTCGGTTTCCCCTCTGATCAGTCTGTACGGTTTTTGTCATCTTGACCAAAAGCCAATGATTAAAGACTAAAACTGTGTTGTTGGAAAGTTCCTCAGCAGAGTCCCTGCATGACAAACACACCACATCACTCAAATCCTTCTGTGACTGACAGAAAAATCCTCTGCAGCCTCTCGGCAAACAGAGAAGGGCCTCAAATAAACTGAGACCCGGAACAAACACAGGAAGTCAAAAGCTCGCGACGCGCTAATGAACAGAGCTGCTGTATTTCAGGCTAAAACCAGGCGACATGTTTCCCTGAGCTGCAGCAGCGAGATAACACAGTCCTCACTCACAGGTCTCAACAGGATGTGCCGTGCCTGTGATAACAGCACATTTAGAGGGTAAAACAGATGATATTCTCCCTGAAAATAAAACAATCCATCCTTCTGAATTGGGCCCAGCGGGCTCCTGTAGCCAGCCGTTTGTGTTTTAAAGACTGTGGCTGAAGGATATGATCTTTACTTAAGGCCCAGAGCGGCGACGCTGGAACCCCGTCGAGGGTCTCAGAGATAATTTGATCTGACGGCTAATTTCCACGAATCACTGGGAACATCTCGTATCCACTCAAAATCCAGCTGACGATAAAAATGCCTCTGCTTTCTCCACTACATGATTCCACTTCCTGTTCACATTTCATTTCAATGTTATTTACACAGCGCCAAATCACAACAACAGTCGCCTCAGGGTGCTTTATATTGTAAGGTCGACCCTGCAATAACACATACAGAGAAAAACCCAACAATCATATGACCCCCTGTGAGCAGCACTTTGGCGACAGCGGGAAGGAAAAACTCCCTTTTAACAGGAAGAAACCTCCGACAGAACCAGGCTCAGGGAGGGGCGGGGCCATCTGCTGTGATTGGTTGGGGTGAGAGAAGGAAGACAGGATAAAGACATGCTGTGGAAGAGAGACAGAGATTAATAACAGATATGATTCAGTGCAGAGAGGTCTGTTAATACATAGTGAGTGAAGAAGAAACACCCAATGCATTATGGGAATCCCCCGGCAGCCTACGTCTATTGCAGCATAACTAAGGGAGGAGTCAGGGTCACCTGGTCCAGCCCTAACTATATGCTTTAGCAAAAAGGAAAGTTTGAAGCCTGATCTTGAAAGCAGAGAGGAAGAACAGCTGCAGCCATGTTGGTCACAGCTCAGTTATTTCAGTAAGAGCTGTTACTGTGCTGAGGGGCTGTCAGTGTCACGCAGTCCCTGGAAGTTTGCCTTTAAATCCCTGTAAACAGTTGCTTACAGCACACTGCAGCATAGCAACATAATCCTAAAACACAGCTGCTAAATCCACCGACCTTTGACCTCTGATGAAATGAGAAAGCCAGTCTACTTCCAGGGTTTAGCTTTCTTTATTCAGTCTCAGACCTTTAATGCAGACGCGTCCATGTTTGTGCTCATAGCTGTCTGACATGCAATGACACAAACACACGACAAACACACGTAACACAACACAAGACATAAAATTTACAAAGAGCAGAGCGAGGAGGACAACAAAAAGACCTCCAGGTCTATAATTGCTGAGCACCAGGTCACCATAGTGGTATATACAAAAGGTAGCCCCTCCCCTAATCAGCTAACGTGGATTTTAAGAGGCTAACTGTAAGAACTGCGGCCAATCAGACCCTATATATTGTGACTTTTCAAAATAAAAGTCCCTCCTTCTGTTTTCTCTGCACAAACTTGGGTTAACTACACGTCTGCTGCAAAGACAGTTATTTCCATGTCACTTCACATCTCTTCTTATCCGTCGCTCTACCCGAGGCGTATGAGGCCCGTGCACACGTTCGTGCACACGTTCGTGCACACGTATCATATGTGGGAGGAGAGGCGGTGCAGTCGCCCCTCTGTGAGTGAATCAGAGGTGGAGAACGAGAAACGCTGCCTCCTAATCACACTTAATTACAATGACCCTGCTCGCCTACGGTGCAGCAATCACAGATTTCATTACAGCCGCTCATTTTGTGCGATCAGGCAACACACACACACACACGGGACCGTGCACGCATTCATCAACACACTGTTTCTTCCAGCCTGCTGACGGACGGCTAAATGAAGCAGAAACAACGAGCTGCAGAACACTTTCACTTCCTGACTCACTGTGTGTGTCTGTGTGTGAGCACTGTTATTATCACTTTATTTGTAAACCATCAGCATTCAGCTTGACTGTGATTCACCTCCAGCAGGAGTGTGACAGACCGACTGACTCAGCCTCCATCCCTTCATCCTCCTCTTCCTCTCCCGCCTCTAATCTTCCTCGCCCCTCTCTGTTTCTTGCCGGTTCTCCGCCTGCTGGCTTTTTTAAGTCCTCATCAGCGAGGATGTAATTTGGCGCCATAAAAACGTGGATGAAAGTGGAGCAGCGAGTGAAGGTGCTGACATTTCTCTGATTAAGTAGGCCGGCGAGGTGGAAGCGGGGTACCTGCGCCACACGGTTTATGAGCCTCGTCCTACAGACCAGAGAGTGCGTTTGAAACCGTTTAACACCGCGCTGTGTGTGCCGCCGTTATCACACCAACCCAAGCTAATGTTAGACCAAAACGAGACACAAAGACACACAACAGGACTGCAAAGAGACAACAGCTAAGGTCATGAGACATTAAAGACCACAAAGAGCCAAAACACAAGTCACAAGAGATGAAAACAACCAGCAGCAGCTACAACTACAAGAAGAATCCATGTTGGCGTGCATCTCATCTGGTGATGTTACCGATTACCGGACTCTAAGTTAATGTTAGCGTGTGTGGCTCGATGGCGGGAGCAGGAGAGCGGCGGTGGGCGGCGACATCGGCCCACGGGCTGTTGAAGGCGAGCGAGGTCTCGGCTCCAAACGTGTTTAATTCATGAAACACGTAACCCGGCACTTATTTAAATGTAACTGATTAATTCATGCAAAGACACACACTCCTCAGATGCTTTCACATTAAAAGCCTCGTTCCACACAGCGGCCCCATTAAGTCCGGTCAGGACTCGTGCTTGCATAATTCATCAGGCATGCTCCTCTCTTTAATCTCATGCTGTTAATTCGTTTGTCCTACTGCGCCCTCCATCCTCACCTCGCTGTCACCTACAACCGAAGAGGAGGAGGAGGTGGGTCATTAGAAGAAGAATATTCTGGAGGAGAGGGATGCGAGGCGAGCCGTCCGCGGCCGCTGAAATAATGACCTCGCTGCCAATTAAATTTTCAGTGACCTCACCTAATTGAATGGTACATTTCCAGCCGAGCTCAGCCCAGCTGACGGCTGAGAGGAAGGCTTCAGCACCTCAGAGGGTCCACATCAGGACGCCACGGCCCGGAGCCTGAACATCATCCACTGACAGTCTGACACCAGGAGTCTGCTCACAGGTAAACGGGAACTTTCAAAATAAGGGCGAGGCGATCATGGAAACACGGGAACATGACGAGATGCAATAAAAATGTCTAAGCAAACTTTGAGCGTCTTCATTGTTTGGGTGCGGTCACGTCCGAGATCCGGTTCCACCCCCGCTGAAGCGGCTCTCTGGTCATTTTGTCATTTTTATCGTTTCTATTTGTGTGTTTAGGGTTTTTCCTGATTCAGAGCAGTTTGTGCCGACTCATAAATAAGTCTGAAGCATCTCTGATTCATGACGTTCTTGCTGATATCATCGAATCATCATCATCGAATCTGAGCTTCACCTGATTATTTCTGCTGCTCTGAGTTTCGGGGGCGTGGCTGAACAGGTGAGACACAGATACGACTCGGCACGTGTTTTAGGTGAAACACGAGCTCACTGATGACTTTAATGTTCCCTCGGCTCTCTCTGCCTTACTCCACCCCCTCAGCCTCTCCTCCCGTCTGAACATCTTTCTGCCAAACCCGAGTGCTCGACTCCTCGCCGCCTGCCCAGAGCCCATTCAGCAATCACGGACAAACAGCCGCTCGTTCATTCATTTTGTTTTCGCCGCTCGGGCAGGCTGCACTCAGCCTCGCTCTGCTAAAAGCAGCAGTCAAACACTTGAGCGTGAGTGGACGAGCTCCAGCCTCTCGGTATCGCTCTCTCACACAAACGCCCCTCGCCGCGGCGTCCAGCTCTCTGCAGCCCTTTCTAAATGTTGCTGGGCTCGGCGCCGGGCGTGTTTCACAGAGATAGCTGCTCCTCGCAGCAATGAATCCACCCTCGGTGGCTCGCCTCACTCGACAGGCGAGCTTCGAGGACACATTAAGCTGGTACCGTGCCTGTCGCCGCTTATTACACCCCCAGCCCGCCGCAGGTTCACGAGTGATGGAACGGGGCTGAGAAACGTGGGTCTGAAATGAGACGATGCAAGACACAGTTCTCTGTCGTTTCTCTCTTAGCACAGTTTCTAATACAGAGCGTGAATCCCCGCGCTCGCCATCCGCCCCGAGGACACGCCCCAGACCAAACTTCTTCCAGTCTGCTTGCTCATTCCGACCTCATCAAGCACAAAGGAGTCCAAATCCTCCTCAGTCCTAAAATCAATCAAAGCCTGAGGCGTCCAAACTCTTTCAGCTCCAGTGAAGCGATCCGTGTGCCTGCTCTGCAGGAGGGGGCGGGGTTAGTGAAGCTGGGCCAGCTGGCACATAATACCTGTTGGAGAAGGACGAGAACGACCACGGAAGAGCTTTGGGCCTCGTCCACGCAGAAGACGAACGCAGCGTCACAGCAGCAGGATGCAAGCTGTTTGTGTCGCTCCTTTAAAGGAAGTGCGTCGACACGCTCGCACAAGCTGGCGTTTGTGTTTCTGATAGTCATGATGTCATTCTGGTGAGAACTGCAGCTCATTGTGGTTCAGAACAAACCTGCAAAGTCTTTGCACAAACGAGCTCGCCACGCTCGCCCTCCCGGGTCATCTGTCGCACGCGCTCACATTGAGTAACTGAAGGAAACTAAAACAAATACAGAAGATAGTGAAGCCTCTGCCTTCACCGTGATGCTTCAGCGTGCTTTCATTTTCAGAGGTCGACCGGTGTTCTCACCCTTTCCACGTTTGGCAGCTGAAGTTTGTGTTTATCAGGAAGCAGCGTGTCTGCGAGGCGAGGCAGCAGCTGGGCCTCTCCTTCATGTTCAAAAACACAGATTTAATATTAATACCACCCACCGGGTCCACCTGGTGTGCTGTCAGGAACGAAAACATTAGCTAACCATTAATTCAACAAACTAATTACCTCATTAGCGGCCCCATTAATACTTTTAATTTATCACGGAGACGATGAGGAGGGCGAGCGACAGGCCAGTGAGGAGGGTCGTCCTCAGAGGAGGCGGGACTCATCGATCATTTACTTAAATCTGAATCGGTGTGGAGCGCCCCACGATCACACGCGACATCGATCCTGCACACGTTCAAAAATCTGCAAAGTGTCAAAGTAATAACACACGGCGTGATGGAGGCGGAGTCACCGGGCCGCTCCCGACCATGAGGATGCCTTATAAAGCAGAAGCCCACAAACTGATCCCCCTCAAGTCGCTCTCTCTCTTTGTGCCGAGCTGAAGGCCGACGAGACACGAAGCAGCCCGCTGAGAGGCTGCGGGGGCGACAGTTGAGATGTGCGCGGCTAACAGGAAGTCTCCTGGCGTCGTGAGAATGAAGACGGCGTTCAGATCAACCTTCGAGCCCAACAAGCTCGCGCTGAACGACCCGCTTCCTCTCCCAGCAGGGCAGAAGCAGCTCAAAGTGAAGGCTGGCGGCTCGCCCGCAGCCACTTTCCTCCATCCCAGGGAATTCCAGGCCTTTGTTCTCCCCGCTCATCACAGCGCGGGGAGGCGGAGGACGAGGGATGCTGAAAGAGGAGAGCGGTGGGTGGATGTGTGAGCTGGCTGAAGATGGAAGACGTGGCGCTCTCTGATCTCCTCCGCTCCCTCCATCTCTCTTGGACGCCTGCTTTGGCTCCACTCCTGTGGAAGCAGGACGAGGCTTGGCAGCATCGCGGCCCGGGATTGGCTCTAAAGTGGCGCTAATATGCTAATTCCTTGCAGTTAAATGAGGAATGTCCCGGTGGAAGCTCGGGAAAGATGCTGAGCTCCAACTGATCTATTTATACCAGCAGAGAGGAGCAGGTGGAGACGAAGACGAACTGCTGCATCCACCGAATGCACTCATAATAATAGCAGCCGATGAATGTGAGCGGATCGGCTCATAGAGAGAAGGTTACTGGACCGGGAGTCTCAACCTTCAGGGGGAGAGGACGTGTCTCACAGCCCTCTGCAGGACTCGAGCTCCTCAAAACATCAAAGTCATGGAAAAAAGTGCATGGATGTGACGGACGCACATGAAAAAAACCGACTTTTATTTCTCTTCCTAAGTGCTGTTTTCATAAAAAGCAGCCCTTTGTGGCTTTAGTCAAATCGTTGACTACCAACAAATATGTGCATCCATTCAGTCATTCATGATTTGACTGGTCGCTGGCTTCTCTTAATGATCTTAACTTCATGTACTAATGATGCCTGCGTGGCGAGTTAATCGCCGACAGCACCGTTTGTCACGAGCGTCGGATGAACCGCGGCCGCGTCAGGTCACTTTTATCGATTTCTCCTCTTTAGGCTTCACTGATCCTGACCTGTGACAGCAGCACAGAGCAAACTGTCCGCATCGCTGACACGACGGCGACGCTACCCGAGACAGACTACGAGACGTTTTCACACAAGTATTTGGACAGATTTGTGGTTCTTCAGGCTCACGCTGTCCATTTACTTTCACAAGCTGAACTTGTTTCTCAGTTTTTGGTCTCAGTGCTGAACAAACCGTTCAGATATATGATATATTATGTACCAAGCAGCTACAAGTGTGGTTTGTGCTAATCCAATAAAACGGCGCCCTGCATGAGGTAGTCTAATGGTTTAAACCCACCTGAGCTGTGTGTGGGAAATCCTCTCAAACGTTTACTCAGAGTCGGTGAAACTTTAATCCACCTGTGAGTTTCCACACCTCTCACTGCTGTCCATGTGTGACTGTTCCCCGACAGCACGCTTTCCCGCTGCTGGAGTTAATTGGACAGTTTCATTAGCAGGATGCGTCTCCTCGCTGCAGCTCTGATAGCGCGATGCTTCTACGACAGCTCACCTGGACAGAGAGCAGGTGTTTCCCAGGAATGCGTCGCCTCAGCATTAATCACTCGGCAGGCCGCGGAGCGCCGAGGTGGTGCATTAACAAGCAGCTAAATGTGATTCCTGCTCCGCGCCTGCATTTATTAGACCGGATCGAGGGTGGAGGTCGGTTTGTTTGTGAGGGGCCCGACACGACGAGGCCACCTGTACGTTTTAATGAGCCGAGGGTGAACACATTTCCATAAGACTGCTTATTAATCCGTCTCCTCCACATTTACTTTACAGCCGGGGAGGAACAACCTCCAGTCTGAAACGTGCTGCCGTCAACATGCAGAGCGAGAGGAGGGGCCTCAGCCATCACAGGCTTCGTCCTGCTCACGGGGACGGAGAAACACACCAGGATACCAGGAACTCTGTTTACTCAAGAACAGCAAATGCTCACAAACAACCACACAGACGTCTAAAAGCAGCGCCCGTGTTACACGTGAGCAGACCTTCAGGTGAAGCCTGACTCCACAGGTCAGAGTCGGGCTCCAGGAGTTCGTCTGATGCTTTAAAGCTAATTTACCATCATCACCATCATCATCGTCGTCGTATTCAGCTCACTTCTTTAAATGTGGGATAACAAGCAGACCTGCGTTCTTTAACCCCGCCTCTCCTGTTACCACGGCGTCCAGCGAACACAGACTCTAACCGTGTTACTGAGAGCGACTATCCGATCTCAGCGGCTATAAATTTTATATCAGGCTGTAAATGGAAAACCTGCCGAGCCAGTGTGAGAGCAGAGAGGGGCACGCACAGCAGACGCACCAATCATCTGAATATCAATCATCACGTCGCACAGGAGCAGAAACGATCTGCCGCAACGCCGCCTGCACACGCTCGTTTAGGACGACCTCTCATTCATTCAGCGCGTTGCCGCGCCGACACTCAGCCGCCCTGCAGCCGCTCGGTCTGTTAGCACGGTAACCACCTGTCGGTCAGAGAGGCCACGCCCCTAATAATAATAATTTAATATAACTGAAACAGGTGAGTTGTAGATAGATGTAAATCTGTGCCTTTCTCGAGGTTGCTGCCTCGAGCTTGGGGATATTTTTCCACACTTCTTGTGTAGAAATGTGCCGTGGGTGGAGCAGACTGAGCACGCAGTAAATTTCTCCTCTTCTTTCTGCAGCTCGATGGGAGAAGCTGAGCACTTCCCTGCGGCTGCTCGGAGGTTTGCAGAGGAGCTCCCTAACCCTCCGAGCCCCCCGAGCCGATCCTCAGGAGCCTCTGACCCGCGGACTCTTTGCTTTGCGTCGTGGGCGAGGAGAAAGCTGAGAGTCTTAATGTTGAGAGAAGTTCAGATCAGCCCGGAGCAGCATGCAGGCTGCAGCAGGAGGGAAAAGACGACCCCACGAAAACCACGGTGACTGGAACACGAGGAGACGCCAGCGAGCCTCCACGCCACACATCTACAAGAATGAACCTTCATGTCATTGACGCCGTTGCCTCATTTCTTCTTAAGTGTAATTAGATGCATCTGAACAGGAAACGTTATGAAATGACATGTTATGACATCATCACTTCATGGTCAGGAGACCAGCTGAGTCACGAGGAAACCTCCCAGACATCACAGACAGTCACGCTCCAGTTAGAACCAGGACAGGAAGTGAGCATTGATTTCCTGCTCTGAGCTGTGAGGCCCTGATGCTGGTGGAAGTGTGCGCACTCCGGCGGTTAATCGTCTCCGTCTCCGAGATCAGGGACGGATCAGCTGATCCAGCATCGGCTGTGTTTTCACGGTCTGCGTGGCAGATGTCGGCTCATAAATATCTAACCGGCGAGGCGGCGCTGGTCCGTCTGCTCAGATTGAATCTGTAAGGCTCTCACAATCGCAGGTAATTTATGGCGAGCCTCGGCCCAACGCTCGCCTGTCAGCTCTGAACACGTCTCGTGTTGGCCATTTTCTCTGCTTCAGCCTGAGCTGCAAGGATTTGCCAGGAGAGCCTGCAGCTACTGCTAACGACTGCTGCTGCAGCCCGACTCGGGGGGAGGAGGAGGGCAGGGTGCTGGTCTTCATCACTTATCGAGCTGATTGGTCCAGGAAGTCCCGCCCTCTCCTCCTGACTTGATTCAACTTCCTGCTAACCCCACTGATGAGAACAGAGAGGCGTGTCCTCAGCCACCCAGAAAGTGATCGTGTCGCATTTTCCCCCGTGGACAAAAACACGACAGGTTACAAACACAAAAGTTCAAAGAGCAGAAACATGAAAACATTCAGCTTAAAGCTGACTCGCTCCATTTATCTGCTCCTTTATTTCTTAACACCGTTTCTACCATCTGCTATGAATGAAGTTATTTTTATAACAAAGGCGTCCACAGCTCAGTCCTGGGTTTATCAGCAGAGCCTTTCCCCACACGAGGACCATTAATTGTTTACTGGCTGTCACAGCAGGTCTGTCCCTTCCAGCCAAACCCACACTGATGGCAGCCCACTGAGAGCGCTGCTATGTGGGTTAGCGGCGGCGGTGCTGGCCAGGCAGCCCACCACAGCTAAATTATTCATCCCCCCTCTGACTGCTGCGGTGAAACGCTGGGTCAGTGCGAGAGGAGGCAAACAGCCCGAGCCAGAGGGGATCAAATGGACCAGGATACTTCCTGCAAACAATCCCCACATATACATAAGTGCTCTTTACCACCTGTCACGGGTCAGACGTGTGAACCCGCACGCTCACAGAAAAGGGCGATGGATGTGTTTCTGATGGCAGCGCACCGTCTCGCTTACTGCAGACATGTCTCAGGCCGGGTTTGGTCTCTCTGACCGCCATCAGGTCCACGACGCAGCTGGAGCAGCCCCACGAGGGCCACGGGACGCCAGATTGTCCCGGCAGAGGTAAGAGCGGTGTTGACGGTTGGAGTCGTCCTGTCAGCCTGTCAGAGAGCCGCTCCAACATACGTGTCGCTGTCACGTTAATAAACACGTTAGAGCGCCGTCCCTCCGCTCTGATGCACGACTTACAGCCTGCCAGATGGTGCTGCAGAATATTTCATCACTATTAATGTCAGCGATACATTAATGAGGACTCCTACTCGCAGCAGGTGTCGCGCGGAGACGACGCTTCATTTAAATTTGTCGTTTCCGTGTTTCACCGGATGAGAGCTTGTAAAACAAGAGGTCAGGACACCGGCGGCGCCTGAATGTGTCTTTAATGAGAGCCACGGCGTGTTTTACACAGGGACAGGACAGGACGTTCTTACTGCAGCCGCTCGTCGGCCCTCAAACACACGAGTCCACATATTTATGGCTCTGTAACCTGTTCAGACAGAAATGTGTTCGTGCCGTCGCAGAGATGTTCCAGTCTTTCAAAGAAACGCAGTCTCAGCCAGCTGACTCAGCTTCTCCCAAACCCAGAAATACCCGATCGGTCGGCGTCACAGCGTTCAGCGCCTCGCTGCTAATGGGCTTAAGGGGCCGAGGAAGAGGAGAACCGAGCTTCGGTCTGCATTTATCACAGGAAAACATTCACAGCCATGCACCATTACACCTCGCCTTCTATAACACCTAAAAATGTTTGGCTTAGAACCAAATTTGGGACATTATTCAAACGCTTTGATGGACTAACAACTCAGACCAGGCGGTGTTTCATTAACAGCTTATTTTGTGACGTCTGTTATTGTGTTATTTATAGTATAAAGCACCTCGAGTCGCTGCTGTGTTTAACTGACACTCTATTTACCACGTTTGATTCAAACTGTGGCGAGAGCAGCAAAATGATTCGCCAACCCGACGACTCCTACAGGACCGCCGGGTATTAATGAGCACGAGTCAGTGCACACGAGAGCAAACAGACGGACGCTCGAATCCAGACTGGACCTAAAGAAACAGCAGCTTCCATAAATGCTTGAACACCCTGGAATGAAAGCAGCACACCTGTGTGCACCTGTGAGACCAGGCTCTTTATTAAGGTGCTGCAGGGAACCAAAAGGCAGCAGAGCCCACACAAGGGAGGGCAACAGGAGGGCAGTCAGAGAACAGGTGCAGACGTCATCTTTAAATAGACACAGGAGATACAGCGTGGAAACACCAGGGCACAGCTGACACTAAGACCATGACAAAGGAAATAAGACAGACGACAACTAAACGAAACAGGATCCGATATCACAGAAGGAAGCAGCGACACCGTGTTAGCAGAAACACGAAGAATCTGTAAGAAACACCAGATTACAAAGATTTACAAAACTACAAGCACAACCATAAAATGCTTTCTATGGATACAGAAGGAAACAGAAGACCTGAGAAAACCCTCAGGCTGTGACGTGTTCACCAGCTGACTTTAAAGTCTTTGGTTTTTGTCCGTAGACGTATTAAAGACTCGTCACTCGCCCACCGCTTTCACCTCTTCAGCCTCTCCAATCTTGTAACAGGAGACATGTAAGAAGGTGACGCGCTTAGTTAGCATGTGGCTAACCTGTGACCCGTTTATGCTGAGAGGTGAGCTCACGCTAACCCTGAGGTTTCTCTGGTTTGGGTCCACGGCCGGTCTTAGCTCCGGTCTCCTCACTGAAGGACGAAGCGTGACCTCTGAACTCGTTCTGATGAACCCACGCAGACGTCGCAGACGTCATACATGCATGTCCTCATCGTCACAAGAAGCAGCGCTTCAGCGTGAGACAGCTGAAAATAATAGCGCAGAATTACAGAATTCTGCTTCCTGCTCGTCTGCTCGAACAAAGAGACAAAGTGTTTCCACAAGACTCAAGCTTTCATCCACAATCACACCCTCCCCACTTATCCCCACGCCATCGATGCATCCTCAACAAGCTAAAGCCTGACGTGAGCGTGTGCCCATCGGAAAATCATCCCGATTGTGACAAAAAACAAGAAACATGGAGCAGAGTGACTGGAGTCAAAGAAGAGCTGCTGCAGATCCAACCCCCTGTAAACGGTCACTGCCTGCAGCGTCCTTCAGCAGGAGGCGGCTTTATGCCTCCAACACATGCACGCGACTCCTGCAGGTTTGTGCTGAGTGTCTCTCTCGTCACGCAGCAGCTTCATTTTCAGCCCCTTCAGGAACAAACAGGTGATGATGTTTAATCATGAAATCTGGTTTCAGGTTTCCTACACGTGCAGTCGCACACTGCACTTTGGCTCGATCTGTGGCTCCTCCCACAGACGTACTGAACACACGCGGGCGAACCCCCGTTTCATATTCTGATCCGCCTCCATTTTTACGACAGCAGTGAGCGGACATGGCTGCGTAGGCTCAGCTGATGAAACTTACTCAAAATGTAACTCAGGTTGAGTGACTTCAAAAAGTGTGACACGAGAGCAAAAATGAGCTTCACGTAAAACAGAAACAGGTTTCCTCCTGCTTACCGTGCTCTGCTAACGGCTACAAGCTAAAGACGAAGCCCTGCACAGTTTGTGTACATCATTATTAATCATGCAGGTGTGGGTGTGCGTCACGCAGCCGATACACACCGACTCGAAACGAGAGCAGGAAGTGCAAAACGCTGACTGACTGATGTTTGTCGGACTGGTTTCTGCAGGCTTACTGGATTTGCTCCCACGTGTCTCTGATCCATGACGCGGACTTCCTCACAGCTGTGGAGACGCTACGAGTGAATTTAAGGATGTTTTTGTTTTTTTAATGGCGGTTTGTCGCCTTTGTTCGTCGGTTCCTTCCCAGCTCCGTGTGGAACTACCTGCATGAATAAATATTGGTGCTTGTCGCCCACCTCACCTGCACCCCTCCCCGTGTCACCACACAAAACCGTGACGCTGTGCTGGCGACCGGTTTGGCACACAGCGAATGCTGGCAGTCGGTATCGGGAGCTCAATTATGCAGCGCGGCGGTGGAAACTGAAAGGATTCTGTCATTCTGTCGGGCGAGTTTGACATCGCCGCCTACGAGCGCGTGGACCTCTCCAGAAAGTACTCTGAGACGTGAAAGGACGGCCCTGCTGAGAGGATTCATTCAAATGGTGGTTTAGCTAGAACGTCACACGATTTTAATCCACGCCGAGGTTTTAACTCGCATTCTTGTCTGTTTCCTCGGGCCTCCGCTCCGACACGACGAGCAGCCTGAACGACTGTTTCTGCTGCAGCGGCCGTCGTTCTTTCAGACACGTGACAATTTAGTAACGGCGTGCCGACAGCGTAGGCTGCTATCAGTGTTCCCTCTGGTTTTTAGCTGTCTGGCAGGAGACATGGAGAAAGGTAGAAGAGGAGAAAATGATGGGCCTGGGAGGAGGAAGAGGAGGTGCTGAAGGGTGAGACAGCGAGAACACTGAGGGTTCAGTTTTTTGTGTTTCTGACACCAACAAAGACATCAAGTTAAAGTCGGAAGAGTCTGAGTGACAAGCTTTTCCTTCATCTCCCACAGAAACATCGCCATCATTACAGCTGCTGTATAATCACATCTATGCAATAAAAACACACGTTCAAAAATCTGATTCCTGTGCAGAAACAGGAAGTCCCTGTCGCAGACGTCAGCCCCAATCAGCTGAGGCCTCAGCCTAAACCAAAGGTGATTGGGCCACAGGAGATCAGGTGACGCTACAAACGCAGCAACAAAGTGACACCAGCGTCTGCAGAAAGACGGGTTTAATAATCGGAGAGAAGCCGACCTCCGTCACACCTTCATCCACGCCTCATCGGGTGGAGACGACCACTCGGCCTTACAGCACGAGAACCCAGAGCATCAAACATGCGAGGTTATTCGGTGCTACTGTTTGGGTCGTTGCCATGGTGATTTTGTATCCAGAGTGACCAAGGAAAGCTAATGCTAGCTAGCTCTGTTATCAAGCAGCACACAGATATCCAACATCCAATTAAAATCCTGGAACTTTATTCCGGTAAACTGGAGCTCAGCCTGTTGGTACAGGTGACCACAGAGCAGCCGTGTCATTGGTCAGAGTCTTTATTTGCAGTCAGAAGGATTTTTACTGGTGCAAGAAGAATCACATTCAGGTGTTTTTCGGGTGATCTTTGTGCCTTTCTTTGTGTGATGAGGAAGAGGAAGCAGAGGTGGAGAAGTGTCAGCAAAGTGACGGGAAGAAACGTGGCGAGCAGCCACGACGTGGCGGGCGAGGAGGCAGAGCAGCGAGGCGGACATTTTGACTGGTTATTAGCGCTGTGGGGGTGTCAGAGTGGGCCTGCATCAGACATCCTCTGACACATCGTATTTCCTCACCTTTTAATTGGACTGTCACGCCTCGGACCAGCCGGCCTCTGGCGAGCCGGCCTCTGGCGAGCCGGCCTCTGGCGAGCCGGCCTCTGGCGAGCCGCTCAGGATGTTTCATCACAGTTTGAAACCAGCAGACGGCGGAAACGACACGTGAGGACGACGTTAGTCCAGCTGTGGCTGCTAATCAGCTCCTCCACACAGCTGTTAAAGCAGGTCAGACCTTCTCACTGGGGGCATCTCGGGATCCGCTAACGAGATGGCGAGACTCAGACTCCCGTGATTGAATCGTTTAGCCTCAAGAATCACGTGACGCCACAGCTCTGCAATAAGAATCCAGCAGTGCTCGTCGCGACAGGATGTTTCTGATTGAAAGATGTGGGAGCGGCGTTTTGTGGGGACCTCGAGTCATTTGTAATAATTACACAGTTTGTTGTTCTGTGTGAACCTGCCGTGGTCGTAATTTAAGTGAAGTTTCTGCAAACTACCTCCCACATCTCACCGAACACACATTTACTGAGACGAGTCCAGTGAATCAGCAGCAGCTGCAACATTTTTTGTCTTCGCCTTTTCCGCGTCTCCTCTATAACAGCGGCTGCGTTGCTGCTTATAGGTACGACTGAGTGTCACTCCCTGCACAGCTGGACCGAGGTTAACATTAACATCAGGCCTGCAGCTGGTGACATCACCCACTCACACAGGAAGCTGCTACTGTTAATGAGCAGGATGCTTCAGAGGATTTCAAAATAAATCTAGATGTCGTTGTTCAGACGTTGAAAAAGAAAAACGCTAAAATGAGTTTTCCAGGTAAAGTAAATGTGTGAGAAACACTCGAGTAATAACTTGTTTTGTGATGTTTGCTTTGTGTCGTCATACAAATAAAAAAACCCTTATTTCCATTTACAGAGACATGAAATCAGAAAACATATTCTCCGTGTACACACTGTCAGATTTCCTCTCCTCTTTGGAAGGCAACAGCTGACGTGGATCACCGCTGAGATGAATCCACCTGATATCAGGCTCAGTGTCACTCTCTGCCGGGATCACATCGACTCCCCGGTAAAAGATGAGAAAGCCGGAGCTGGACAGATGTTTCTGTCTGTCTCAGTTCAATAAACAAACTAAAGGCTATGACTTTGTTCTGTAATGACTGTGAACAGCCTGGCATCACGGTGCCTGTTTGCATTGAGCCGTCTCACGTCTGTCTCTGTCTGGACCGTCTGCCCCTGATGGCAGTGTTACCAGGTCATAAATTACATGTCGTTATAATTACACAAACTGTTGCTGGTGTACTGAATGTTAGGACCTCCAAGCCTGTAGTTAGAGCCCCTCCTCATCCTTCTTCTTTGGTGCAGCCCTATAAATCTGGGGTAAACCTTTGACCTCTCACCTTTGCTACGATTCCCCTGCTCGGAGTCATTTCTAACTCTAATTATATCTTTACCCACCCTGATGTTGTGTGCTTCAGTTCATTGCTGTCATCATTTCGTCTGTCTTTACTAGATGCTGTGAATATGTGTCACGCGTGTGTCGTGTATGTGTGCAGGCACTGTTAATGCTAGCACGAACGGATGAGTCTTGTTAGCTTGAAAGCTGTAGTGGGTGGTGTTAACCCTCGTTCCACCTCTTTGGTTATAGGAGCTGGAGCGGGCCGGTTGTTTACTTAGAGGTCTGTTTACCTTTCAAGACATTAGTTCATTGGCTGCTCAGCAGGATAAAAGCCCAGCGTGGGACTGAGCTGATGGAGAATGTTTTCTTATTTTCTTCTAATCAATGAAAAGATCACATGACTTTACGGTTCAGATGTTGGCACAACTTTTGTTTTTCACCTTTTTCAGTTTCTATTCTGATTCTACAAAGTCAAGTGATTTACACGTTTGCATGACGAGAGTAAGATCGCCGGTTTAATCCCGGGAGGAGTTTGTTTCAGGTGATAAAACTCTGCTAAATCAAACATGCGGAGCTTCCTGCTGTGGATAAAACTGCTTGTTTTAACTCGTAAAAAAGGACGTAGCTGAACCAGAGGACACACAAACCACGAGGTTGTTTATGTTTCCAAATATGCATCTTAGTTTTCAGCATCTGTGTCTTCTTGTTTAGGTTTTTATACTGAAACGTAAAGGTGCTTATTAAACATGTGGAGGGAAACACAGGTGAAGTATTTTATCAAACACGTGCACATACATCTCGTGGAGCTTTGCCACTTCATGCAGATGACACCAGGGTTCATATTTAGGATTCTGGCACACAAAAACGAAACAGGATTTGTTAAATAAATGGTGCCGTGATCATCCTCTCGGATTCTTCTTCTGCACTCCGTTTTATTGTTTTTCCTCTCCTGGTCCACGTTGATCCTGCGTGTGTTCATCACTCCAGTTCGACTGACTGTTCATGCACACACTGCAGCTCCTGTGTGGATCTAACCTGCAGTCGCTGACTGACACGTGAAATTGCCTCTGAACGTTTATCCCTGCAGCTCTGAACAGCACGGGCGCCGCTCGCATCCACAAATGAGGGCGCTTTATGCAAACCAAGGTGTCGATTGTTCTCTCTGCATGCGTGAGCGCAATCACATTTCCATTTCAGTTGTTTAGCGCGCACACACGCGGACTTACAAAGAGCGCGTTCGTCGCACAACAACCAGGCCGCCGATACGAGCGGCGTGGAGTGTCAGAACCTCGATTAGCCAAACTTCCCGACATGTTACGGAGGCCGTCTGCCTCCATGTACCTGAACATGCAGGAAACACTGGACAGCTGTCTGCTTTACTCCAGGTGTGTTCAATCACGTCTCATACACGCAGCGTTTTCAGTGATTACCTCACCCAATCAGCTCACTGGACTGGACCTCGTGTTTGTGCTGCTGGAGCATTTTTAATGACATCATCTGACCAGTAACGGCTGCTGTGAGGTCACTGTGCCCACAGACCGTCCACGAGGGCCGAGCTCCAGTTTGTAGGCGATGTTACTGATTAGCAGGTATCTGCGTCTGAGTGATGGATGACATTCACACGGTGCTGTTATCTGCCATTCACTCAGCGTGAGAACGTGACACGATGTCGACATGTTGGAGGAAGAGGAGAGCGCACACACGAGCAACTCTAACTTTTACACGTTATGTCTCAATCATCTGTGTGTAACCTGTAATCTTGCGATATTTAGTCGAGTAAAAGACTTTAGATGATGAGTGAAACCAAATCAAAATCAGCTGTTAAGCTGCACACGCTCTGTGGGCCTGTGTCAGCTCATTACTTCAGGTCAGGTGGCTTCGGATGTCGAGGACGTGTTGGTTGATGTGTTTAAAACTCAGGACTGTGAAGAAAAGTAACGACTCGTAGAGCCGTGAGAGGATACGACCCACAAAGCCTGACAATGACTTTCCTGTTTGTTCACGTACATTCAGCTGCTCTGGCAGGTGTCTGAAGGATTCCTCTGAACACAACGCAGCAACAACGATAGAAAACACACACACAGACACACACGGCTGGGATCTATAATTAATTCACAGCATTGAGCACAGAAGATAAATCACTGTGATATCGCAGAAATATAGAGATGATATTGCACGGAGAGTCGGGCTGGGGAGGGGCTGCAGGTCAGGAGGATGACGCTGTTACGGCCCTAGCAGGGCCTCTCTCTCTCTCCTGAGGGTGCCTGTGTGGGCGTGTCCCACTACCTCCTGCCTGAGGTGCCACCTTTCCCTCCTGTACAGCTGACTCCCATCAGCAATTAAGGGTATTTAAGCCCAGAGCAGGGTGAGCTCTGGGCCAGAGTGCCATTTTGTGTGGGTACAGCTAGTGAGCTGTGTAGTGTGTTGTCCAGCTAGTGAGCTGTGTAGTGTGGTTTCCAGCTAGTGAGCTGTGTAGTGTGTTGTCCAGCTAGTGAGCTGTGTAGTGTGTTGTCCAGCTAGTGAGCTGTGTAGTGTGGTGTCCAGCTAGTGAGCTGTGTAGTGTGGTGTCCAGCTAGTGAGCTGTGTAGTGTGGTTTCCAGCTAGTGAGCTGTGTAGTGTGTTGTCCAGCTAGTGAGCTGTGTAGTGTGGTTTCCAGCTAGTGAGCTGTGTAGTGTGGTTTCCAGCTAGTGAGCTGTGTAGTGTGTTGTCCAGCTAGTGAGCTGTGTAGTGTGGTTTCCAGCTAGTGAGCTGTGTAGTGTGTTGTCCAGCTAGTGAGCTGTGTAGTGTGTTGTCCAGCTAGTGAGCTGTGTAGTGTGGTGTCCAGCTAGTGAGCTGTGTAGTGTGGTTTCCAGCTAGTGAGCTGTGTAGTGTGTTGTCCAGCTAGTGAGCTGTGTAGTGTGTTGTCCAGCTAGTGAGCTGTGTAGTGTGGTGTCCAGCTAGTGAGCTGTGTAGTGTGGTGTCCAGCTAGTGAGCTGTGTAGTGTGGTTTCCAGCTAGTGAGCTGTGTAGTGTGGTGTCCAGCTAGTGAGCTGTGTAGTGTGGTTTCCAGCTAGTGAGCTGTGTAGTGTGGTTTCCAGCTAGTGAGCTGTGTAGTGTGGTGTCCAGCTAGTGAGCTGTGTAGTGTGGTGTCCAGCTAGTGAGCTGTGTAGTGTGGTGTCCAGCTAGTGAGCTGTGTAGTGTGTTGTCCAGCTAGTGAGCTGTGTAGTGTGGTGTCCAGCTAGTGAGCTGTGTAGTGTGGTGTCCAGCTAGTGAGCTGTGTAGTGTGTTGTCCAGCTAGTGAGCTGTGTAGTGTGGTGTCCAGCTAGTGAGCTGTGTAGTGTGGTTTCCAGCTAGTGAGCTGTGTAGTGTGGTTTCCAGCTAGTGAGCTGTGTAGTGTGTTGTCCAGCTAGTGAGCTGTGTAGTGTGGTGTCCAGCTAGTGAGCTGTGTAGTGTGGTGTCCAGCTAGTGAGCTGTGTAGTGTGGTGTCCAGCTAGTGAGCTGTGTAGTGTGGTTTCCAGCTAGTGAGCTGTGTAGTGTGGTGTCCAGCTAGTGAGCTGTGTAGTGTGGTTTCCAGCTAGTGAGCTGTGTAGTGTGGTGTCCAGCTAGTGAGCTGTGTAGTGTGGTGTCCAGCTAGTGAGCTGTGTAGTGTGGTTTCCAGCTAGTGAGCTGTGTAGTGTGGTGTCCAGCTAGTGAGCCGTGTAGTGTGGTTTCCAGCTAGTGAGCTGTGTAGTGTGGTTTCCAGCTAGTGAGCTGTGTAGTGTGGTGTCCAGCTAGTGAGCTGTGTAGTGTGGTGTCCAGCTAGTGAGCTGTGTAGTGTGGTGTCCAGCTAGTGAGCTGTGTAGTGTGTTGTCCAGCTAGTGAGCTGTGTAGTGTGTTGTCCAGCTAGTGAGCTGTGTAGTGTGGTGTCCAGCTAGTGAGCTGTGTAGTGTGGTGTCCAGCTAGTGAGCTGTGTAGTGTGGTTTCCAGCTAGTGAGCTGTGTAGTGTGTTGTCCAGCTAGTGAGCTGTGTAGTGTGGTGTCCAGCTAGTGAGCTGTGTAGTGTGTTGTCCAGCTAGTGAGCTGTGTAGTGTGGTTTCCAGCTAGTGAGCTGTGTAGTGTGGTTTCCAGCTAGTGAGCTGTGTAGTGTGGTGTCCAGCTAGTGAGCTGTGTAGTGTGGTGTCCAGCTAGTGAGCTGTGTAGTGTGGTGTCCAGCTAGTGAGCTGTGTAGTGTGTTGTCCAGCTAGTGAGCTGTGTAGTGTGTTGTCCAGCTAGTGAGCTGTGTAGTGTGGTGTCCAGCTAGTGAGCTGTGTAGTGTGGTGTCCAGCTAGTGAGCTGTGTAGTGTGGTTTCCAGCTAGTGAGCTGTGTAGTGTGTTGTCCAGCTAGTGAGCTGTGTAGTGTGGTTTCCAGCTAGTGAGCTGCGCTTTCCTTTTGACTTTTTGCTTTATTTGACCAACGCCTGAGTTTTGTTTGTTTTGTTGGTGTTTTATGGTGATAACGGCTTGTCCGTCTCTCTTAGTTGAGCTACTTTAATAAAACTCTTTAATTTAACTGTTTTGCCTCCCTGACTCCTTTTTCTGACCTGGTCACTTTTGTTGCTTCCCCCTTAACGCCTAGACCCCCCCCCCAGGGGAACGTACCAGACGCTGTGACCGTCCCCTTGTTTAAACACGCTCATCCTCCTCTTCCTCTCCAGGCGAACAGTCCAAACATGTCTGAGAGATAAACAACCCGTCAGTGCTGCTGCGCAGCTCGTCTGCATGAAGCTTTAGTCAGACTGGTCTGTGTGATTGGGTAATGAGCACAGTTTGTCTGAGTTTGTGACACAGGTTCAAATCTAAGCTCTGAAACCTTTTAGCTGACTTAACGGCTCACCGTGCTGAGCTCCTCATCCACGCACTGAGGGTAGGCACCCTGCAGAAGAAGCTCGTAGCTTTGAACCCGTTCGCCACCTGTGGGCGCGGTCATAGATTGGGAGCTTTACCTTCGTGCTAACGTGCTGTTACTGGCGAATAACACCCTGAGACACCTGAACTCCCCCACGCTGGTCTGAACGCTCCTCCTCCTCCTCTTCGTGCATGAAGGTGATGAACAGACTCCTGGTGACACGTGCGAGTTGAACTCAGCAGGACTTTAACACCAGGCTTCACCCAGAAACCAAAACAGCTCCTGAACTTTTTAATTGTGCGTCCTCAACAAGAGAGTCCCCCCGACTCCTCTGTGGTGTTCCTCGGGTTTAACCTCGCCGTCCTCTTCCTGCTGTGCTGTATTTTCCTGTGAAGCACGTCACGAGCGCTCTGAGCTGCTGAAGCGACCTTCGTGTTAGCGATGCGTGTCAGCCGCCGAGCTGCACATTAAAAGTAGTTTTTGTGTTTGCTCATATTTGTCGAGCGATTTGAAACGTTTGACGTCTGCACACCTGACTGCGTGGCGGGGATGTGGAGGCGAAAAGGCTGAGTGTGCAGCGTGGGGGCGGGACCACGGGGGGTAAGGCTGTGTGTGAGCCTCGACACGGCCTCAGCTGGACGGAAATAAGGTCCCTGTCAAGCTCTGCTGGATGGTTCCTGCAGCTCTGCGTTGGGATGAACCTCCGGAGATCAGGAACACTCCGACATGTTCTCTGACGTTTGATGTGAACATTAAGCAAAGCTCCTGACCTGCTTCTGCCTGCTCTTCCTCCTCCTCCTCCTCCTCTAACCTCCGTACACTCCAGGATGGACCTGTTCTCACTAACGAGACGAGAGGTCGCCGTGGCACCTCCTCGGGGCCTCAGGACGCCGTCCTCGCTCGACTGCTGCCGGACATTCGTGCCTCTTTTTGTTTTCATCATCATTAAAACTCTCTCCTTCCCTCACTCAGCACTTCCTCTCCCTCTGTCCTCGCCCTTCTCCTTCACCATCGTCATTAGCGGTGCTGTTAGTATGCAGACCGGAGCCCCGAGGCCGGCGGCCTGAAAGCATCAGATGCTGAATTCAAACATTCGCAGCATTAACGCACCAGGCAGGCGTCCGCTCAGAGCGCACACCACGCCGCCTTCCTCTGTCATCACCGTCTCCTCCTCGCTGACCAAGTGCCGTTCAGTCCTCACGGCAGAGGGCGGTGCAGCTTTTAATCAGATGAGTCTTCGTCTGCGCTAACAGCACGGCTGAGTCAGGACTCGCTGTAATTGGGTCGCCGTGCTGCGATACGATGAGCAGTCAGATCAGACTGGAGGTGGAGCCAGAGGTTAGAGAGTAAAACCTGGCACCTGCTGACCCACATCCACAGAAATTATTTCCTGAATGCAGTTTTCTCTCTAGGCTTCAAATTAAGATCCGGGAAATGAAAAAGACATGGACCAAACCCTTCAAGACTCGAGACCTCAGCTCAGTCCTGCCTCCTGAGTATTATCAGGATGGTTTACAGAGCTGCAGCCGAACGGGGCCAGGAGCTCCTCACACACCGATGTTTCCTCTTCTGGTTTCGTGTTCAGAGAATCGTTTAATCCTGAGATTCACTTTTGAAGACTCGACCCGGACACTGAATGTTCTCTGCCTCCTTTACATCATAGGGACTTATTACTGGGATGACATAAGCTCGAACTGCACTACGGTCCATGAACTTCACTGAAACTGAACCTAAAGATAAAAAGAGTGGAGACGCCACTTTCTTTGACCCCTAAAGGTCAGAGATGGGTCCCGGACCAGTCGTTTAAAGACTCGAGGCTGACTGGGCAAACCCCTTGTGACCTGAGACCTCCGTTTAAGATGAGACCTCAGCTTGCGATCAAAAGGAGCAGCCACCAGTGGGTGACTTGGTGGTGGCGTGCTAATGAACCGCACCACGAGTCCCTGAAGCTGAACGTATGACCAGCTACAATGACTCTGACTGTGAAACACCCAATTAAAGCTTTTAAACTGTCGGGATGAATCTGTGCCGAGTCAGGCCGCAGTCTCGTGCTTGTCACCATCTGTTTAACGCTGGGGATGCTCGCCTTGCTCGGGGGCACTTTGATTGAACGCTGAGTTTGGGGAAAGTGTGATTCGATTACCCTCCCTCCTAATCCTCTGGATCCTCCTGCCTCTTCTGTATTGCATGTCTCAGCTATAACAAGTCCTCCCTGGTGTTTACTGCTCATAATCAGCCGCAGTACAGTTAAAGGTGTTGGCTAATTTTGCTCCTCGGGGACAAATTTAAACCCTTCATCCAAATTAGCCGGCCTGCAAAGAGGCAGGACGGGGCCGCTGATGAACGCTGGCAGTAAAACGGTCAGGCTTTGGTCTTGTTCACAGAGTCTCAGACTTTTTAATCCATCTCATATATTTATGATGTTTATCCAGGTTTAACTCATGTATCACACAGGTTTCCTCTTTCAGGAACCGTTGGAAGTTTCTCTCCGGCCCAAATGGTTGAGGAGTTCTGGTTTTTGTAGGAGCTGACCCTGGGCGATAACAGAGTTATCTTCAGACTGTCAAAGCAAATATACAGGGACCAGACTTTTGGGTTATGGTTTCTGTTTTAGTACGAGCTGCACTGACCAATCAGGTTTAAGCAAAGACGTCTGAACGATATCTGTGGGAAGCTTCAGTAACAGTACAGAGCTCGAAGCAGATGCAGTCGTCTCCTACTGTGGAAACAAAGCTGCTTTTAGTCATGTGTTTATGTTTGGTTGGACTTTAAAATTAAAGCTGCACTTACAAAATAACTGCCCGAATAATGCAAAGTGCAGTTATCGAGATGGACTGGAGGCAAAGCTTTTCACAAAACAGGAAGTAAACCTTCAGATTAAGATGCTCTGCTGTGCACGTGCAGCTTTAGGACACACTCGGACACGTCTGCTGTCACGTTTCTGCATTTCACAGACGACTGAAAAGATGATAAAATAAAGAAAACACCATAAAAACAAAAAGTCAGAACATCATAAAGAAATAAAACAATAAACAAATAAAAACTAATAAAAGTTCAAAAGCTGCAGCTCGATGCTGATGATCCAATAATGATGAGATGGGAACCACTGCTGTGTGATGCAGGCCTGTGTGTGTGTGTGTGTGTGTGTGTGTGTGTGTGTGTGTGTGTGTGGAAGGAAACCTGCAGCCTGGCGTTTGTATCATTGACACCTTTGTTTAACAGCAGCATTAGTGTATCGGGGTCTTTAGCATCGTCAGCTGCAGGTCTTTGTTTCTGTGTCGTGTGTTTAATCATTGGCCGTCATGGATCTGAGCCCCTCCTCTTTCTGTCTTTGGCGTCTCCGTCTAAACCCGAGACTCTGCAGCTGCAGCATGAACGCCGCACAGCGCAGATGTTTCAAAAGCAGATGTTGCTGCGCCCACAGTCGGTAAAAACTGACTGTACATGAAGCTTACATTAAAATTGACCAAAGCAACCTTCGTCTTCACACAGATGATTCAGACACAAACCCTGAGCTGACTCCCTGTAGCTGCTGTAGAGGTTTGCATTGGAACAAAATCACAGAGCGTGAATTCATTTCTTCACACTGCTGACAGGAAGTTGCTGCAGCTCGGGGCAGCTGGTCAGAGATGTGCACGACTGGCTGAGAGATTCAGCGGCGCTTACAGCAACCACAGCTGACAGGATGATTCACGCTCTGGAGCAAAGCGCCGGGACTTTAGGCCAAAACTCTCCTCCGAACCCGAAGCGGTGACTCAGTGAAACAGGTACGAGCTGGGACGCGGCGAAGCTCCCTCACTTTTTCTCCGAGCCGAGCTTCTGGTGAGCCGAGCGTCAGCGTCACTGTACGCTCCCTAACGAGGGCACCTGGTGCCGAGTCAGCACGCTTAATGAAAACACGAGATGACAAGATAAGACCGAGTTCAACGCTAATTGTCCCTAAAGGGAGACTGAGTGGCTGTGAGCGCAGCAGCTCACGCAGGCAGCATCCTGCAACACGAAGGCAACAACGCCGGCTGAAGGGGACGTTAATATTTAATCTGAAAACACTGCGCGCTCCGGTCAGAGCGCCATCATATTTCCTGTCTGCATTGTCGAGGAAACGAGCTCTGAAACGTCAGCTTATTGTGGCTGGATCAGATTATCCCACACAGCCGAAGGCATTCCTGACGAATGGCACTTCAAATGGAAAACGGTGAGGAAGATGAAGATCCGGATCACACGGTCTGTGCTAAAATCTCACTCCTCCTCTGAGTCACAGCTCAGCCAAATGTGACCCAGCTGATTCAGCGTGATTTACACTTGCTGAGAATATCATCAGCACAAACAGAGGCCCAGAAATCTGCTGTGAAATCTGAGCAAAAAGATGGTGCAGAAGCTCCCTGAGAATCTGTCTGATTTTAGCTTTGCTTCAGTCTCACACTGATCCGCTGACATTTGTCTGAACATCCACGAGTGCATTCAACTCGCTGACAAATCTGCTGCTGCAGTTTCCACTAATGTCACCAAAACTAGAAGCACAGGATTGAGTTTCACGCTGTGACGCTCTTATTCTCCATTTGATTATCTGTCTGAAATACTTTAATTAGAATCACTCAATTAAATCAATAATGAAGCTCTTACTCATCAGAAAAATCTGCTCTGAAATCACAGGAAACTGAATCTGCCCGCTCCACGTTCCTCTCTGCCTCGCAGTGATGCGGCCGGTGGTTATATTCGTGGCTGCTTTGCAGAGAGGAGCCGCTGACAGATAATTCAGCTCCATCTGATCGCACCAATGGGGCAAAAGCCTGAAATGACACACATCTCACGGAGGCGATGAGTGATGGTGCTTTGCCCCGATTGCCACAATTTGCTCCAAACATCATCATCTTTCTCAGCTCAGTGAGATCTGAGCACACGGACACGAGATGCACATCGTTATTACTGCTCACGTCCAACATGCAAATCTGCTTTACAAACGACTCTGCAGAACCTGCCTCAGAAACCGGCCGTCGTTAGGTTTTCCTCAGCATTACAACAACCCAGAGCTGTTATCTGTCCGTCTGTGGCACACAGTGCAGCAGCTAGTAACACATTCAGCTCACATTTAAACTGCAAAGAATTCAGAGGGTGCAGAATCACCCATAATACGCTGATATTAGCCTAAAAGCATCACACATGAGCTTTGGCGATCCTTCAGCAGACCTCCATGATCATGTGTGGTAGTCTCCAAGGAGTCACGTGGTCGCCCACCTGAGCCCCGAGCTGCTCACAGTGGAAGCGTGCCATTCCCGAGCTGAGCTGTGGAAAAACACGGGCATTGTTTCTTCTGCTGTGAAATTAAGGGAATGTCAGATAATCCCCCGCGGCCTGACTTTGCACCGCAGAGAGAATCATCCTCACACCGTGTCGGGTTTAATCCACTACGAGGCCCAAACGCACACGTGTGCGTTCAGACATGTGTCTGCAGGTTAAATGCACACAGAAGCACAAAGACTCCAGTAATGAACTTCTTTCTGCTGCAGAAACCAGATGTCAGGTCTGTCGGCTCTATTAGCAGCTAATACGCATCAAATGTGTGAAATGAGAAGCTTAAAATATCATCTCAGTTATCCTCAGAAGAAGAGCTCAGCTGCCTGCTTTGGATGAATCGATCGGTGAAACATCAGAAAGCAGCGATCAGTTATCCCCCGAGTCCACGGTGACATTTTCAGAGGGTCGTTGTGTTTGACCCGAAGCCCGCCTAAAACTAAAGGAGGATTAAAGACCAGATTATGGAACCCGAGGTGCACTTTTTAATATTTATAAAGGAGCTAATCAGTGGATTCATATTTGTCCCATAGAGAGAAACGTGAAGCGTTTGTTAGGGGTCCCGCAGAGCTCCACACTGGGGTCACTTTTACTTGCACTTTAACCTAAAGGTTCCATAATGGAATAACAACATTAAAATGTTTGCATCAAGTAATCTGTGCATGAGCAAAACAACCACGTTATCCTAAAATGTGTAGCCAGCATGGTTTAAAGTTAAAGTGTGACAGTTTCCATTGGCTCCCTGTTAAATCCAGAATTCAAAATCCTGCTCCTCACATACAAGGTTTTAAATAATCAGGCCCCATCTGATCTTAATGACCTTGTAGTACCATATCACCCTATTAGAGCGCTCCGCTCTCGCTCTGCAGGCCTACTTGTTGTTCCTAGAGTATTTAAAAGTAGAATGGGAGGCAGAGCCTTCAGTTTTCAGGCCCCTCTTCTGTGGAACCAGCTTCCAGTTTGGATTCAGGAGACAGACACTATCTCTACTTTCAAGATTAGGCTTCAAACTTTCCTTTTTGCTAAAGCATATAGTTAGGGCTGGACCAGGTGACCCTGAATCCTCCCTTAGTTAAGCTGCAATAGACGTAGGCTGCCGGGGGATTCCCATGATGCATTGAGTTTTTCCTTTCCAGTCACCTTTCTCACTCACTATGTGTTAACAGACCTCTCTGCATTGAATCATATCTGTTATTAATCTCTGTCTCTCTTCCACAGCATGTCTTTATCCTGTCTTCCTTCTCTCACCCCAACCAATCATAGCAGATGGCCCCGCCCCTCCCTGAGCCTGGTTCTGCCGGAGGTTTCTTCCTGTTAAAAGGGAGTTTTTCCTTCCCACTGTCGCCACAGTGCTGCTCACAGGGGGTCATATGATTGTTGGGTTTTTCTCTGTATGTATTATTGTAGGGTCGACCTTACAGTATAAAGCGCCTTGAGGCGACTGTTGTTGTGATTTGGCGCTGTGTAAATAAAAGTGAATTGAATTGAATTTCAGGCAGTTTGTCCATGTAAAGTTCGCACATGTGCAAATGGGCAGTTTGTCTTTAGTGATGGGCAGCTGAACCAATCAACTCAATATGGAAGATGATAAACGCACATCGGCCCTCTCGATGGGAAATTTGAGTATTACAAAAAATAAGATGGACCAGTCGACGGACACAGAGTCTTATGCACGTTGTGCAAGAAGGAATTTTTTTTTCACTGAAGCACTTGCAGCTTAAAATATCACACGGACTCAAAGCATAGGTCCGTCGGGGATGCTGCTAGCACTTTGGCTAACACGTCACCGAGCCTGCGACAAACCAGTCACAGAGCATCGGAGACTCAGTGAGTCGACCTCGGACGTATCGACTGACACAGTTGCCGAGTGGATTGCAACAAACTGCAGACCTGTTAATATCACGGAGAACCTTTACAGAGCTTTGGCTCCTCGTTCAAGGACTTGAAGCCTCCCCAAGAGTGACAGAGAGAGAGGAGACATGCTTACAGGTTTTTGTTAACTTGAATGTTCAAGATGTTCAATAAACATGTTAATGCGGATATTTTCCCTTTGTTCTCGAGCCTGTTTGCTCATGCAACATGAAATGTGATTAATATAGAATAAAAACGATGTTTAATCGTGATTATTAAAAATTAATCCACAGTAACCCTGTGATGAACCTGAAATAACATTGTAATTGGTTGACAGCATTAATATATATTATATATTGGTGTGTACTTACCTATTAGTATATAGGTTTTTTAAAAGTTGTATTTCACAGGAGAGCCTGTGCCAAAAGATTCACATAAACGATTCAAATACTCTGAATTTAAGCATTTAGCACTCTTTGTTTATTCTGCATTTTCTTCATTAAATTGCATAAATGTCAGTTACAAGCTTACATATAAATGTAAGCAGCTTAAATATAAAGTTGACAAAATGTAATTGCAACCATTGATCCAGTAATGCGATTAATTACAGAAAAAAAAGCATCACTCAGGGATTGGCCCTGCAGGGCCACCGTAGCAGGGCTGTGAGGGACAAATGGAATAACTCTGATCACTCTAACTTGACCCGATGCATCACTTCTATTTGCTGTTTGTGTCTCTTGCATGTTTTTATTTGAGTGCACATGTAAATGAGCAGTTTGGTATTTTTACGTCTTCTAAGTTTGTCCCTGAACATCTCCTGAACAGTGAAGGTGTCAAACCGTCACACGTGACAAACTGGAGCCTAACAAAATGTTTCTGAACGATACAAAATGTGCCCATTCCAGCAGATTTAAAGGCAAAGGAAACTGTCATCAGCACAGAGTAACCAGAGCAGCACAAACAGCAGGCACACGACTCATTTCTGTGACGTGTTTCATGGTCCACGCGTTAATGTTGGTGCGTCTGGATCACAGGTGTAACATCGGCCTGCTGCTCTCTGTTCCTCTGAAGCTCCTGAAACTGTGATTAAGGCTGATTCCAGACACTTTGTTCACTCCACAGGTAGCAGTCTGTGTTTGTGCAGCGCGGCGGCTCCAACGTTTGCTCCTTCAGAGTTTCTGGGAGGAGCTGGGATCACGATGACGCCCGTTTTCTGTTTTCTGGTGAACGGATTGCAGTCATATTGGGTTCAAAGGTCAGCATCGAGTCCTTCACGGCCACGTGGCTGCAGATGGACGTGTGGATTAAACCAGCGGCCCTGCACGAACTGCGCTCACACATTTCTGAGACGAGCGAAGATGAGCTCGCACTTTGGCACCGTTCAGCTCAAATAGCCTTCTGCTCCCGAGCGAGACGTCCGCTCCTGGAAAATGTCACATCTGCTCTGAGAATCGATGCCGGCGGTCGTTTATTGGACGTCCTCGGCTGTGAGAAGCACACTTAATATGTCACATATTAAGTCTCTCACTTAATATGTGAGAGACTTAATATGTCACATATTAAGTCTCTCACTTAATATGTGAGAGACTTAATATGTCACATATTAAGTCTCTCACTTAATATGTGAGAGACTCTTTAAAACAACGTCCGCGCCGCACATGGATGTAAATCCTCTGGAAACAGAGTCATTTCTTTGCGTCCTCCAGGGTTTCTTTGGCAGACTAACGACTCCACACTCGGACGTCACCCAGAAAACCGTCCAAATGTTTTTAGGACTCAGAACATCCTCCATGAAGGATTATTTATCCCCAGCAGTTCTCACTCACATCCTTTCCTTTAATCTCTAAATAAATATAAATATTTTAAACGTTACTGTTTAACCTTCGTATCCAATAGTAAGAGTCCATCTCTGCCACGTTTCTCTCTGTCAGAGTGTGGCGTGCTCACATGCAGCGAGGTCGTCACGGCCAGCTTCATGGAAAAATGTCAGAAAGTCTTATGAGGTAGAAATGCTGATTGGTTCACGCGATGCTGTAGCACAGAGCGAGCCGGCGGTCGGCGCCTGGGACTCCTCCCCTCGCGTCTCTGTCCTGCGTTATTGTCGGGCTTTACCTTATAAATGCCTTCAGGTGAATCAGGTGTGTGATTTAAGACATCCGTGTGTGACGTCAGCACGTGGAAATGACCACATGACGAGTTAAGATGTCATTTCATTTGATCTTGTTTAAAAAGAAACAAAACATGTAGAAATTAAATAAAAACAATAATAAAAATATTCAGACTTTGAGCTCTGACTGTTTCTTCTTTAATCATTTATTTTCCTTTATTCTTCAAATATTTTGATTTTATTTTCATATTTTTTTAATTATTAAAATGTGCATTGACCTCATTATGAAAACACTTTTCCCAACTTTATTCTTAAATCAATATTTTCTTCATTTTTTAATTTTTTTTCATCTATTTGATTTAATTATTGGTATAACAGGTAAATTATTTTTGTTATTTTACTTTGTTTTTCTCACTTAATGTTTTATTGCCTTTATTAATCATCGGATTTCTTTTACGTTTTCAAACCTGGCGTCCACATATGTTGACATCACATTTTGGGTTGTCAAGACCAAAATACACAACTTTGCTCTACAAGGGCCTGATCTCTACTTACGAGGACGTTGTACTGACACTGCTCTATCAAAACTTAAAGTGAATGTCCTCATATGTGGATCTCATTTTTCTCAGAAACAAAAATCAAGTATAAAAAAAGAGAAAATCAGGTAATTCTTTGTTTTTACATCTATCAGGTCCCAATCAGCCCCAAAAAGAGAAATTAAAAATGCTGCCATGAAGTTCGGGTCTTTGGAGGTTAAACTTTCTTCATCCTTCTTAAACTCGTCGCTCTCTGAAAGCGGACGTTCTCGTGACGCTGGCAGCAGGTGGCGCTGCTCCTCGGCCTCCACTCAGTCGGTTTCCTAGGTTGAGCCAGCCTTCCTACTTCCTCCTCCTTCTGTTCTCTGCACTAAAACCTGCTCTCCAACATCTGGACAGATGAGCGTTTGTTTCAGGAGGGTCTCGGTGATATGTGCAGCGACGAGGCGTCTCTGCTGACGTCGAGTCTTTGAGCTCAGCTGTTTTCACAGAGGCGCGCTGTCTGTTCGTGGTCACGGGTTTGCGTCACTCTGTGGTTCACGCCGCTCTCGCAGATTTTCACACAGCTGCTCTTCGGTCCGCCTGCCACAGCTGCACTCGGGTTTATCTTTTAATTCTTCATCAGCCTGTGAAACGCTCATCGCTGAGACGCCGCTGGTTTCACGTAAGTCCAAAGGCCGTCAGCCACAGTCAGGTTAGCATGAGCTGTGCAGCCCGACAGCCCAACCACGGAAAAACTCCCTCAGTGCAAACCCGGAATCCATCGTTGCTTCCAGGAACCTGACATCTAACGAACGCAGCACACCCACAGGTGCTGTTTGCTAAGGTGTAAGATCCACATCCTGCTTCCTGGTCCAACGAGACCACAAAATAAACCAACATGTTTTATTCAACTCATCAACTCATCAGGACAGAGTTTACTGAGCCCAGAGGTGTCGCCCCCCGGTGGAGGTTTTCATTGGCTCGTGCCGAGCAGCATGGTGCAGTCGCGCTTTAGTGAAAATGCCGAGCACGAGCATTAGCAGCGGTGGTTTTTCATTGGATGAGCAAAGCTGATTCAAAGCTGAACTGTTTGGTCTCAACACTAAGCTCCACATCAACAGGAAGCCCGGGGCGACACGGCGTCCTCCAAGTAGCATCATCATAGGAAAGCATGGCGGCGCTGTCGTCATGTTGTCTTCAGCTGAAACCAATTTATGTTAATTAAGCGCCGACCGGACAAACTTCAGCTTCCAGCAATCAACAAAACTGCTGAAAGGTTGGTAGTTTGAGCCCCAGCTGCTCCAGCATGTTCCCAGGCCACACTGTGACTCACAGAACCAGGGTTACGTCCTGTAACCGCTGCTTCCATTTCTTATCATTTACTCTTTCACTCCTTGTTCAGAACATTTTCATTTTCAGCTTTTTCTTAATTAACTTGTTTATTTCTGTTTGTTCTCCGATTTTTTATCATCTTCTTTTATTTGACTTCTAATTATTTATTTTCAAATCTTTCTGCAGTTTTCTGTCTTTATCCTTTAGTTTGTTACAGGGTGACTGCATCCTGTTAGTCTTTAAATGTTTACATTTTCATGTCATGTTTTTGTTTTCATTCTAACATTTTTAATACTTAATTTTAAAAATCATCAGTCGTGCGTTTTTACACATTAAATTTAGTTTTTCATTATTTGTCATTTCTTTTGTTTATAAATCTATTCAATAAACACGATGACGTCACTTTTTATATGTTTTCTTATCTGATTTCTTTAAACAGTAAAAGGATCCAGTTTCAGTCTCAGTGGTTCAGAGTTTTTAAACCGTCTGACTTTAAAGGTGATTTTCTGTGTGAAAAACAGCTTCAGCCCAGTTAAAGTCAGTTGGCTCTGTGACTGATGACGGAGACGTTGAACCATCTGGGACACAAACCTTTGGAAACAGCAGTTTGTAGAAGTACTTGGCAGGTGATTGGATGAACCAGAGCAGCTGCTGCAGAAGGTCGACGAGTAAAGCTTTAAAATGAAAACCTGACACCGACTATCTGTCGGCCTGCCTCGGCGCTGCTCCTCACCAAACAGGGACGAGGAGTGCAGCCCAGCGTCCGACTCCTCGCCGCCGTCTTCCTTTAAAGCTGCCGATCAGAGTCGCACGCCCGCCGTTTGCCTCAGGTGGAAATAAACTGATCACGCCGCTGAATCCTGCTTCAATGAGTTTATAATCAGGAGCATTTTCCTGCAGCTTAATTCAATCTTTCTATATTGATGTGATCTGCAGGGCTCTGATGGCGTCCTTCCTGCTGCACGCCACGCCTCCAGGAAGTAGTTTTTACAAATCATTTTAAGCTTTGATGTTTTTTATGATTATAAATCGATCGACTCGATTCTGAAAGCACTAAAGTCTCTTTGCAGTGACGAGTCTGAAGAGGACGGCTTCCTGCTGTGCGCTGTAAGATGAACAGCTTCTCACCTTCTACTCTGTTCAGTGAGAGGTCAAAGGTCAGGAGAGGAGAATCTCTTTGGAGGCGACGTTGGTTTAAACAGGTGTAATCCCGACAGCGCTCACTCAGAGGACGATGTGAGTAACTGGGGTTTGGCTCGTGAACAGAGCGGCGCCACAAAGCTGCTAACCATCATCCTTTCATGCCAGGAGGCCGGCGCCCCCGCAGGAGGCCGAGATTACGACGGCTCGAATCCAAAGCACATCAGAGCTCATTCAGCTCAGTCCATGAAGCGACATTCACCTCACTCATCTGGAAGCACCAGCGGTGCGCACAGAGGCCTTTAATCTGCTTTAAATTTAAATATGACGCAGATTTGCACTGAGATTAGAAACTGAAGGTGGAAACAGGTTTGGTGGAGACGACAGCTTCACCGTCAGCAGCTGGTACCCGGAGGACTGAGCAGCGCCGTCAGGACGCTCTAACAGGCTGTGGCAGCTTGGCCTCGCGGGAGAAGCTCGTTACAGCACCAACGAGGAAGACGAAGGCAGCCGCAGGCTGATGGGAGGTCCCAGCATCTCCATCGTTTATGACACGAGCGAGCGGAAGACGAAGAACAGATACGACGTTTGTGTCACAGACGAAGGCTGCGATGAAGACGCGTGTCCAAACTCAGACAACTGAGACCGCTCAGGTGGAAAACTTTGATTCCCAGCGTCACGAGGAATGACAGGAGAACTTCTGCCACTCTGAAACTTCAGCATTTATCTTTAGCATCGTCAATAACACATAATCTGCGTTACAGTGAAATAAACCATCACGAGCCCGAGACCCGAGCTGCTGCTGATCAGCAGTACAAAGGTTTCCTCTGCGCGGACCGCCGACTTCCTCTGAAGAACGAAGGCGACTCTGCTCCTGCAGCGTCCTCCCACTCTCCATCTGCCTCCTCCAAACACTGCATCAGGCTGCAGCCTGCATACAGATGCTCCATGTTTACACTCCACTTCCTGTCGGGCCCACAAACACTTCCAGCGCCCGCGCTGCCCCCCAAACGAGGACGTTACATAATTCTGACGGCACGAACGAGACAAAGCCGTCGGATACTAACGAGATCTCGTAACGACGAGAAAAGGTCAGGGCGTCGTCGATCATCGCTGACACAACAGCGCCAGGCTGTGCGCCAGCAACAGCTCAAATACGACACATTTACTCTACGTTTGAACGGGTTTTTGTTTTCTGTGACCCGTCCAGGTGTGCCCCGCCTCCAGCACACACACAAGCCTGAAGAAACGTGACGGATGGACGTCAGCAATGATGACCGTGTGAACCACACCGAGCAGCTTCAGTCATTCTTTTCAGGTCTAATGTCGATTTCTTCCTCGCGCTGTAACTCTGTGTGACCGGACCGTGTCGCTTCTCCCAAAATCCGCCTTCCTCGACTCTACGCCGCCTCCAATCCTGTGTGATGAACCATCCATGAAAATCTAAACGACGGGCCCGGCTCTGGCGTCCAGGTGAGCTTGGTGCTGACACTCAGGTGTGCAGCTGGTGTGAACGTCTGACATCAGTGTTGTGCGGTTAGGCTAGCTAACTTCCTGTTGTGTCAGAGCTTTGCCTCGCACGCTTCTCTGCAGCGTGAAGAATAAGTCATGTAGAAGAAGCAGCAGTGTGACGGAGCTGAGCCCCCGGCGAGGATGATATAACGAGGTGAAGCGATGACAGACAGAGCAGGTGTGTAATTATGGCGGCTGCGTGTCAGCCGTGATTGCAGCTGAAGAGACAACAAACAGATCCGAGTGTGGAATTAACTGGTTGGAACAGCGCGGTCTTATCACAGTCTTTTGTAAAATCATACACGTGTAATGAAGAAGTTCACAGCCGCCGCGCCCTCGCAGCGTGGACGACGTTACAGAGACGAGGTTGCTGCAGCGGCGCTGGTTCACAGACGTTATCAGCACCCCCAAAACAATCATTAAAACATGTCAGTGGATTCTTCACCAGTTAGTAGATTTGGGTTAACAGATGCTAGAACCTGTGATGCTAACCAGGTATTCATGGCTGAGACAAATATGAGTTTATGAGCTGCAGCTGTTCAAGTTGGATAAAATAATAAACGCACAGACTCACTGAATATTTACTCTTTACACAAATTCACACTTTGTTTAACGTAAATAATTAACATCCATAATTTAAGTTGGGCAATAAAAGCCACGCCTCCTCCTGATGCGCTCACCTGGCTGACTCTGCACAGGTGAGTGTAACTCAGACACACAGTTTACCAATAAATCAAACACCACCACTCAAATCCATCGCTGAGACTCAGCTTTACATTCAGCCGTTTGTCTGTCTGGGTGTCAGCGGGATAACGCCGTGTAATCTGATTACATGCACAGCAGGACCAGGACACACAACAACTGTAACGCGATATTCATCTTCCTGTTCGCCTACAGCAAATCAGATGTGTTTATTCTGCATTTACATGCAAACGTTGGTCAGCATCGCGTGTTTGAATGCATCACACCACAAGTCAAAAAACTGAATCCATGTTTTTATAGTAAAATCTGAGACATGAGTCAGCACATTTTTTTTGTATTTTTGTAAAACAATCATTTCCAGTCCTGAATAAGGACAACACCAATAATCATGTTAGGATGACACGGTCTGAGGAATGACTCCCACACGTCTGTGGACCAGTGCACCGTCTCGCTGCATTCACACATATCCAGGAACTGCAGGATGAGGATGATGATGGGCTGCAAGCTCAGAGTGAGATGAAGGAGGATTATTCTTTGAACTGTGACTCGTGCAAAGCTGCCGTCGTTCGGTCCAGGAGAAAAGTACAAATCTGGAAATGAACCAACAGCATTTCAAACCTGAATTATCCTGCAAACCAGTTTTCATGTGTTTACACAAAGAGTGGAGCACGTCCCTTCCTGCAGTGTGCATTTGTTTTCCTGCTTGATCAGGAAGCCCTGTGACCGTGAACGTTTTCAGGCCAGTTATTACAGAAAAATGTAAAATGCTGCACAGTGCCCTGCAAAGGCAGTGAGAGCAGAGGTCACAACAGATTACTCTCCAGTTAGACGAGTAATCCTGCCCGATGAAGCGGCGAGGCGTCGCGTCCGCAGGGCCGAATCACGCCAGCGAGATTCATCCACCAGCTCGCAGTGAAAAAGCCCACAAGACAAAATAGACCTGAAGATGGCGCCACGGGAGACGTCGGTGCATCGGCCTGAGCAACATTTCACCACAAGCCTTCGGAGGCGTGCCTCTGAAGGCTGCGGCCGAGGAACGACAGATCATGAAGCATCAACACCGAGAGCAGGCCGCAGAGAGCCAGCACCTCCTCGGCAAGGAACTCCGTCCTCATAAAACGACACGTCCTCAGTGGACGAGCAGAGTCATCTATGCAGCAGATCTATGACGGGCTTCCCAGTGACCTCACGGCAGCGATGCAGGTGTCGGTGCGTCACCTGGGCTTCTGCTGGTTGCCATGGTTACCTTACAGTACGTATTTAATAACTGTAAATCGTCCTACGGGACAAACTCTCATTTTTATAGCCTGAATCACAAGATAAGTTCAGTTTAATCATCATGATGTTACAATAATGAAACTCTGGGCAGGATTTTTGAAACTGATGTGAAACATCAACGTCTTAAAATGTAAGTGAACTCCTGAAACAAAGCCTGGAGTTTAAGACACACTGACGTTATTCACTTTTGATCCTTTTTGATCATCATCGCAGTAACGCGATCAAGACGAATCAATGCAGGCACAGTGAATGAGTGCATTCCTATAAGGCTGCATCCATGTTTGCACGGTTGGTTCAATTTAACCTCGGTGCTTTCAGTGTCTGTTGTGCAGCATCAAACTGCGGCTCTTATGTAAGAAGAAAGAAAGAGCAGCAGACGAAGAAAGAGGTGAAATTATAATGACATCACTGTGTAATGAGCGAGCGAGACAAAGAAGAAACCGGGGCTTCAGACGGAGGCGCAGCCACTCTCAGAAATAATGAAATCATTAATTAGAGCACGTAGCCGGGGCTCGGTCCTCCGCGATTGTTCTGCATATCTGTTGGGAGTAATAAAAAAGAAGACAATGGCTTCTGCCGTGCTCTTTTCATTCCTCGTTCGGCATCCTCCGTGCAGATCGACAAGCACAAATTCAGAGGCGGCCGTGAGAGGGTTTAAAGTCTCCGGTGCGCCGTATTGATCCGCAGATTACAGCTTCTCTCCACTGCTGAGGGCAGGGTTGGTGTGGTTCAGCACAGAAGAAGTGGACAACAATAAAAGAAGCAGGAAGCAGAGCAGCTGTGTACCCTGGGCCAAAGAGCTTCAGTGAATCAGTGAAGCGGGTTGAGCCGAGCTGGCAGCTGAGCGCTGAACGCTGGCTGCTTTCATTCCTCCCACGGTGAATCCAAAACAGCTCAGCTAATGGCGAGGACGGCGGGCCTGCGAGGACGGCGGGCCTGCGAGGACGGCGGGCCTGCGAGGACGTCGTTTCTCACAGAACGTTCCTCAGAAGAGTAACACAGACTGTGGTTATCCCACCTTTGACCTTTTCAGTGAAAGGTTTCCATTACAGGAACTTCCAGGCCAGTGCACTTGGAGGGATGGACCATCAGTCCAGCTGCTGGGTACGGATGTAGTCGCCAGAAATACTGACCTGATAGTTTATTAATTTACAACAGCTTTAACATCTCACGATCCAACGCTAAACAGAGAGCTGATGTTCTGCTGGACGAACGCTCGCCTGCCGCCGTGTCAGAGACACTGACACGTGTACCCACATCAGAAGGTGTGGATGTTCAATGTTTAACGTACACTTTGATTCATGCAGAACAGTTTTTAAATACACACTCAGCATTAGGCTCTGCTCAGGAGCGTCCCTACAGAGAAGCGTAAGTCCTTGGTTGGAAAGCACAGTTTGGTGTTTGCTCCGAACATCCACCAGCATCCATGCAGGGTGCAGGTACAGGGCACCACCTTTGTGAGCTCGTGCCCAGTGGCCTTCCTTCTGGAGCAGCTGTGCTCGTCATTAGGGCTGGGCCATATTATACCGTTCACGGTAATACCGGTATAATGTTAGGCAACGATAGGAAAATGAAATATCGCGATAGAATATGAGTAAAACGCGCATGCGCAGTGCCTTTGTTTTCATACGCACATGGCCGATTGTTGAGTGAAACAGATGAACCAGAATTGGTTTGTAAAAATGGTGCAACTTCAGTGATGTGGAACTGGTTTGGTGTTTGTTCGTCAGATACACGACAAAGCACATTTTTTTGCAGAACATGCAAGCGGCCGTTGTTATTGTCGGACTAAGATGCTCTTAAATCTGGGAGTAATCTGGGTCCTAAACTCCGTCGCTTCAGGTCAAACAACACTGCAGCATCACTGAGAGTTAAAAACTGTCTAAATTCTTTCATCTTTAATAAAACGATCAGCATTGCTGCTTTACCAGGTGTAACTATGAAGTTTAACTTCCAGGCATCCATGAAAACAAAATGTATTACATTTAACGGAGTTAGAAGTTAGCAGGAAGCTAGCGGAAGTTAGCTCGCTAGTTTCGCTAGTTACCTAAGCATGATATTGCATGTTCTGACTGAGAGATTTCTGAAAAAATTCAAACGTACAGCTCTGCTATCACTTCCAACATAAATGAAGACAGGAAACTAAACAGCAGTGACGTTTGTAGGGTTACTGAAGTTGGGCTAGCTGGTATATAATGATGTGCTACGTGATCGTTAGCGACACGGCTATGTTAGCATAACATAAACAGTGAAGCTGGAGGACGAACACTAACACTTTTCCACTTATAAAAGTTAACGTGAAGGTTCTTCATGGTTAGAAACAAATGCAATCGCATGGCAGGATGCTGTAAACGGACCAAACTTCAGTCAGGAGAACAACTGAGATAATCCATCCACAATACCAGGTTAGTCATTAATATACTGCAACAACATGGGAATAGAGCAGCTGCAGAGAATTCAACATTAATGAATCAAAGGTACAGAAGTGGAGGAAGCAAGAAGAATGAGTTTAATAAAGTTTGATTTATCTGACTGCTTTGTTTCGCTTAATGTGCCTTATAATCCCGTGCACCTTATGGTCCGAAACATACGTACTGCACACTGCAGTTTAATGTTGCAAAGCACCTCTTTTTAACTTCAGTGGATATTATACATGGTTATGCTCAGGATATGTCAGCCCATTTCTACTGGAAATGCCTTTTGGTTAAACTTTCAGCAAGGAATTTGCATTTGCACTGTTACATTTTTATAAAGCTTTAATGTACATAAAAACCAGCTTCTTGTTTAAGTGAAAATAAATGGAAGGTTGTCTTTTTGCGCGAGTAATGTTGTGGAGTTGTATTTTGTCTCGCATCAATTATATCGTCAGTTATATCGTTATCGCAAATTTTCAAATATATATCGTGATAAATATTTTTGGCCATATCGCCCTGCTCTGCTCGTCACGTCTGAGATGTTCGTAGTAACACACGTGATGTTAATGGTCATCTGTTCTTTCGTCTGCCAAAAACATAAACATTAGTAAATAAAAATGCTCCTAACTGGTAAAAAGTGTTCAAATGTCCACATAAAGCAGGGGTGTCAAACTCAAATACACAGTGGGCCAAAATTCAAAACTGGAACAAAGTCGCGGGCTAACGTTAATATTTATTGAAATATATTTGTTCCTCCAGATATAAGAATGAATCTTTTCTTATGGACAAGTTTAGCTGAAAAACTGAATATGGAACAAGCAAAGCTTAATACTAAACAATATATATATTAGCTGTATAATAGTAGGCCAGCTCTGATAGTCATTTGGTATGGCTTCACGGGCCAAATGTAATTAGGCTGCGGGCCAAATTTGGCCCACGGGCCAGAGTTTGACACCTATGACATAAAGCTTTGATGTGAAGCGAACCCAAACAGATCATTGGATGCTGAAAGGTTAGAACCTCATGCAGGAGGCAGGACAAAGTCAATCTGTCGCCGTCATGCTGGCGTCCGGACGCTTTGGGGTATCGGGGCCCAGATGTTTGACACACTGAGCTGAAATGAGTTTTCCCAGCGGTGGTGAAGCAGCAGCAGCGGGTCAGTCGTGACGAGCTGCACGAGCGGCGGACAGTCTCACTGAAACGACCTTGACTTGACAAGCGGGCGAGCTGGCAGCACATCAATCTGCTTCCGCCTTCACTCTGCCAGGAAAACATCGCCTGCTAGAAGTGAGAGGCAGATCTCCGGCCCCGCCCCTCGTGTCCGGAGATCTTTGACTCCTGGAGGACGGATGACGAGCAGCTTGTTGAGCTGACACAAACACCAGCGCAGAGCGGTGTGAGGACACACTTTCCTCACCCTCGTGGCCTTTATACTTCAAGCATTCGTGCGTGATGCTCGAATATCCTTTAATTGCACTACAGCAGGAACTGATCTGACACGCGTTCACTACAGGAAGCTGGTAAAACTTGTGTACTTTTACTGCTGATATATTCCAGCATTAGACTAATTAATTGTTCATTATTCCACTATGAAACCAATGTATTGAACTGTAATTAACTGGCACTACATGTGCTGGTTATAGCTGAATGGTATCCATGGAAACAAGCATCTCGAGGCCCTCCAGTGCAGAAGAAGACCGAACACAGCAGTGACCTCTCTCTGCTTTTTTATACCTTTGACTGAGAGTAATTTGAAAACAATGCACCATAAATACCACGGTGACTTTTTACTGCTGTAAACTGGCAGGAGGCTCCCTGACGGCCAAGAGGCAACAAATCACCTCCGGCCGCCTGCCGCGGCGCTCGCCGCTCACAGTGCTGCGGACACTGGCAGACTCTGATTGGCTTTGTCAGGAGGAGCCAGCGGCTTAAATAATGTTTTAATGTTTTTCACATCAGCTGGTCGGCCACAGCCCTGAACCATCCAACCTCCTCGCTAATCTTCACAGGAAGTTAGTGCGTGTGAAAATCAGAGATCGTCAGCCGCAGGTCCTCTGACATCCAGCAGAGGCAGCAGTGAGTCAGTCCCCATGTTAAAATTAACATGTTTATAGAGATCACGTCTCCCTTCATACTTCACCTGTTTACACTGTGTTAAGGCTTAAGGTTTTACATTATTAGGGGTGTGGCCTCTTTGACAGGTGGACCTACCTGTGGTTGCACTGTTCCTCACATACAGGCATCACCACACAGCAGGAAACCAGATAAAAACACCTGAATGTGATTTCCTGTCTGCAGAATCTGCTTTAAACTTGATTTTACTGATTTTACTGATTTTACTGATTAATCCAACCAATTTTTCCTTTTCGTTTTTATTTCTTTCTTTCTCTTTTTTGTACTTGTGGGCTCTGAGGAAGCTCGGTGCACATTCAGTTTAAACGGCTGAGGCAGATCTCACAGCACATGTAAAGGCTGCTCAGTGAAAACTGGATAAAAGCTAAGAGCGGACATGTGAAATGAGGGTTTCTCTGCAGTGAAACACTACAAGGCTTTTATTTTGAAACTGGTACAGACAGCATTGCCTTTGAAACAGCCACACCCTGCGTCAGATGATCCCCGGCCATCTCAATTTCAAAACCTCGCTTCCTTTGGTGCACGCCAAGTGGGCCGACGTTTTTAGATTTACTGCAATATCAGCTGGATTACACTGTCTGTACACATCACTGCAACCGTAACTGAGACTAAGAGAGTCATTTTTCTGTTTGATTCTGGATAAATTAGGAATAATCCAACATCTGTGTTTTATTACTTCAATTTCAAATATTCAACATCATAAGATGGTATTAATGGTAATTTCCATTTTTATATATTTATGCCACAGACCCCTGAACATTTAGCAAAAATTCATCGAATATGCACCCAGCTCTGTGTACTTTAAGAATATTCACGATACGAAAATGTATGAAATTATTACAGAATAAAACAAACAGGCTGATTCTCAGTACGTCTGTTTTGAACTACAGTCCAACATTTTAACTCTATTAATTATCATTCTCTGCTATTCATTTAACATTTTCATGCATTTATTGTGGATTCATTTTCTTGTGGCCCACCAGCAGTACCTACACTGACCACCAGGGGTGCTGTATCATTACTTTAATGGTTTTTGTGCCTTCCTGACTTTGATTAAGTTTATGAATCTAAAGGTTTTTCACCTTCTGGTTACAGAATGGCGACTTTTCAGTCGATGCTTTGCCGGCCTCGGACCTGTTTGGAGGTTATGATGACAGATGAAAGGAAAACTGAGAAAGGAAATGTACTTGTAACCACCAGGTCTTCACTGTCCTGTAGATCCACTGAGGTACCGACTGTACATATTGAAGGAAAACACAGGAACAAGTGTTTAGCTTAAGTCTGTGTTTGAAGAAGTCTGCCCTGTGGTGACAGTTAATTTGCTCAGTTTAAGCCTGGGGATGAAAAACCACTCAGAAGCACTGAACTAAAAGATGTGAGCCCCAACGTGTGCCGATGTGTCATCACTACCAACAAGCTGAAACAAAGCTGTTTAATCCACAGCTGCAGCCGCTAACACAGAGCAGAGCGCGAGCGCCGTCCATGCCCATAGGAGATGTTCTGGCCGTAATAGATGAACCCGCGTGCGTCTCCGAGGGCCCAGTCGAACGCGGCAATTCGTTTATGCTCAGCAAAGATGGCGAGGAGAAAGAGGCTCGGCAAGCAGCTGCGACAGGCTGAGAGGAGGCACAAAGGCCCCGAAATGAGGTGGGAAGCCTCTCCCTCCCCGGGGTCTTGGATTATTAGGACGAGCAGCAGAAGAGACGAGGAGGGGAAACCTGATTGTTTCTCTGCTGCTTCATTCAGGACGTAACCTCGTTACATCCATCAGATCATCATCAACCATCACTTTCACCTGGTTGGAACAGCAAACCGGAAAATACCGAGACAGTATTTCCATTTGAGAGTCTTTTGTATTGCAAGGTGAGGACGCTGAAGCAGAAGAGTCACAGCTGTAAAAGTGCCATCGTTCCATATTTAGACTCAAACCAACCCTGACCCGCACCGACAGTCTGAAATCATTTATTACTTACAGCTCATTTCCTGCACATTTCCACCAAAGCAGAATTAAAGTGACGGCTCACTGAGCTTTCTTATTGTTTCTGTTGCTGCTCCACTTCCAGTCCAACAGTCTGAGTCTTGACCTTGATGTTGGTCATCATGACATCATGTTGCAGTGGCAGCAATGTGGTTTTTTCCCACAGGGATGGTTTCCACTTCACTCCCAGATCAGATTTATAATCTCTCTCCATCAAGTTCGTGGGCTACACGGGTTGCCTCAAAGTTTAACTGAGCACAGAGGAGGTTCCTTTCTGCTGCTGGCGATAGGACGGCAGGACACCTGCTCACCTCAGAGCTCCAGCTCCACCTCTCAGGGAACCACGGCGTCAGACTTGGACACGCTGACTCCCATCCCTCATCCTCCTCGCCCCTGCTAGCGGATGACTGTGGTGGAGTCCAACAGGCACTGAAAAGGTCCGCCTGTGTGCCGGGGACGCCGTCATAGGGATTTTCTTTCGTGTCTGAAAGCAGCTCATTCTTCGGGGAACCTCGACTCAGGCGGATGGACTAAGGTCCAGGTGTTGGTATTCTTAATGGTATGTTATAGTCTCTCACTTCATTAAAAACAATAAATTCATGTTAATGACTCATTAGTCTCACCATTGGTGACGACATTAGCAGCTCTAATGAAGCGGAGCATCCTGCTGTGATGATGGACAACGAGCCCTGCGCAGCTTCAATACCAGAAGCTGTAATAACGCCACAGGATCGTGTTTTCACTGCAGCGCTGCCTCATACTGGCGAAGCCGCTCATTCGTATTCATTACTCGTGGTCGTTCGCTACAGGGCCAGTTCTCCCAGCGACACGCAACAAAGTCAGCCGACATCAAACCTCTGTTCGTGCAGTCTCAGGAAACTGGAGCTTCCTGTGCGATGAAAGCCTCCACGCTGCGGCTGCTACCTGCCAATCACACCTGCCCGATTTGTTTTGACCTGAAAGAAACTGTCCGTCCTCCCTGCACGCAGACGCAATAAAAGATGGATGCAGCGTGGCCAATGCGGTGTCACTTTAAGGAATCGGCACTCTGCCTGCCGTACTTCAGTGAATATAGGTCAGAGATGCTTTTCCGATACTTCTGTGTCCAAGAGTTGTGAGCCACAGAAAGCAGCAAAGCCTTTTCCCTTCAGACAGATCGGGAACACCCACAGCGAGGGAGCGTCACAAGGATCCGGGTCAGATGCTGGACGCAGTCGGTCAGAACAACGTGACGCACACGTTCACACGGTACAGTCTGCGTAGATCCACGCACAGGTGAAAACCATCAGCTGGTACCGGATTACTGAGATATTTGGACGTTGTCTGACTGTGAGGATGGTGCTACACAGCAGTCACAGCTTCATGCTCCACAGCATAATGAGTGTGCGTCTGACCTGGGCCGAGCGATGGCATTTCTTTGGCTTTGAATGGAGCTCGTTCATGTCGAGCAGTTCAACGTCTCCTCCTGAACCTGGGCGCTAAGCCCTCCTCCTCTCCTACCTGTGCGGCTTCATTCTGAGCCGAGGTCCTTAACTCGCAGCGCGATGATACAACGTGAGTCACCGGGTGATTCATTCAGATCCGACAGAGCCGGCGACGAGTGGCACTCAGCACAATTACTGTTTTCTCTACAGCAGGAATACTCGACGACACTCACATCAGCAAAAAAAACATATGATTACCTCTCTGAAAATGATAAATATCACCACAGTCATGCAGGAAGCAGTTTCCAGCACGCTCTGGTGTTAAATTATGTTTTGGTATAAGCTGAAGGGCTGCCTGTTTACTCTGCTGCTAGATATACGACACACATGTAAAAGGAGTGAAGCTGATTTATGGCTGCAGGAAATTTAACGTCTGATGGAATCAGCAGAGGAGGCACCAAATGTACAAGAAAAGGCGGGAATACATCAATCAGAAACTCATAGAACTGCATTTATTTAGTCGCTCCTGTGTGCGCGCCGATTTCTCTCACTGAAAGGTGACTTCCTGTCATGTAGGTAAAGGGGCGTGGCTAAAAGGGCTTGCGCTGGCCCCAGTTTGTTCTCATCCATTCATCAAAAGTTTTTACTTTCCTTCAACAACTTCAAATTTCTGCTACAACGTTTCCTTCCGCCTCGAAGGAAACGTTGTCATAGTGATAGTTTCTCAGATGGTGTGGTGTTCAACACCACTTATCCTGTTTAACTAATTATTTACATAATTAGTTATTGATACGCTCCAACCCACAGACTAACTACCTGAAGTCATATTAATGTGAGCAAAAAAAACCCAGTGGAGCTGCTCCTGTTTACTGTAAACACAAACATAAACATGGTATCAACGTGACGCACCACCGCTGTAAAACGGAGCCACCAGAGGCGCCGTCACAGCTCCAGGGCGGCGGCGTTTAAACGCTCGTGCACTGCGGTCGAGCGGTCGTGCAGGGAAAGCTCCACTTTGCACAGTCTGCACCGAGTTTGTTTGATTTCTGTGAAATTCTTTCACATTTTGTAAAATCTCAGTTTCCATTCGTTCCTTCCGTCCTCCTGCTTTGCTGGTGTTGTTACTCGGTGTGTTTTTATGTGTGACGTCTTTACTCATGTTGGGAAACAGACTTTAGTGAACCGGCAGTTCTATGTTAAAATGACCTGTTTTCAAGTATCTTTGTAACTCTGTGTTACCGACATTATACCCATGCGCTCCTTTTGTCCACTTCAGATACTTTGACAGAACTGTTGTGATACTTGTTGTATTTCCCGGCTGCCTGTGGGTCACATGACTCTGACAGACATTTTACTGGATAAACCAACGTCGCTGCTACAAACTGAACGTGGCAGAAATGTTGTTTGTGACTCAAGAAGACTCGACATCTTTCATGAGGGATACATTTGACATTTCACATATTATAGACCAAGTTATTTACAGAAGTTTAAAAACGTTTCTGGCACAGTGCCATTCACGCTGCATTCTTCTTTGTTGGTATTGAGCGCAGACGAGGCGATACTGCCCCCACAGCTTCCTGTTACAAAAACACAAGACGTGGTTTCAAATACGTCGACATCGTTGCAGGCCTGGTCTTCAGTGAATAAGTGATGGTGACATGAAGCATCGAGGCTCTGGATTAACATCGTGTGTTGTCGTCCGATGCTTTCATGGCACCAAACACATAACTGTGAACAGGCTTTTTGCAGGAATCTCTAAACTTTATGCTTGAAGAAAGCCCGAGTCGTATGTTTCACTGTGATGTTTGGTTCCTTCCTTCTTCCTCGCCGTCCTCTCGGCTGCTTCATCCGGCCGTGGCGATGGTGGAGTCAGCACAGGTGCAGCGAAGGCACGGGCTCGTTAAGTCCCTCTGTCACTGCACATTACTCCCTCGTTAGCCATAAATTTGAGTGAAACTGAACCCGCTAATAAAAACAAACCAATTTGTCTAATTGGGCGTCATCCCTCGCCCTCCATATGTGTCCGATAATTGTTCTGGTAGGTGGCTTCGATGCTTTCAAAAGATAAATATGTGTTGTTTGTCCCAGCGGCGCTGATAATGGGAGTTAATGGGAGGGACGTAGGCTACAGCTCATTAGCTTCATGCATTGTATTCCAGCTCCAGCACACGTGTCAGAGTTAATGCAGCGAATGGGCTCATTGCAGGAAAACATCGAGAGAAGAAGAACACGACTTCCTCCGTTAAAAGAGCGTTACGTGTTCACGTACATGACGATTAGAGACACACACGCACACCGCTGACGAATGGGAGATCTCTTTATCTGCTGATTTAATATAAAAAACTTAATGTTAATAAGACTTTAACCTTACTGTGTGAATATTATACACACACGATCTGAACCACTATTAACACAGCAGGACTAACCTCACCTCTGTGTTCTTGGCTTCACAGATAAAAACACCTCATTAGCTTCACTTCAGCCGTTTCTTTGCTAATCAGAGTGAAAACCTCCCAAAACCCAGACGTGCGATACTGTGCAGCGCTCTCATCACAGACGGAGAGCAAACAACACGTGGCGGGGTCAAACCACCCACCCTGAGCCACAGCTGCCCGCCTCACAGCACCTTCAGGAGGTGTAAGCTGTTAGCCAGGACTGGGTGTGACCTGTAATCACACTACATTTTTTTCCCCAAAGATATTACTGCATTAAATTCAGATTACATTAGTCACAGTGACGATGTTAACTCCATCACAAAGCTTTTTGGGTTATCTGCCTGACAGAAGTCTCAGTTTGTAGATGGACTGGTTCACACTGCTCTTCTACTCCCACACTCAATGCTAGCACTGCACGCTAGCACTGAACACTAGCACTGAACGCTAGCACTGCACGCTAGCACTGCACGCTAGCACTGCACGCTGGCACTGAACACTAGCACTGAACGCTAGCACTGAACGCTAGCACTGCACGCTAGCACTGCACGCTGGCACTGAACACTAGCACTGAACACTAGCACTCAAAGCTAGTACTGAACACTAGCACTCAACGCTAGCACTTTGTTCTAGACCTAAAAGCCGGACACACACCAGACGCGTATAATTCGTGACTTAAAATATTTTATTATTGCGGCTCAAACTCGATTTAAGCTACATCCACACGTACATGTAAACTGAGATTTTCCATTTATGCTTAAAAAAACAAAGTCAAATGCTGTTGAGAACATGCCAAAGCAACAGGATGCGATATAATCATAAACATGTAGAAATGTTGGCCAATCAGAGGTCTAGAAGTCTGGGAGGGAAAGAGTAAACAAAGATGGCGCACAGAAGCAGTCTGACAGTAACTGCGTGTGTCTATGTAAGCGTGTAAAAACTGCACATAGTAAGATTAACAGCAACAGTGTCTCTATCTGCCATCGTAGAAATCATCTCATGTAAACAATGACGTGGCGCACACCTTTGATGTTGAGCGACTAAATCTCAGTTTTCCTCGTCTGCACGTAAACACAAAAACTGAGTTTTTAAACATCTCTGTTTTCAGTGATCCAAAACGGCGTTTACATGTGGACGAAAGACCCAAACGCATAGAAGAAGCTGCGATTTCAAAAATACCCATGTACGTGTGGATGTAGCCTTATTCACACGTGAATGCAAAGACCTGACCAATGACATCACTGCATTTGGCACCAGCGCTGAATACACAGGGGCGTGGAAATAGTAATCACAGGCGTCTCGCTGAACAGATCACGACTGACCTCCTGCTGTGGGTGGATCAACTCTGCTCAGGTTCGGTTTAACGTCTTGTTCTTGTCACGTGATGGCGTTTGTCTCTGCCCATCAGAGAGCCCCAAACATGAACTTTAGCGAGGAGAGTTTACCCCTGAACCTCCGTCTTCTCTCTGCTGATGTGTTTGTATAAATATGTTAATGAGAACACACTGCCCTACATGTTCTGTAAAAGTTTCTGGCTCTGCTGTGACCTCCGAGCCACCAGAGGGGGGCAGCAGTCCAGGGAGCGAGGCCTTAATGTGTCTGTGATGTGACTCAGGTGCCAACTAGGCCATTTAGGAACATCAGGGGTTTAATGAAGTGGAAACAGCTGTGGAACAGATGACTTTTCCATCACAGGCAAAATAATTACCCTCTCGATAATTCGAACAGAGGGGGTCAGACCGTCCCTCCTCCGTCTGACTCATTTACCTTCAGCTAAACCTGCAGAAATGCGTCCCTGACAACAGAGACGTCAATGGTTTAAATTCATTTGATTCCTCTTAAACTGCTCACCAAATATTTTCCTTGAGCAACATTTAACTGAAAAAATAAAAAGCATTTCTGTTTATCTTCATATGACTCCAAACTTGATGTCGAGCCAGTTTTTTAGCATCTCCCAAAAAAACATTTTCATGCTGTGTGCTGTGAAATGTCTGAGATAGAAGAAACACTTTGTGCTCCCACTGAGAATCAGCTTTTCAGCGTCTGTTATTAAAAACATCCTGAGCTCGGGCCCATTAAGTTCTTTTCAAAATCTGTTTTCAACTGGTGGAGGTTTGGCCGGCCTGAGAGCCAAAGCTCTGAAAAGCTTACAGAAGTTACTAAGCTGTGAAACTGTGCCTCACAAAGAAACGCTAACACGTCCAACGCACGCCAAAACATTATCAGCGGGCCCAGTTTCACTGCGGTAGCAGACTCTGTGATCGATATTATCAACAGAAGTGAGAGCTTGGTGGAGACGGCGTGACGGAGTGTGACATGAACAGCACGTTGGCGTTCATGTCCTTAAAGCACCTTAAAGACTGAACGACGTTTGAAAAAAGGCTCAAAGCTTCACAAATCCAACAAAGCAGCGTTACATCAGCGTGCTACAAGCCGTCTGTCCACGGCTCGTGGAGCTGCACGGTTATTATAACAACTTACTATTCATCATATAAGGCTTAATATGAATCTGCACTCTCTTGCTGGTGTATACGTACACGATACTTCATGTTATTGACCACAAACAGCACGGTGTCGTGCTCCAACAGCGGATGGGTGACCAACCAGCTTTGACAGGACGCCAGACGCCATTTCACTAAAAACCAAACAAGGCCTCCTTCACACATTCAAGTATCACCAGCCCATCTGAAACCACATCATCGACCGCCGTTTACAATAACCATAAACTCACAGGACGCTTGTGTGTTTTAAAAGCTTGAGGTGAGGTCATGCTTTAAAGACAGCGCCACGAGCTGATGATGACCTTTCCAGATCCAGACCGACAGACACCTAACAGATGTTCCTGAGGTGCAACGTTAAACAGTCCACTTTCACCAAATCCCTCCAGCCCACCTGAGTGCAAGCTGCCGAGTCTGGGCACAAAACTTTGAACCTGATTTGTTGTTCGCCATCATGGCGCCGAGGCTTCTCCCTCCTTGCACCAGCATTGCTAACGCTAATGGCTGGAGAGCACAGCTCAGCCACAATTAGAATGGTTGCTTTGAAGACCAGGCGTGTGACCACTCACAGTCACTCGGGATACATGTCTGCATTCAATAATCAGACTGTGGTTATTTGCAAGAGCGGCTGCAGTCAGCCTGAGTCAGACCGCGACTGTTTGGAGACAGGTTGCCTCCCGTCAGGTGACCTGTGCAGTCACCGTGTGACTGAAAGCATTCACCCGGAGGCTGAATCTCTCACAACGTCTGGGTGAACAGTTAGTTGCTGTAACTACTTGCAGTTGGTCGCCAGCAGAAAAAATGACCATCGACCGACCGCCAGTTGTTCCTAGTCGTGCTGTCCAGCGTGACCGAACCGTCAACCTGCTCACAAGGAAATTTACACTCACAACAGCTAAAAGAGACAATAGCCGTCATAAACACATCATCAGATCAGCTGTTTGATCTGGACCGCAGGGCAGGTTTCAAACCTGCAACCTTGGTTTGGCTCAAACAGAAAAGTCAAGAAGATCAAATGACCCAGATTACAGAAAAGGATTCAGAGTTGACAAGTAAATGGCTTAAAACAGGTTAGCGCTACACAACAAACACAACTAACGGTGCTTCACCTCGTAACTCAGCTGACCTCCAGGACAGACCAGCTCAAGAAGAAAGATGGCCTCTCGTCTCATTTGCTGCTCTTCCTCACACAACCCTCCAATTATACGGGTTTATGTGGCACTAGGAGCACACTAGCTTAGTGCCCCGAGGCTGGGTTTGTGGCTATCAGCTAACATCATCGTGTGCATCAGCAAGGTTAACATTTATGCTAACTCTTTAGCATCAGCTAACTCATGTGCAATATCCCATTTGCCTTCCCCAAACACATGTCAACAGTCACATTACTGTGAAGATTTCCTTATCAGATCAGATCAGATCAGAATCAGAATACTTTATTGATCCCTGGGGGAAATTATTTTTTGTTACAGTGCTCCATTTTAAACCAACATTAAGACAAGACAGACAATACGCTAACTAAGAATAGTACAATATATACATATATATACATACATACATACATAAGTCACTTATAAATAAATAGTTGGAAAAGAAACATGTGTAGTTGTAGCAGCAAACAGTGTGTTAAGTGGATGCGTTGTACAGGGAGATGGCCACAGGCAGGAATGATTTCCTGTGTCGTTCAGTGGTGCTTTTCGGTAATCTCAGTCTCTCACTGAACGAGCTCCTGTGACTGACCAACATGTCATGGAGTGGGTGGGAGGTGTTATCCAACATTGTCTTTATCTTGGACAGCATCCGCCTCTCCGACACCACCTTGAGGGAGTCCAGCTCCATCCCCACAACATTGCTGGCCTTACGGATCAGTTTATTAAGTCTGTTGGCATCTGCGACCCTCAGCCTGCTCCCCCAGCATGCAACAGCATAGAGGATCGCACTGGCCACCACAGACTCATAGAAAATCCTCAGCATTTTCTGGCAGATGTTGAAGGACCTCAGTCGCCTCAAAAAATAGAGACGACTCTGGCCCTTCCTGTAAAGTGCTGTGGTGTTTTTAGCCCAGTTTTTATCTATTCACAAGTGTGTACACACACACACACACACACACACACATAAATAAATATATATATATACATCACACATACATAGACCAATCGGTGTGAAGGGCAGGGAGATGCAGGCAGATCAGCAGGACAATCCTCGGCTCAGACTTTCAGGAGTAAAAAAGTCTTTAAGCATTTAAACTACAAGCTGAAGTTTGGATGAATTCATGCAGCTCGGTGTTGCCGGGAGCTGAATCACATACAGCCACACAGATTATAGCAGCAGTAACACAGTGACACACACAGCAGGGTGAAGTGGATTTACAACGTCTTTAAGACGGAACGTCGATGGTCCTGAAGACCTCTAACACAACACGAGCAGATACAGAGAGGCGGGCTTAAAGTGATACACCTGGAAATACAGCAGCGCTCGATGGAGACGGTGGCTTGTACAACAGGCAGACCCAGCCCTCCCTCTCTCATCAGCTCACACTGATCTGAGCTCAACTCCATCCTCACAATCCAAAAACCCTCCTCATTAAATCTCTGCACGTCCGCTGGCTGCCCCTCGCCTCTCATCCCTTCAGCAAACACGGACACAGCAGGTGTTTTCAGAAAAATCCTCCATTTAAAGCACCTCAGCTCATCCAGTCAGAAATCACTGAACCCACTGCGACACATTCAGACCCGGCACAGCTGTCAGCTTCTGTCACGTCTGCTCCAAACGCCAGGCACTTCTTCTTCGCTGGTGTTTTTCTTACAGCCTCGTTGACCTTTTCCTTCTAACAGCTGCTCGTCCGTTTCCCTTTCACCTGCGGGGCTTCTGCTACCGACCTGACCAACCACACCATCCGAACCCGGGGATCACAGCCAGCTGAAGGCGCCACCAGACCCCCGATGCCCCTCTCAGGTTTGGGCAGTGAGAGAATTCAAACAGAGGGGGTCAGAGTTAGCGTGGCAGTAAAACCAGATGATCAGGGTTAACCCTGTGAGGACCACAACCCCCCTCAGCCTGTCCTGGGGAGGAAAACAAAGGCCAGGATGTGGTTTTTCATGCACTGAACGTTTGTGTGGTTTGCCTCCTGGATTTGTCAGCCTCCAGCTCTTCTTACACATTTCTCACCTTTTTGAACACCAAAAATTCTCTCATGACAAAAACTTTAAAAGTCTTTCTTATTTAGCACGCGATTCAATCAAACCCCACCCAAGAGGGAGCTCAGTGATCACCTCTGTTTCAAAACCCAGCAACACACACACACACACGGACCATAAAGAAGCCCGAAAATACACATAAACACACACACACACACACACACACAGAATAAAGAAGCCCGAAAATACACGCGCACACACACACACACACACACACACACGCACACGCACACACACACACACACACACACGCACACACACACACACGCACACCGAGAGTGCAGCAGCAGATAAACCTGAAACACAAACACACTAAAGATTGATTGAACAGCTCGAGGAACACGACCAGAACCTGCATCATTAACATGATCCAGAAACCAGCGCGCGCGCGCACAGCTTCACCTGCACGACTCAATCCAGCAGAAACGTGTTCTTCTGTCTGCAGGAGTCATTACACTCTGACACACTCACACTGTGGGTTTATGAGGGAGATGTGTGTGTGCGTCTCTGCGCAGGTGTGACACTGACTCATACCTGGAACAGGCGCAGGATGTTGGCCACCATGATGGACACGGAGCTGGCCGAGGCCCCGATGACCCCCACCACCTTCTCGGGCTTCACGAACACCGGAGGTTCCCCGTTGGTGCACCTCACGTCCGACGTGTCCTTCTGGATGAGCGCCTGCACGAACGTCAGCGACTGCTCCAGTGCGTACGTGTCCCGCGAGCAGGTGTCCAGGATCCGCGCGCCCAGCGTGACGTTGGGCAGAAGCTCATCGTCGCCGTTGATCTGGTCCAGCGCGTACATCATGGCCTCCAGCCGGTGGATGCCGTTCTCCTTCTTGATGTCCCCGCACGGCGTCCCCGGGACCCCCCTGGCGTGGACCGGGAAAAGCCCCCCCAGCGTCACGTCGCCCTCCACGCGGATGGAGTGCGGCGCGTAAATCTCCTGGGAGCCCGCAAGGTCCAGGAACGCGTGGAGTATCCACAGCACGCGGAGGGGCAGGCCGGAGCGCCCGCCCATGCCGGCGCCGGGGTCCGTGCGGTCACGCAGCGGGAAAACGCAGGAGCGCGAGGAGGCGCGAGGGGACTGTTCTCGGGACAGGTCCGTAAATCCGGCGGCTCGTGGCCGGCCCGCGCCCCGCAGAGAGAGCACCCGCTCACCGGCACAGCTGGGATCCCGCGCGAGGAGCCACGGCATCCGCGCCGCGCGAGCCTGCCGCTTGTTGCACGAGTACCATCCCGGCCCCGCGAGCCCCAACACTCCGGTAACTCCTCGGTAACTCCTCTGGTAACGGCAGCCCGCCGCCCACGCGCGGCTCTGATGTCACAGCCCGTGACGATAGACCGCTCCGATAACTGCGCCGTGCACACCTGTCTGCGGGCTCGCGCACTCCGTGGAGGCTCCCGGGCTTCTGCGCACAAAGTGGCCGAAAAAGATCAAAGAGAGGCGGCGAGAGGAGTCGACACGAGCCGAGGAGAGGAGCTCTGCGCGCGCGGTCCTCACGGTCCACCAGCCCCCTCTCTCTATCTCTCTTTCTCTCTCGCTCGTGCTCTCTCTCGCTCATCCACGCACGCGCGCTCACGCCGCCCACGCGCGTTTGTGTAATTATCAGCGCAGGGCTTGTGCTGCCAAAACAAGCCGAACAAACAGCCTGCGCGTGCTCCGGCTCACGGACCGTTACCGTGAACGGGAGCGTGAGGCTCGGTGCCCGCTTCCTCCCGTTGTGTCCTCAGAAACTCACGTTAAAATCACGTTTCCCGCTTCCGGGCATCCAGGTAACTTCAGCCAAACTCCGGGTCTTACCGCCACCGTAACTCGTTACACATCAACAGGTGTGACAGAAGCGCCTAAGAACCAATTAGTTCTCCGCGTAAATGGCGTCATCATTCCCGAAGATCCCTCGGACCTGTGCGCGCGGACAGCAGCAGCCTCTGGTGTCCTCGCGCTTCTCTGACGAGCCGCATTGTCCGCTTTTTGGTGGAAATGACGAGTTTCAGCTGTAACGTGTGAAACAGAGAACAGAACCAAACCTGCGTGTAAAACATCCAATCATCTAATATCTGATTAGAAACGTCACGGCTTCAAACAGGCGCAGCTTTATTAACACAGCAGCTCCTTTACAGACACAACAGCGCAGAGACGCGTTCAGTCAGAGCGTCTAATACTCACCTGCTGCACACACACACACTCACAGACGCACACACACTCACACAGATACACGAACACACACACTCACAGACGCACACACACTCACACAGATACACGAACACACACACTCACAGACGCACACACACTCACACAGATACACGAACACAGACAGAGACACACTCACATACTTGTACTGTGTCTTTAATCTCTTCATATTTTTCTGATATGATGGTTTCTGCTTCTTTTGTCAAACACTCTGCTGACAGTCCTCTTTCATCTGAACGCAGGTTAAACCGTGGGTTAGTTAGTGAGTTTATAACCAAGCTGATCGCTAATGTTAGGATAAATCCAGATAAATGAGGTAGTCCAGGTAGTAGGACTCCTCCGACTCTTCTGAGTAACACCAATGAGTTCCCACCAAAGCCGAGAGACGGAATCTCTCCAGTGTGTCCGGGATCTGCCGAGGCCCCTTCCCAGAGGCACATGTCAGAAACATGGCATCCAGGAGGCATCTCACATCAAATATCTGACTTGTAAATTCAAAATGGCTGATCCCATTATGGCTCGCCACAGCAGATCTTCTGCCCCCATCACCCTCTGCATGTCGTCCTTCATGACACCCACAGACCTCCTCAGACTGCCGAGCAGCTCCAATCAGCTGGTCATAGTTCCCACATTTAGAGTCCTTGCTCTCCTGCTTTTCCTTCTCTCTCGCTGCCTGCTAACCTGCCATGCCCCTCTCCTCTTCCTCGGTCTTCGACCAACAGTCGCACAGTTTATTAACCCAGGCCTTGTTTAAAACCTGGAAGTTCAAACCACAACACCAGTGAAGAGGCCACAGCAGCCACGTTCGTCTGTGGGAGGAACAAGAAAGTGGGACAAAGATCAGCGTCAGTCATCAACAGCATGGCTGAAAAAGAAGAAACTGTCGAACGACGCAAAGTGCTGAAACTGACGCAGCGAGGTTCACAGTATGACTTTGATCTGTAGATCAGTTTTTATTGTTATTGATAGTAAATGCAGCTGCCAGGGAGCCGCTTCTAATCCCACCAAACTGACTCCCATGATGTTTACTGATGTTTACTGACCTACAGGGTTCTGATCCGGACCCTGGTGCGATCCTGAAACTATGAAACTGTGAGGTTCATGTGAGGTTCTGCTGTTCCCATGTTTCCCATGTTGCTGTCTGTGTTTATTGTGTTATGGTGTGTTGATACCTGTGCATTCCTGTATTATCCTTTTGTGTTGCACATTTCAATGTTTTTTTTCCTCGCTACCTGGCCTGACCTGTCTCCCCAATGTGATGTTTGTGTTGTATGTACGGTCGGCAAGGTCTGTCATCTCGGTTGTGGGCAAAAGACCTGCAACTGACAAATAAAGGCTATCTCATCTCATCTTTCAGAGCTTTTTCCCTTCAAACACATCACTGTGCACTTCTGTGTTAGGAGTGTGCTGTTGTTCTGTTTGTCTAAAATTATGTTGAATATCAGACGATGTTTTACGAGGATTCAATGCAGAAATCCAGAAACTATTCATCGTCACAGAAACCAGCCCGCTCACTCGAGAATCACGTTTAACCTCCAAAAACTGAATGTGTCCTGGCTTTTCAGTGACAGTGAACTCGACCTCTGTGGGCTGTGAGTTTGCTGGAGTTTCACAGAAGAATGACGACTTTTTCTGACAGTTAAGTCATTAAAGAAGCTCACTGTCAGACCACGATAAAAATAACACTCACACTTCTCCTGGGATGGATTCATGTGGACCTGGTTTAATAACTGAATAACTTTACAGACACATCAAAGTGTGAAAGTTAACTTATATAATGTAGTGTTTGAGCAGCTGCTTACTGCAGGGTGCCACGTCCTTACTGTTTTAAGCCCGACACCCATCGTTGGCCGTCGGTGAGCGTCCTCCAAAGTGAGCCTTTGTGGGTCTGTCATTTGGAGGTCTCCAAAAAGGTCTCCTCTCTCCTCACTTGCAGCTTCCATGTCAGGGTTTGTCTGGCGATGTTGTTTCCTGGTTTCACTGAGCCCAGTGGCGGATCTAGAAAATTTTACACAGGCGTGGGGGGCAAGAGGTGAAGCCACGTATGTGTAAATCTCCCCTGTATGTAAATGGAGTCAACAAAATATCCACAGAGACACTTTAAAACTATTTATTGCATCATTTCAGCCTGGGGGCGGAGCTCTACAGTGGATGAGCCTGCCCCCTTCTTTTTACATCCATGAAACTTTCATTAACACGACGTGAGTGTAAAGGTCACGGTGGTTACTTCCTGTATTTGCTGACGTCACTCAGCTAGCACTGTGCTGCTGTATGTAACATGGCATCACGGCCACGCTAACGGTTCAGTCACACACTAAGCTCGGTTTAATTGAAATGTTATCGACAGGTCAGAGCAGTCCCGTGGATGTTGCAGACGGCCTTTACTGAAAACATTTTGACACCATGAGTCTCTTCAGCAGCCTTAGAGGTTTTTAAGATTACCCCAGAGCTGGAGAAACCACGCTGTTTGTATGTTGGGCTGCTGTATGAACACCAGGTGAGCGCACCTGCTCTCATTCTCACTTTCATGCTCGCTGAGCATCGTTCTTGTCAGTCAGATGCTGTGAGAGTGAGATTTGCCATCTGTGTGTCAGGACTGCCTGCAGGAGAAAAAACCCTTCTCAGTCTCTCTTCAGTCGCTTTGCGATGTGCGAACATCACGATTCAGCAAGTCTGAGGATTATTTTTGTTTTGATGCCGACTTTCTGAAATGACAGAGTTTCGTTACAAATTTGCAGTTCATGCTGGAGCAGCCACTTCACAGCGGTTTAGTGAATTTAGACCTCAACTTCAGATTCTGCAGGTGCTCATTGGACAGTTTCTGTGTGCTCAGCAGAGCGGCCTCAGAGTCCTGTACTCCCAACTACTTCCTGTCTGAGGAGGGCAGAGGACACCAGGGAACCAGCTACGTCCAAAGATCAAGACTTTGTCATTTTTAAAGAGATCAATAAGAACTAACGATTCAATGCAGAGAGGTCTGATAACACATAGTGAGCGAAGAAGAGGCACCCAGTGCATCATGGGAATCCCCGGCAGCCTATTGCAGCATAACTAAGGGAGGATTCAGGGTCACCTGGTCCAGCCCTAACTATATGCTTTAGCAAAAAGGAAAGTTTGAATCTTAACCGTAGAGCCAGTGTCTGTGAGTGTGGAAACATCAAGTACACGTTATAGTAATTTTTTACTGCTCAGTTATGATGAACCGCTCCCATTTCATAATCAGTGAATATGTGAATCCGTCACATGAGGCTTACTACTAACAACAAATGACATCAGCCACAAACAAGCACACAAGGATCTATAACCAGGTTCCAGAAACGTCGGGACGCTGTGTCAATGAATAAAAACATAAAGCCTGATCTCAGAGATTCATATCTGATTCACATTTATTCACATTTTTTTAATTGTACACAACATCCTGATGTTTTTGTTACTGGTGTTGCATTTTCATCATTGGCAGACTGGAGACACGCCCATCTTTGCAAACAATCATGTTTGTGAGGGACAGCCAATCGGAAGACACTGGCCCAGTGTCAGATAAAGAAGGATTATTTTGGGCTGTGAATCATGCAAAGCTGATCTAGTAGAGTTGAAGCCTAGAAATATGGAGTTAGTCCTCTTGAATCTTGGTCTGGTGCTTTAGCCTCACCGTGCTGTCTCTAGGCCCGTGGTGTGAACCACATGACCTGTCGCAGGTGTGAGTCACATGACCCGGCGCTCCTCTGGCGGCTCCCGCACCGAGGCGAGCGGCTCAGTGTCATCGTGTGCAGCTCCGAGCGTCTGGCAGCACTCATTGCTCAAACGAGTGCTTCATTATATTCTCTCTGATAGCCGAGCACAACTGAGTGAAATCCAATAGCACAATTCAATTATGCTGTGATGTGGGGACAGATTTGCACTGAGAGCATTTCCACTGGATCCAGACACAGAGCTCTCTGTCTGACTTTGTCAGATTTGAGTCATTTATCAGATATTTTGGCTCGGCGAGCGTCCTTGAGCGCTGAAGTCGCTCAGAGTGAGACCGTCAGCCAAATGTCTGAAGAATCCAAATGGGAGAACGGCATGCTGTGTGATTCTGATGTTACGGAGGCTCATTTTTCATTTCCTCCAAGGTCGCGTTCCAGCTCCAAGCTGGTGAAACACAATCGTGAGGTACCGAGAGACCCCGGCCGGCCTAACGGACGACCCCGATCTCAGTGAGCTTTTGTGTCAGCGCTGCAGTTCCTCCGACGTCCAGCAGAGGCTCCAGCAGTGAGTCAGACTCCTATGTTTAACAGTCCAGCTAACCGCTGTCCTGGAGCCACGTTCGTGCTCACATCATCATCAGCTCAGAGCGCTCGCTGTGCTCTCAGCGTGCGGCCGCTCTGCCGCTGAGCATTATTTTTCATGCATTTCCCCCCAGTTGTGTAGAAGCAATAATAAATGATTATGTGTTGTGTGGATTATTCTGAAGTTGTCCTTCATTATTTTACCACCTGCACACAATAAATATAATTACCTGTGACTCATTCTCGGCTTCCAGGCCTTTTTTAAAAAAATCAGTGAAAGGCCAAAGAAGCCGAGCGAGCCGAAGGCTGTCACCGCTGAAGCCCTCAGACCTTCGTCAGCAAGCTGTGACTGGATCAGTTGTGTGAGACCCTCATTAATCGCCAAAACACGGACGTGGATCAGCAGCTCTGCGGGCAGAGCCGCTAGTTACCACAGTCTTATAGGCACGATCTGATATCGTCGTGTTGGTGTTGTTCCCAGATCATCATACTAAATGTTCCAGGATCAACATTGCAAGTGACCAATCAGAATGTTGTGATGTTCGGGAAAAAACGGCGTAAAACAAAAAACTGTCCTTAAGCTGCGAGAAACTGCCTCTGTCCGCCGATCAATGGACCCTGACTCTTTAATAAACAGTAAGCAGAATTGATATTGTCCTTGCAACATTGGAATTTCATAAATGCACGAATGGCTTGGCGTGCAAAAGAATAACGTCACAACAATGTGATTGGTCAGTTGCAATGTTGATCCTGGAACAACATTTGCATGATGATGTGGGAACAACACCGACACGACGATATCAGATCATCTGTCTTATAGGTGTGTTTTTGTCCACAAACAGCTTCCTGAACTCACCACAGTTACACCAGCTGAAGGACACAGCTTCATCTCTACAGTTAGGAGGCATTTTATGTGAATGATAAAAAGAGGCTGTCAGGGTTTCTGGGTCTTTGACCCAGTATTCTTAGTTCATGTTCACTGTTTATCTACTGCCTGTTCCACTTCCTGTTTTATTGTGTTAGCCTTGGTCTGTGTGCATTATGTTCAGTCCTCTTCCCATTATCATTAGTTCATTATGTTCAGCTGTGTACTCACCGGTCTCTCATTATCATCATTATCACCAGTCTGTGTATTTAAGCCCTCTGTTCTACCCATTCAATGTCGGGTCATTAATGATGTATGTCAATGTCGTCTGTATGTCCAGTCAGTCAGTCAGTCCTTTGTTCATTCAGTCAGCCAGCCATTTCCTCCCTCTGTACAACCGCTCACTCCTTCGGCAATAAACATCCACCTTCATCTACCTGCCTGTGAGTCCAGCGTTTGGGTCCTCCTTCTCTCATCCACGACACTACCCTTGACAGAGGCAAGCCAAATCATTCCTGTAAAAACGATACAAAGAGTGCAGTGACCAGAGTGAAAAAGCAGCCAGTGTCCCACAGAACAACTTTAACAAATTATAAGAAAGTCTGGCTCCTTGGAAGCAAAATCTAAAGAAATGAGGGGCAAGACTTTTGCACAGTCCTGCGCATTGGCATGAGTGTGTGTGGCTTGGCAGCATTCAGAGACCTGCAGCCGTCCAGCGTCAGCAGCTCGACATTAAACAGCAGCATCATGAGCACGGCCTCGGTTGGTTAGCTCATCAGATTATAAATTTCCAGGTGCAGCTGATGGTATTGCAGCACCTCAGGGAGCTACACTTATCAGCTGCTACAGGCATCATCTGCTAAACTCTTCCCTAACAGATGTGGAGTTCAGGTTTTATTCACACTGACGTGATCTGCTGGATTTCAGAGGGGCAGTTTCTGCAGACGACACAGCCTCAGTCAGCCTTCAGCTGAAAACACAACGTTTAATTCAGCTTCCCACCCTATTGCTGTGTAAATCAATGCATTGCATCATGCATTTTAATAATAAAGTTACTTTAACTTTTCCTTTTGAAAGTTTTGTCAGAGGGAAACAAAGAGACGCCAAATAACTTCAAAGAGGAAAAAGATTTGCATTAAGAAAGAAAAAACCTAAACAGCCACAAAGAGGCTAAAGATGCCTTCAAGGACACGTGAAATGACCACAAAGAGAGCTGTAGTAACCACGAGAGGACATAAGGCCACAAAAGAAACAAAGAGACGTGAAATGATCCAAGGGAGATGAAAACGACCACAAAGACTGAAAAAGATTCATAAAAACCCCACGAAGAGCAACAATACAACTATAAAGTCCTCAAAATGTCCTCCAGGGGACAGGAAACAACCACGGAGACACCAAAACCCACAAAAGTCACTAATAAATATCAATCAATGAACCAAACATCTATGAGCAAACAGCTCACAGGTTGCTGCTCAGCTGCCCGTCGGCTGCATCATGAACGCATGAATCCTCTTCCCTGTGAGCGCAGCGTTGGCTTTACTCCCCGCCAGCTGCTAATTGACATCGTCAGGCCGCTGACAGACCACGTCGGCCTCAGAGGACTCGAGCAGACAGAGGCTGGGCGATCAAACACTCGGCGTCACCTCGCATCGGCCGTGTCTGCGGAAGTTGCACTTGAACACATCACAGAGACATCTGAGGTCCTGATGTGACTCTGAGTGAGAGGGAACGCTGTCAGTGTTCTGTCAAAGACAGAGCAGCCGATCGTTTTCACGCCGTCAGACGCCTGAAAGACTTCAAACGGGGAGGTTTTAATCCGCCGCATTTGTCAGGGTTCCTGGGTCGTTGACCCAGTGATTTCAGTTTGTTCATGTTCAGTTTGGTTCGCCACATTAATGTTCTCACTTCCTGTTTTTTCCTGTGTCAGCTTGTCTCCCGTGTCATTAGTCAGATTATGTTCAGCCCTGTACTCACCTGTTTCCAATCATTGTCATCATCCACCTGTGTATTTAAGTTCCTCGGTTTCACCAGTTCTCTGTCGTGTCATTGATGTATGTCTGATGTCGTCTGTATGTCCAGTCAGTCAGTCCTTAGTTCATTCGTTCATTCATTCATTCATTCATCCATCCAGCCAGCCATTTCCTCCCTCTGTACTGTTTGCTCACTCCTTCGGCAATAAACATCCACCTTCACCTACCTGCCTGTGAGTCCAGCGTTTGGGTCCTCCTCCTCTCATCCACGACACTACCCTTGACAGAATGACACGACCCCGCGTTGTGGACCCAGCGGACCCTGAACTTTTCGAGCGGCAGGAGGCAGCGCTCCTTCGCTGGACGGAGGGGCTTCGGGGAAAACAGCGGCTCTTCGCGGAGAGAGAGCACGTCTTCGAGGGGACTCGCCTGGCTCTGGGCGGGCCTCGGAGACGCCACGTTCCCCCACCTGCTGCCTCAGCTGCACCGGAGCATTCGCCGCGGAGAGTGGGCGTCACAGCCCAAGCTTCGGCCGCTCGCTCTCCCGCCGCTTCGCTCCTCGCTCGCCCGCCAGCCTTTTCACTCTCCAGCCTTTCTGCCTCGCCACGGCACGGCGGCTACACCTCCCATCTCTGCTCAGCGGAGGCTACCGCGCCAGAGGCTCAGCCGTTTACCCGGCCCGCTTCCTCTTCCCGGGGAAAGCGGCGCACACGCCGCCATAAAACGGACTCTGTTCAGCAACTCCCGGTGGTGAGTTCCAGTGACTGTTTCCACACCCCTCATCTGATTATCCACTTAAAACACACAACAGACTCTTTTCTGATTCATGGGGAGTTTCCCTCCTTGAGGATGATGTGGACTGGGAAGATTTTTTCTGCTCTGGCTCCCCAAAGACTGTTCAGTCAAAACCTGTAAATAGTGGTGGCAGAAAGACCAGAATGCAACCCGATAGACCTGTCAGTGTCACTCACCCAGTCGTTATTTCCACTCCTATCAGTCAGCCTACACCCACTCCAGTGCCAGCTCCCAGGAGGAGGGCAGCTGCGACCCAGTCTACCTCCACACCCGCTCCTGTTTCTCGGGTGGGGGTGACTGGTGTCCAGCCACCTTCTGTGCCTGTCCCAGCACCCAGGCTGAGGGCAGCCAGAACCCAGCCTGACCTCCCTGGAGGCTTGGAAGAGCTAACTGGTCCACCTACTACTTCACCCTTTCATCCACCTCCTGATCCAGCTTTTCACGCCCTCGCAGTATCACTGGTTAGACTAGCTGAACTGTCCCCTGCCCAGGCACCAGCCTTACGAGCCCAAGCCGTAATTTTATCTCCGTCACTAGCTCACTCTTTAGCTCAGCCATTAGCCTCACCGGCCTCTGTTTATCCGTCAGTCTCCTTAGTCCAATCGGTTCCCTCACCTGCTGTCCAGTCTCCTGCTGCCCTCCAGTCAGTTCAGCCACCTGTAGCTCAGTCTCCACCTGTCCTCCAGTCACCTGTAGTCCAGTCTCCACCTGTCCTCCAGTCACCTGTAGTCCAGTCTCCACCTGTCCTCCACTCTTCTGTAGTCCAGTCTGCCGCCCAGTGCCCTGTAGTCCAGTCGCCTCCTGTTTCCCAGTCACCTGTCCACCATCCCGTCCAGTTCCCGGACCTGCAGCCCCAGCACCCAGAGCCAGCTGTGAGCCTTCCTGCTCCTCAGCCAGGGGTTTCCGCACCCGCTGGCCCTGCCTGTCTCCGGCCAGAGGCCTCCGCGCCTGCATCGCCCGGCCCGGCCTCTGCCTCAGCTGCACCCACGCCCGGCCCGGCCTCAGCTGCACCCACGCCCGGCCCGGCCTCAGCTGCACCCACGCCCGGCCCGGCCTCAGCTGCACCCACGCCCGGCCCGGCCTCAGCTGCACCCACGCCCGGCCCGGCCTCAGCCTCAGAGCCTTCGTCTGCTGCAGCCTCAGAGCCTTCAGCCTCGCCTGGCCCAGCCTCGTTTGGGTCTGGAGCTAAACGGCCATTTTCTAGACCGCTGGCTGAGCCACTGGCCGGGCGCCATCGCCGTCGTGGGCGGCCGGCCCCCGGACCGCCTTCGCCTGAGTGGCCGCCGTCGCCTTCCGCGCGGCCTGCCCCCGGACCGCCTTCGCCTGAGTGGCCGCCGTCGCCTTCCGCGCGGCCGGCCCCCGGACCAGTGCTGTCGCCGTTGCCGTCCGCACGGTCGGCCCCCTGAACTGTCTCGTCTCGGCCACGGGCCGCGTGGACGCCCACCTGAACTGTCTCGTCTCGGCCACGGGGGCGCCCACCTGAACTGTCTTGGTGTGGACTCCGTCCCTCCGTCCTGGGCCCCCTCCGCCCGCCCTGTTCTGGTTTTTTTTCTTTCTCTTTTGGCCGTCGGGTGCCGGCCTTTGGAGGGGGGGGGGTACTGTCAGGGTTCCTGGGTCGTTGACCCAGTGATTTCAGTTTGTTCATGTTCAGTTTGGTTCGCCACATTAATGTTCTCACTTCCTGTTTTTTCCTGTGTCAGCTTGTCTCCCGTGTCATTAGTCAGATTATGTTCAGCCCTGTACTCACCTGTTTCCAATCATTGTCATCATCCACCTGTGTATTTAAGTTCCTCGGTTTCACCAGTTCTCTGTCGTGTCATTGATGTTAATGATGTATGTCTGATGTCGTCTGTATGTCCAGTCAGTCAGTCAGTCCTTTGTTCATTCAGTCAGCCAGCCATTTCCTCCCTCTGTACTGTTTGCTCACTCCTTCGGCAATAAACATCCACCTTCACCTACCTGCCTGTGAGTCCAGCGTTTGGGTCCTCCTCCTCTCATCCACGACACTACCCTTGACAGCATTAGAGCTGCAGTGATGGACGACAGCATCGCATCCTTCATTCAACTATTTGAGGGTGTTTATGGGGGGCGTGACTCCACTCACGCAGCTTTGCATGATCCACAGTTCATAATAAGCCTCCTTTAATTCAGCTCCTCTGTTCTTCTTCTTTCTGAAACAAGCATTTTAACTACTAATGTTGGCTGACTTTCACAAACACACGGTTTGAATGGGTAGTGTGTCTGAGATGACCATATAAGGACGTTTCTTCTCCGTGACATCATCCAGATCCAAGAGTAGAAAAAACGGATGACCTGAGTGTTGAGAGCAGTGTGCAGCCTGGGCTCTGCAGGAGTGCTATAGACACATCCATCTCATCTTTGGAAACATTTAATATGAACATCCAGCAGCATAACAAGCCTGCAGCCTGACAGAAGTGCTGCAGTAACATATGATGCAGAAATCTGTGAATAAACACAGTAAACGACCTCAAAAGTGCAGTTTTCTGTTTTCGACTTTTACCCTTTGGATGTATTTTTAATATTTGAGTGTCGTGATGCTGAAGTGTTAGTGGAGCTGCTCGCTGCCCGCCGGGGAACAGTAAATAAATGCACGCAGTTATTATCTATTTCTTTTTACTAGTTTGGAGGCTGAGCAGACAGACCGCCTCCTACTGTGATTCAGCAGTCAGCGGAGGCTAACGCTGCAGACTCTGAGCTCAGCTGCTCACTGTTTTCAGGACCTTTGCTTCTTCACGGTTTCCCTGCACAGGACCTTTCCTGCAGAAACACCCACCGGCATCCTCGAGCCAAGCACACCAAACCCACACTGGAGATGCTTTTACGTCTTAAGAGGAGGGATTGCATAAGCGCAGGAAATACCTGTGGTGTCACGGCTGAACTGAACCGTGACTGCATCGAGCTGTCACACGAAGGTTAGTGGAGGAGCGTGTGGGCAGGAGACCGCTGCCGGGAAAATAAAAACGATGCTCTTTTTACTGCGACTCCGTGCAGGTGAATTACTGCGTGGCTGATCTCTGCACTGTTAATATTTTGATGCGGGGGGCTCAAGCATAAGGCCCGGGGCCCAAAATCGGCCTAGCAAAGACTCCAATCCGGCCAATGGGAAACTTGACTTTGGAAAATGTGAAGGCGAGCCTACATTTAGGATGTTTTAATGTAATTTTACAGTTTTACAGCTTCAGAAATGTCTGCTTTCTGTGAAGCAGCAGGCTTTTACTCGGCCCTGAACATCTTAGAAATATGGTATCTAAGCAGATTCTTACCCTGGATGGCATTACCTTGGCCTCCAGTAACACTGTGAGGAACCTTGGAGTCATTTTTGACCAGGACATGTCCTTCAACGCACATATTAAACAAATATGTAAGACTGCTTTCTTCCATTTGTGCAACATCTCTAAAGTTAGAAATATCCTGTCTCAGAGTGACGCTGAAAAACTAGTTCATGCATTTATTACTTCCAGGCTGGACGACTGTGATTCATTATTATCAGGAAGTCCTAAAAACTCCCTGAAAAGCCTTCAGCTGATCCAAAATGCTGCAGCAAGAGTCCTGACAGGGACTAGAAAGAGAGAGCAGATTTCTCCTGTTTTGGCTTCCTGTTAAATCCAGAATTCAAAATCCTGCTCCTCACATACAAGGTCTTAAATAATCAGGCCCCATCTTATCTTAATGACCTTGTAGTACCATATCACCCTATTAGAGCACTTTGCTCTCGCTCTGCAGGCCTACTTGTTGTTCCTAGAGCATTTAAAAGTAGAATGGGAGGCAGAGCCTTCAGTTTTCAGGCCCCTCTTCTGTGGAACCAGCTTCCAGTTTGGATTCAGGAGACAGACACTATCTCTACTTTCAAGATTAGGCTTCAAACTTTCCTTTTTGCTAAAGCATATAGTTAGGGCTGGACCAGGTGACCCTGAATCCTCCCTTAGTTATGCTGCAATAGACGTAGGCTGCTTGTAGGATCTACTGTACAATATAAAGCACCTTGAGGTGACTGTTGTTGTGATTTGGCATCGGCTGTCAGGACTGAACCTCTGATCTTTAGTCCAGTTTAGATACCCTCATAAATACGTCCTCAGTAACAGCAGCTGCAGTCCAGGTGTGCAGGGAAACTCCTCTCCTCTTATTTACTCTCTCCGTTCCTCTTATCAATTCTTACTTTATAGCCCAGATTAATATTTCAGAGCAGAATGACCTGAAGGAACAACATCCTAAAGCATGCAGGGTTGAAGAGCAAAGACCTTGTTGGTTGAAAGGCGAAGCAGAGGTCTGTCAGTTCTGATGGAAGAGGTGGAGAAACCAGAAAAACCTTCCTCCACCCCTCTGTTAGTTACTGATGGCTGCAGAGCAGGGTGGAGCTGATCTTCAGTCGTCTCTTTGGCTGACTTCTGTAGCGTGGCTGCGAGCAGTAATGACCCCGCTGTAACACCAAAAAGCCTCTTCTGACTACTATACATGAGACAATAAGGGCACTGATGTTCCCACTGGAGACCAATTTTGAAGGCTTTCATGATAATTGAGAGTGAGAACATCATTATGTCTGAGTGGGCGATCAATGGCTTTTCAAACCGGAGCGATTTCTTGTTGGAAAATGTGGATGATTTTATAGCCATGAGATACACAGCGCTCTGACTGCAGAGGAAAGGTCCTGATTATTTCTGGCCCTGGAAACAATCAGTCCGAGGACGAAAACATGCACAACACAAGAAATCGTTTCAGGCTTTAAGTTTCAGGCAAACCAGACTAACAGTGAACATTTATACTGTGTTAGTCGTGACCACAGGGAGGTGTGGGGAGCTGCCCCCGATCCAGACACGGAGAAATGAAAACGTTGTTCACAACGGGCGAATCGTCTTTGCAGGCCAAAGTCTTCCAGTCGCTGTTTCAGTGTCCGTGAAGGTGCAATCCAAACGTTGGGACAGACAAACCAAAAGCATGAACTGACTTGGCAAATCTCCTGAGTTTGAAGACCTGACAGATGTTTCAGGTACAAGGGGGCGTGGTTTCAGTCCCACTTACACCCACATACTCACTGATGCTCACAAGCTTTGCAGCTGTCAGTTTCCCTTCGCCTATGAGCACAAGCTGCTGCAATGAATAGAGTAAAAGAATAACGGAGGTTCCTCTGCAGAGCGTCTCAGCCTCGGCGATGGGGCGAGGAGCCCAGGAGCAACGCCGTGGAGCGATTGAGCCTCTCGGCTGGAAAAGGAACACCTGGTTATCGCTCCGACCGGGAGGAGGTGCCAAAGAGAGGGAGGTCTGGGAATCTTTGCCTGGACTGCTTCCACTGGGACAAACAGCAGATGCAAATACGTGAGAGCTGACATTAATACTGATCAGGGTTAAAAACTGGTCAGGAAGAAACGAGGAAACTGCAAAGACTTTGTGCCAAAGATGTCTGGCTGAGTATCGATGAAGCTCTGGGAATTAAATCGAATTTACTGGATCTGTTCAAAATCATCCTTCCTTTATTTATTATATTTATTTGTGTCTCTGTGCAGTCTTCACTGAAACTCCTCCACTGTGAGCTTTCATTTTCATTCGGGAGCTTTGAGAAATGTGCAGATTGGGCTGAAAAAACACGGCAGTTACTTGGAACAACTGCAAGCCAGAAAGCTGGAATGTGGGAACAGTTAAGGAATCTCCAACAGTCGGAGCACAACATTAAAAAACCCGAATAAGAGTTATGTGAGTTCATGAGACACGACGGACCAACAGGCTCTTGTACGTCTGCACTCTGAGTTTGAAATGTTTATCTCTGCATAACTTTTATCAGCATTTTGATCTTTGCTGATTTGTCTGTGTGACAAAAACAAACAGCAGGAACTCGTCGTTTTCTTTGCTTCAGATAAAAAAGACGTCGGTTTAAACCATCACCGCAGTGCTGCAGCTGTCTGTGCTACAGGTGTGCTTCTGTTAGCTCCTTAAACGGTCCTTCAGATATGTTGAATACAAAGCTGATCATCTTATCAGAGCTCGTTACCTCGTTGGCTCACGTCGCTAACACACGGCGGCCTGCAGCACAGACTCAGCATCGAGCCTGTGCACAATCACGTTTCTGTGACTGTAACTGTTAGTACCGCCACAGCCTGGCAAACCTCACAAACATCCTTTCCCTTCGCTCCCACGGGAGGACGTGTTAGTGACTGATTCGGGTTTTCATTCAGACTCGGGAGGTTGGATAATGAGAGTATAATTGCATGCAAAAGACAGGGAACAGCAGTAATTGGCACCTGATATCCCCTCTTCTCCTCCTCCGACAGAGCGGGATTTGAATAATCTTGGCAGCGGGGCGCACACACACCCACAGATAAGTGCTTCTCGAGGAAAAGAGCCGGAGGTGTCGAGATAAAACAGAAAGAAATGGAAAATGACACATGCAGGCGCTGATGGACACTAAATCCTTTCAAACGCTCTCTGCAGCCTTTACATTTATTGCTTTTCCCGCCGCTTTGCTCTAACGTATGAATGGCGGTTGGAGCGTTTTTACGGAAGTGTTGGTAACGCGGGAACAAAAGCCCTCATCTTATTTTCTCTGGATGCCGATAAGAAGCCGACATGAAATCTGAGTGCAAATGCATCAAAGTCAAGAGGGGAACACAGACGTGTGCAAATATGAAGAGACGGGGAAGAAGAGACATCACACGCACACGTGTGATCAGTGCGTGAAGCGTGGGATCGCCATCGTTAGCAGCTCAGCTGAAAGCTTCCAGAAACTGTCGTCGGGTGTTAGAGCTGAATTTCCCCCCAAAGGTTCACCAGTGTTCTGCTACAGGCAGGGGCGTGTCCAGACTGAAAGTAGCCACTCTTTGCTTTGTTGACAGCGCTGCAGACTCTTGGCCAATGAGCTTCATGATGTCGTCACCTGACATGGTTTCACCTCACAGGTGTGCCTGCCAGGGTTCGTTGGTGGAGTTTCGTGCCTTCTTAATGACGTTGGGACCATCAGTTGTGTTGTGCAGAAGTCATGTTGGTGCACAGCTGACAGCTCGGTTTGACAACTATTAGAATTCAATCAGCTGAGTAAAGAGAAACAACATCATTACTTTAAGGACTGGAGGTCAGTCAGTCTGGAAAACTGCTAAAAGGTTGAATGTGTCCCCAAGTGCAGTCGCAACCATCAAGACTACGATGAAACTGTGACATGAGGACGCCCCAGGAAAGGAAGACCCAGAGTCCCTCTGCTGCTGAGGATACATTCATCCGAGGAATCACAAGTTAGCAGCAGCTCAGATCAGAGCCCAGATAAATGCCACACAGAGCTCCAGTAGCAGACACATCTCTGCATGTTCAGAGGAGACTGTGGGAATCAGGCCTTAATGGTCAAACAGCTGCTGAGAAACCACGACTGAGGAAAAGCAACAAGCAGAGATTTGTTTGGTCTGAGAAACACGAGGAGGACATTAGACCATCTGTGCTTTGGTCTGATGAGCCCACATCTGAGACCTTTGGTTCCACCTGCCGTGTCTTTGTGCGACGCAGAAAAGGTGAACGAGGTGTGATGGTGTGGAGGGCTTTGCTGGTGACGCTGTTGGGGATTTATTTAATTCAATTCAATTCAATTCAATTTTATTTATATAGCGCCAAATCACAACAAAAGTCGCCTCAAGGCGCTTCATAGATACAGAGAAAAACCCAACAATCATATGACCCCCTATGAGCAAGCACTTTGGCGACAGTGGGAAGGAAAAACTCCCTTTTAACAGGAAGAAACCTCCGGCAGAACCAGGCTCAGGGAGGGGCGGCCATCTGCTGCGACCGGTTGGGGTGAGAGAAGGAAGACAGGATAAAGACATGCTGTGGAAGAGAGACAGAGGTTAATAACAGATATGATTCAATGCAGAGAGGTCTATTAATACATAATAGATATACATTTAAAACTGAAGGCAGACTGAACCAGCATGGCCACCACAGCATCCTGCAGCAACACGCCATCAACTCATTTATTTTTCAACAGCACAACGACCCCAAACACACCTCCAAACACCATTTATGTGGAGTGAATAAAGCGTTGACCTCAGTTTGTGATTTCTCTGGATTATAAAGTCGAAATACTTCACACACTTTGTAAAACAATTTTTAAACCGGATCTTTTCCCCTTTACGCGTGTGTGCTGCTGTGTTCAAGTCTTCTTCTATATTTACCAGTTTAACACTACTAAACATTTTTTAAAGACAAACTCGTGCTGCATTCGCCTCCCAGAGCACGCGAGTGTTGTTTCTGTCACTCCCACAGCAGAAACACTCCCAGCAGTGTGTGACAGAAAACACTTTGTCAGAAACAAAGGTGTGTAATGCTTCACAGCGAAACTCTTTGTTGTCATCTGTGCAGCCTTAACAGTATTTGAACCGAGCGTGCTTCATTGATGATGATGCAGGTTTGTAACAAACCGAACAGTCAGAAATGAACCGACCTCCAACCCAGAAGGATGACACAAGCCTTCAAGCAGCTTTGCATGATTTACACTTCAGAATAATCCTTCTTTAGCTGATGCCGGGCCTCAGCCTGTCCAATCTGAAACAAGCAATTCTTAGCTCCTCCTCCTTAAAGGCAACTTACCTTTGATTGGCTATCCCCAACAAACAGAAGACTTGGTGGGCGGGGCTTCTGTTCCTGAGATGACAGCACAGCAGCACTGTGTTTCCGGACGGGGAATTCTTACTGAATATTCATAGTTTTTGATCCTCCTCGCTGACAGAACTCGGGCAGAGAACAACTCGCCCATCAACATGTGGAGACAGAATAAGACCGCATGGAGCTTTTCAGTGAGTCAGGTCAGCCCGACACACAGAAGCAGACAGACATCACACAGATCCAAGAGGCCGATGCAGCCTGAGCTCACGATTAGAAACATTAAATATGAAGAGGAGATACATAACAGGCAATGAGGAGCAGCACGAGGATCTGCTGATGGTGACGATGTTCCTCTGTTCATCACAGATGTTCTTCCTGTGTCTGCTGCTGGTTGGATTAGCACGCCGTCACAGGCTGCACCCGTTCGTTGTAGGAGGTGCGTTCACGAGTGCGAGGCCTCCTTTGTGCCCGTGTGGACGTCTCGTTGCAGTGAATGCTAAAGTGTGCTGCGGTGCTTCTGTCAGGATGAAAGCCGCCTTGCTGCACGTGGCCGTCACATTTGACGCTAAGTGAAATATCTTTGTTCCGTGCTGATAAGGTCAAAGCAGGTCTCTGAAAATCCATCTGTCAGCGAGTCTCTGGAGGACTTTCTGAATTACAGCACAGGAAGTCAATCAGAGTCAATCAGAGAACAAATGTTCTGACGGCGAGATGAAGGCAGGCCTATTTGGTTTTTTCTCTGTAAGGCTTCACTGTGGACGTCTATAGGTAAGAAAATGTATGGTTTCATTAGTGCATAATCACCTGAATGGAAGAATAATGTTTTCATTACCTCAGAGCGAGCCTGTACGTGTGAACAGAGAGCGGCTCCTCCACAGGCTGGGGGGGGGGGGGGTTTGTTCAAGTCGAGGAGCTGACTAGAAGTAAGAACAATGACACGACGCCAGCACTACGTCCAATCGGCTGCCCAGAAGTGGGCGTAGCCACTGTGATGTCACCCAAAGCTTTCTGGACACCTTGAAGGTGCAGTGCTGTTTTAATGAAGGGGCCGAGGTATCGACCCTAACCATTCACAGCGTGGCACCTGTAAGGTGATGACATCAGCAGGAGACATCAGCTGTTAGCGGCCAAGAACCTTTCGGAGGAATCGTCTTCGTTACCCATAAATATATCGATAAATATTGGCGTCTCTGATGAGCAGCACCTGCAGCACGTGTCATACGAGCTTCTTCATTTTGTCTCTTTGGAGGAAAATATAATTTGCAAACTGAACAACGAGGACATGAAACGCCAGCGACAGACGGATATTTGAATAATCATCAGTTTTGGGACAAGTTCACAAAAATCTTCCACAATATTAAAATGAAACAAACCAAACATGAAATGTTTCTTATTTTCACTTAAAATGATTCAAACACAGCTGCATAAAAGCCTCGATCAGCTCATTAATCTGCTGATTTCATTTGTGCAAAACTCTAAAGCAACAAAGCTGCAGAGAAATGTAGAAATACCTTTACTGCGGTGCTGAATGTACACTTTGGAGCATCTGTGATTATCACAAACAGGTTTATCACCCACTCGTTCCAATAATAAGCATAATAAACACAGAGTGACAAAGTGCTTCGCGTTTTGAATAAAACATTTGGGGACGTATGTGTCATGTGAGTCGTTACTATTGTATCCATAGAAAAAGCATCAGAACATTTCCTTCCCTCGGCGCTGCACTCAGACTCATTTTCTGCCTCTTTGAGTTTCTCTCCTCCTGCTGTGTAATTCCAAAAAAGTGAACAGCAGGAGTGCAGATGAGCAGAGTCTGTAAATGCCACGCTACAGCTCGGGGAAAAAGTTAGAACAATTAACAAAAAGTGTTTATGTGACGAAGACAAAGTCTCAATCAGTTCTCAGTGATTAATATTTAGACTGGAGATGAAACTGCTCTGAAATCAGCAGCCTGAGCTTCAACGACCACGTTCTGTGACTTTGCTAAAGAGGTTTGTGATTCTGCTAATAATGCAGAAAGTGAAAGGGTAACTGTGACAGCCTGACCTGCTTCACTCTTCGTGTGTTTTTAAATCATTTCCTTAATAAACCCAGAAAGCATGAGCGCCTGTCTCTAACAGGCAGACCTACTGCCTGTCAGCTTACAGAGCTCCACAGGATTCACGTGCAGAAAAATGTTTGTGGAAAACTCTCAGGAAAGAAGGTGTTCGGCGCACCTTCATAAATGACGTAAAGCCGATACAGAGGTGTCGTCGTGGCAGATGCACACAGTGCATTTCCTGCACGTCGGCATGTGCAGGCATCGCTCCTGCATGCATGGATTTCTGTTTGTGGTTGTGCTTGTTTGAAGGAGCCGAGCTGAACCTTCCTGCTCTGGGACTTAAACGTTCCATAAAGGAAAGCTTTGTCACACGAGGTGAACGGACACTGATGCACGACGCACAGCTCTGTCAGTCACACAGTCACCGGTGAACGCCGTTCAGACTTATAAAGAGTCTGGGCATCACGCCGTCAGCTCGGGGTGAAGGGTCGGAGAGAAAAGCTGCTTTTTGAGCTCCTATTGAAAACTGTGTTTAAGGTTAGCGTCAAAATGTGATGGCTCACCTTTAGCTGGGAAAGAAAAATCAATATGCTTCATGAGAGAGCGCCGAGAGAAGGATGGCCTTAAATACCATCCATTCTACACCAACATAAAGCAGGAGCACAGGAGGAAATGCATGAGAAGCATCAGGGTGGACAGCAGCGCTGGCCTGGCCGAACGGGCCGGAGTTAACGCGCAGGTGTGACTTCACCTCCATCTGCGGCTGCTCCGTGAAGCTTAAAATGCAATTTGAGGAATAATCGCATCATTACGAGGCCGGGCGCTTATCGGCCGGCAGCGGCGCTGTTGATTATAGCCGCTGACAAAAAGTCAACAAAGAGCGAGTCGGGAGCTGGACCGCCATTATCCTTCAGAAAGGGAACCCGAGAGGAGCAGGAGGAGCTTTTGTCGAGTGTGCTGATTGAAAAGACCTCGCCGCGGGTCCTTTCTGTCCATTTCCCATCAGCTTCGCTGTCCTGCTGCTCTCCATTATCACCGCCGCAGCATGTTTGTCTCGTCTCATTGTTGCCTGGATTAATGTCCTGAGATGTGCAGGATGGCACACGGTGCTGGCGTCTTGGGAAGGAATTGTTAAACGCACCTGAATTCCTCCAAAGCGAGGCTTCTCTGTGTGTCCGTGCTGCCTGGATGGAGCTGGGTCAGTTCAGTCTGATAGAGTTCAAAGGTCACACATCGGCAAAACTCACATCGATCATCGCAGGTCTGAAGAGCCAGAAGTTTCCAGAGAGACGTTTTCAGCTGACTCTGGATGGAATAAAAACTCGAGCCTCCGTCGAGCCTCCGTCGAGCCTCCATCGAGCCTCCGTCGAGCCTCCATCGAGCCTCTGTGGCTCTTCTTCCTTTCTCTCTTTTTTTTCTTTGCCTGTCCCGTTTGGTTCTTTTGCATCAGAATTGTTGTCTAAAGGCAAAGAAAGATGCCCAACGGATTTACTTTACCAAATGGACCATCCCAGCCTTGCTGTAATGGTCTGTTTGATTCACCTTTTATTGTTTATTTTATTTATTTTTTATTTTCACTTGCTGGATACGGGACAGACTTGAATGAGGAAAAGAAAAGAGAGAAAGGAAGAGGGGGAAAAACAGCGGGGAAGAGGGACGGGGATAAAGGGCAAAAAAACAAAAACCAACTAAATAAGCAGACAAAAAAAATGCATATATCGATCACCTGGATCACCTGCTGAGAAAGAAAAAAGCAAGCAAGCAGAAGAGAACAAGAGTAATAGAATAAACAACATCACAATGATATATGGGAATATGACAGTAAATACTAAATATTAAACATTATTGTGCAGCACATAAGATCAGCAGAACACAGTGTGCTTTGAGGTAGGAGCCAAAAAGGGTGTAGTTTGTGGGTGTGATCACCCGTGTGTACACCTGTGAGCATGGACGCGCTTGTTTTTTGTTTTTTAAAAGGTTCCTTCATGTAATGATCTGCTAGAGGGTGTGTGTGTGGGGGGGGGGGGCACAGCCCCGTCCTCCAGGGCGTGAAGCAGGTATGGAGGAGATCAAAACTCCAGACATCAAGAGTCCCCAGAACACAAGAGACCAAGGAAGACCAACAGAGGGGCAGCTGCGCCACTGTCCCAGAAAGAGCTGAGGAGAGTCCCAGATGAGGGCTCACTCAGCAGCCGCGGAGCAGAAGCCGGGGGGGGTGCAGTGACGCGCCCGTGAGCTCCGCCGGCAGCCAGCTGTGCCTGAGTGACCGAGCCCCAGGCCGAGCCATGACCTTTATCCTATAATGGCGGCCGGTCTCTAGTCAAAATGCCCGGGCCAATTTTCTGTCCCAGTCCAGCCCTGTATGCAGCTCATCTGCAGTCTGGTGTTTCCTACATCTTCCTATTCAGAAGGCAGAATTTCAGAGTTCTGAGTACAATCGAAAGCACCACGACTGCAGTTTTTGTGTTGGATGTAAAAGGCGCACATGACTCTGTGACGTAGGCTAGAATCATGGCAGCAGTCAATGACGGTCCAGGCGTGGGATTTCTCTCGTGGAAATGTGCACATTATCTTTTCCTTTCTGTTGGTAGGTGGCACAGTGCACTGTGGCAAGTAAGCAAGCTAGAAGACTGCAAAGTTATGGAAGCAACACATTAACAAGAGAATTCTGAGTAAAACCAAAGTTACTTTCCCTAGTAACTAGTTACTTTGAAAGTAACGAGTAACTTGAAGTAACTGAGTTACTTTTGAGAGAAGTAACTAGTAATGTAACTAAGTTACTATTCTAAAGTAACTTACCCAACACTGGTGATCAGTAACATCTTCAGTGACGTGACGCTAAGTTGGAGCTTCATACTCTGAATATTTGGATGCTCAGAGTTGGTTACAGAATCGAGCTGAGCGATCTGACCTGGAGTCAGACTGTGACTGTTGGATGTTTGAAAAGAACTCAAACACGTTTTTTATCCCAGAAGATTTCATCTCCTGTACTTAGTTATGAGTTATGAGAGGGCTTGAAGAAAAATCATTAACATTTGGCATCACTAAATAAAATGACTACATAAATTATGAGGTTCTGATGAGGTCGGGTACAAACTTTTTAAAAAAATATTTGTTTGTTCTTGTGTGACCTGACTCGGTAACATACCTGGATCAGGGACACAGGCTCCCGCCATCGACCCAGGCCTGCAGGAGGGGGGTCATTGCATGAATGAAACTGTGGGGTCTAAGGGGGTCTGTGGGGGTGGTTGAGTGGAAATCAGGCAGATCTGATCTCCAGCTGCATGGATGGCTTTAGGAATAAAACTGAAAAGGTCCAGGAAAACATCTCCAGTGCTCTCCACATGCCAAACCTGCATTATATTACGTGCACACATTTGTACTTGAATATACTGTTGAATATCCCACCAGTCTGAGACACACTCAGGGTTTGGTTATAATCCACGAATTAGCCAAAGGGGAAAAAGATCTGACAGAAAACTGAGAGATCAAAATGCATTAAATGTGAAAAGCTTATGAACATAAAACAGATCAGCTCTTAGACGCAGCAGGACTCATCGTCACCACTTCCTGTCTGTGTCACACAGGTAGCAGAGAGAAGAGTCCAATCACACTCTGGATGATGTAGCTGTAAATCAGCTGCTTCTGCATCTCCTCACCTGCCAACTGTGCTGACCTTTAATGACGAGCTGCTGTGTGCCTGATCGTCCTTTGATTAAAGGGAGCAAGAGAGACGGGATTAATTTGCCACCCACTGAGGTGAGAAAGGAAAGGAGGGAGGGAGGGGGGCTGATGAAGGCTGAGATAAAGCGTGGAGGAGTATTGATAGGGATAAGTAAACACGGAGATCAAAGTCGGTGTGGGAAAATCAATTACATGGAAAGGGCATAAAAACATCGATATGCCCTCCCAGAGTCCATGACGGAAGTTTCAAATTTAAAAACGTCTCTCCTGCTGAAACAAACTGAAGATATCTCTACATGCTCTGGGACCACTGATGCTGTAAATGTAATGAAGAAGATAAGAGATGATTCATTTATAATGCTGCAATAAGTCTTCTTGTTCCAGGACATTTAATCCTTGTTTTTAAAGCTAAACAGTCACTCAAGCAATAAAGTCTCTCAGTTTGTCTTGATTCAGATTCAGACTGGGCAGCATCACCTCATCCCCCGTCACACTGAACACTGGTGCTCCACAGGGGTGTGTACTGAGCCCTCTCCTGTACTCACTCTACACCTACGACTGCACAGCCACTAACAACTCCAACATCATTGTGAAGTTTGCGGACGACACTACAGTGGTGGGTCTTATCACCAACGGTGATGAGACGGCTTACAGGGAGGAGGTCAGCGCCCTGACCCACTGGTGTCAAGACAACCATCTCACCCTCAACGTCGCAAAGACAAAGGAGTTGATAGTGGACTTCCGGAGGTGCAGAGAAGTACACACCCCCATCACCATCAACGGCGCTGCTGTGGAGAGAGTGAGCAGCTTCCGGTTCCTTGGAGTACATCTGGCTGAGGATCTTACGTGGTCAGTACACACAAACAAAACAGTGAAGAAGGCGCAGCAGCGCCTCTTCTTTCTCAGGAGACTGAAAAGATTCGGCATGAGCCCCCGCATCCTCAGGACCTTCTATCACTGTGCCATTGAGAGCATCCTCACTGGATGCATCACCACCTGGTATGGCAACAGCACCGCCTACAACTGCAAAGCTCTCCAGAGAGTAGTGCGGTGCTCTGAACGGATAATTGGAGGTGAGCTTCCCTCCCTCCAGGACATCTACAGGAAGCGGTGCCTGAGGAAAGCGGGGAGGATCATCAAGGACTCCAGTCACCCCAGCCATAAACTGTTCAGACTGCTTCCATCAGGAAGGAGGTTCTGCAGCATCCGGTCCCGTACCAGCAGACTGAGAGACAGCTTCTTCCACCAGGCCATCAGACTGCTGAACACGTCATAGACACCTCAGCTTCACTACTGGAACTTCAACATTATGCACTCCATACTGTACAGTAATGCCACTGTTTTGCACATATTCAACTCTGTATATTTTTAGATATTTTATTTATTGTTTACTCTATTTAATTTGTAAAATATGTGTACACACACACACACACACACACACACACACACACACACACACACACACACACACACACACACACACACACACACACACGTAGAAAAACATTTAGGATACACATCCAGAAATTTTTTTTTTTTTGCATATACTATTATATATTGTACATATGTTTATTAGTTTCAGATTTAGCCATTCGTATATTTTGCCTGTTTACATTGTTGTATTTGCACATCTCTGTTGCTTGTGAAGCTCGCACACAAGAATTTCACTCACATGTGCTGTACCAATGTACCTGCACATGTGATGTGACAATAAAAGTGATTTGATTTGATTTGATTTGATTGACTCTATTTTACCTTTAACTTCAGACTGATAACTCCTCTGCATCAGGGAATCCATCAGCAGCCCAGTCCGAGGATCAGGGTCACTAACTTTATGCTTTGGCAAAGTTTTAAACCTAATCTTAAAAGCAGAGAGTGTCTGTCTCCTGAATCCAAGATGGAAACTGAAAGCAGTCTGACATATTTGTTTAATATGTGCGTTGAAGGACATGTCCTGGTCAAAAATGACTCCAAGGTTCCTCACAGCGTTACTGGAGGCCAAGGTAATGCCATCCAGAGTAAGAATCTGCTTAGAGACCATATTTCTAAGATTTTCAGGGCCGAGTACAATAACCTCAGTTTGATCTGAATTAAGAAGCAGAAAGTTAGCGGCCATCCAGGTCTTTATGTCTTTAAGACATTCCTGCAGTTTAACTCATTGGTGTGTGTTATCTGGCTTCATGGACAGATAGAGCTGGGTGTCATCTGCATAGCAGTGTAAATGTATGCTATGTCTTCTAATGATGCTGCCTAAGGGAAGCATGTATAATGTAAACAGAATTGGTCCTAGCACTGAACCCTGTGGAACTCCATAATTAACCTCAGTGTGTGAAGAGGACTCTCCATTTACATGCACAAACTGGAGTCTATTAGATAGATATGATACAAACCACTGCAGTGCAGTACCTGTAATACCTACAGCATGTTCTAATCGCTCTAATAGGATATTATGGTCGACAGTATCGAACGCTGCACTGAGTCCACTAAAGGACACAGAGCTACCATAATAAAGAGTTTACTGAAACACTGACGAGTGTCCTCGTGTTTACATCCAGCAGAAGCAGAAGGACGTGAAGTCGTACAAAGACCTGATGTATGGTGATCTAAATCTAAAAAAGCAGTTTAAATAGTTTAACTTTTTACCATGAATGAATACAGATGGGAAAATCTAATTTCAAGTTTAAAACGTCACTGAAATAATAGAAAATACGTGTAGATGTTAATCCACAAGAAATTAAATTATTTAAAATGACCAGAAGGTGACCAAACTGTTCCAACCATTAAATGACCCAGTGACATGATTTTGTTTCAAACTGGAATCCATGTTTAATGTCTCTGTTTGTGTTTGTGCACCCGTACTGCTTCCTTTATGTATTATCTTCTGATCTGTGTGATCTGTGTGTTTGTACACCTCTCTGTATTTAACCATTATTCATTATAACCAGTGTTGGGACTAACGCGTTATTAAGTAACGCGTTACAGTAACTACGTTATTATTGTGGTAACGAGCACGGTAACTAGTTATTATGCCAAAATCAGGAACGCGTTACTCGTTACTGGGATTCAGATAGACTCGTTACTCGTTACTTCGTGTGGTGGCATCGCGGAGCTTCCAAAGATTCAATAACATTAGCAAGTGGTGGAGGCCAGCAGGTGGAGGGAAAGGGGAGGCAGGAGGAGGAGAGGCCCGAGGTGGTGAACTGAACTTCAGGTAAGAAGTTATGACCTGCAGTCTCTCTGGGTCAGATATGAACCAAGTTTAGGTGGAGTTTATTTTCGTTGTGCTGACTTTTTCGTACTGCGTGCTAGCTAGCATGACGGAGTTTCTATACAGCTGGGTGTTACTGATGTTGAACTTTATTTTTGTTCATACGGTTAATTATTAGAGTTGCCAACCGTCCTGCCTGGTATTCAGAGAAAATATTACGCGTTTCTTATTGAGGTGAAAAGAAACACAGTTTGTCCCGTAATTCAGCTACAATGAAAAAGACACAAAGCTGGAGTTATTCTGTGTTTACGCTGCACAGCTGCCTCTTCTTCTCTCATTCTCTCCCCTCCCTCTCCTGTTTCTGCTTCAATCATGAAACTGATCAGTGATCAGCTGATCGGCTTTTCTCTCTTGTTTGTTTATCGCCCACTTTGTGCCAGAAAGAGGAAACCAGCAGATGTCGCGTTAAACAACAGCAGCACGTTTGATCAGCTGTTGTTAGAATTAATTTAATATTAATTTCTAGTATCAGCTGATGTTTGCTGGAGCCACAGCTGTAAAGCTGCTGGTCATGATGTTGGTTTGGATATGTGGTGAGAGGGAAACATGAAGATGAAAGCAGGAGATGTCCTTACTGGATCATCAGAGCTGAACAGGTGATGGAGAAACAGGTTTACCTTTTAGGTGACATGGATGAGTTGAAGTTATGAACTGTTTCTGAGAGACTAATAACACCAGGATCCTTTTTTAGGTAGCTGACAGCTGGTAACTGTGCAGGGGCGGGTCTAGCAAAGTGCTGCCAGGGGGGCATGTAGGGCATTAACAGGGAAAGGGAGACACAAAGACATACTTTTCTTTCTTATTTTTATTTAAAATGTCTCGCTTTTAAAAAATAATTATCTGCATCTTACAACAAACGATTGATAGATTGATGCATATATACCAGCAGAACAGTGTACATCACTGTCACAACAGTGTTTATTATCATTCAAAGGCTTTATGATTTTTCCTATAATGGTGGGACGGTCTCTAGTCAAAATGCCCGGGCCAATTTTCTGTCCCAGTCCAGCCCTGTATGCAGCTCATCTGCAGTCTGGTGTTACCTACATCTTCCTATTCAGAAGGCAGAATTTCTGAGTTCTGAGTACAATCAAAGCACCACGACTGCAGTTTTTGTGTTGGATGTAAAAGGCGCACATGACGCTGTGACGTAGGCTAGAATCATGGCAGCAGTCAATGACGGTCCAGGCGTGGGATTTCTCTCGTGGAAATATGCACATTATCTTTTCCTTTCTATTGGTAGGTGGCACAGTGCACTGTGGCAAGTAAGCAAGCTAGAAGACTGGCAAAGTTATGGAAGAAACACATTAACAAGAGAATTCTGAGTAAAACCAAAGTTACTTTCCCTAGTAACTAGTGTGAGATTATACATTACTTTGAAAGTAATGAGTAACTTGAAGTAACGGAGTTACTTTTGATAGAAGTAACTAGTAATGTAACTAAGTTACTAATTTAAAGTAACCCAACACTGATTATTAATCTCTGGCTCTCGTCCACAGCGTCCCCATCACTCCCAACCAATCACAGCAGATGGCCCCGCCCCTCCCTGAGCCTGGTTCTGCCAGAGGTTTCTTCCTGTTAAAACAGAGTTTTTCCTTCCCACTGTTTCCCAGTGCTAACTTAGTGGTCGTCTGATTCTTGGGGTTTCTCTGTGTGTGTCTGTAGGTCTGTGCCTAACAATATAAAGTAGTTGCTGAGATTTGATGCTAGATGAGTGAAAGTGAACTGAATTGATCTAATTAATTAATGCAAACAGGAGTTAGCCGACCCATCTGAGTCACAGTGTGACGCTGAAAGCAGGCGACAGGTTAGCCGACATGCGTCTCCATCAGCTAAGAGGAAAAATGAGACGAGCAGAAGCTGCAGCCCTTTGCTTCAGACCAGCTCTAACGAAACCAGCGGGTGATGTCACAACCTGCTACGACCGTCTTCAGATTCAGTGTGATCTGGACTGACAGTGAACTGGCAGCACGGAAAACTGACATCACCTTTTCCAGCTAACCCATTTAAACCAGTGAGAGGGAGGGACTGGCAGACAGAGGCCCACAGAGCTAAACTGAGCTCTGCTATTTTTGAGTGACCTGTTAGAAGTAAGAAAATGATATTCTTAACAAGAGTCCCCCTTTTAAAATGGGCTAATTGGCAGAACATTAAGCTGCTGGGAATTAAACCAGTTCCACACTTTCAGTGACGTCATCGCCCACAGGCGAGGCGGCATCACGGAACAGGATCACCCGGCTCAGATCCAAGGGCCCCAAGGTCAGGAGGAAGAAATGAATAATACGAGCAGAAAATGAGTCAAACTGAAAGTGAATAACCAGACACAGAAAAGGCTCCGAAAATAACGAACACAACTGGACTAGTAAGCAAAGCTATGACAAAGACACAAAAGGGCCATTTTCAAACCATTAACACCACCATGACCTGGATGACTGAGAAGCTGCACATCACCCTGAACTAAATCCCAACAATGAAGCAGAACAACACAACGAGACACACGATCACCAGAAAAGCAACAAGACTGACCAAGGATTTGAAAGGTTAATCAAAGACACAGCACGACCAGGAAAACTGGACAAAGATGGAAGCTACAAAACTACAAAAATGGAATCCGGAAGAAGCAGAACAGCAACAAAGAAGCAGAAAGACCAAAACGATGAGAAAAAGGGGCGATGGGGTGTCTCCACACTCGGCTGGGACTCGTTTGGTTTGCAGATGTGGAGGTGTTTGAGGCTCGGGGGCGTCTCATGCATCTGTATTTTATAATCCGCTGTGTGTGTGTGTGTCGCCTCCACGGTGGTTAAATCAGTGATGGTTAGGCTGTGTGTGCATGAAAAGATTGGACTGTATATAATCCCTCATAATCCACAGGTTTAAATGACGAGTGGCTGATTTAGGATGTTCAGTCATTTGTACAGTGCTAAGGAGTTTATGTTGTATGTGAAATCCCCAGCTGCTGTAGTAATTACCATTATGCTCGCGTGAGGAGGTTTAAACGCAGCAGCTCGCAGCACACACCGTTTATTTTCTTGGACTGTCTCCTGCACATTTGGCGTTCGCTAAACTGGTGCTTACATTCCTGCAGGCCCAAAGTAAATCACACGTTGGATAAAATTACATTTTTCGAGCATTTCTTTGGCTGGCTTTATGGTTTCTACTCCCGAGGGAATCTTCAACCTTTTAACCTGCTCTGCTGAGACGATCCAGCACCCGAAAAACACTTTGCCCTCAATCGCCCCACTCTGTCTGAAAGACTGATTTCGCACACTTGCCCATTTGTTCATATCGGCCCGTTTCTGCACATTTCTTTCATCGTCAGAGGCACAAAGCTGTGGAGCCACCGACCAAGGAAGATGCTACATTTAGCTAACTATCTTTAAAACCATTAACAACACATAAATAAGCCCGAGCACGTCACAATCAGCCACAGTCAAAGACTGTTCACCCAAAAACACAACTCTAAGAACACACACCAGCTGTGCTTCAACACAAGATGAGGAAGCTGTAGCTGCACAGGACACCTGCAGGAAGTGCTAAAGGTTTAGCGCCGCACTGTTGACTGCTTGGGTAAGATGGCCAGCTCCATTGCAACCACAGGAAATAACTCAATGGAGATGAAATAAAAACTCGATTTAAGGAAGAGTTTGCTTAAGTTAAAAAAATGGTATTCCCAACAATCAGATGGCCCCCTTTTAGGAACTATTGAGTTCTTCTTCTTCTTCCCCTTGGTGTTTGACCTCGACGTGTGAGCTAGCCGTGGATCTGACACACAAGCTGTGCACGCTTACTGGAGTTAGCCCCGCCCTAAAATCTCGCCCACTTCAAGTTCATTTTCTCTTAAACTTCTGTCCAATCATCCAGTAGAGTCGCCCCCTGCTGGACAGTTCAGTTCAGTTACATTTGCCATGTATGGCACCAAAGCAGAACAACAGTTGTTGAATATTGTACGGTAAAGATCCTTCGATAATACAGAGAAACAACAACAATCAGAGCGAGACCTCTGTGGCGGTTCTGGTTTCATTTTTTAAATCTACTTTAAACATAAAATCTGTTCTTTTTAGAAAATAAAGGCTCTCGTTTAGGATTAGAAAAGGATCCAAGGTTAGGGTTCAAATGAAACAATGTTTTTCTAAACTGTGTTTTTGCCTGTGAGGCTGACATCCTGCAGCTCTTCCAAAGGAGGATACCTGAGTTTGGAGGTGATCCTGGCTTTGATGAAGAAAAGGAGCGAATAGATAAGATAGATCTTTAATGCCACTGTTACAAGAACAATGAAAGACAGTTTGGCATCTCTGCATTAGCAGCATGTAGATTTTACATTATAATTACTTTAGAATAAAAGATACACAGGTATGTACAGCTGTATATGACGCACTCGTACCTGAACATGCTGCTTTTCCATGACCAGGTCTGTCTGTGTTTGGCAGACGTGCTGCTGAAGAGGATCTGTGGTGTGATGTTGACCAAACTAAAAATTATGGATATGGAAGATTTGCAGAGATTAGGATCACAGATGGTGTCCACAGTTCTTACAAACTGCAAAGACTCCTCCAGGTGATACTCGGCTGATCGCTGTACCTGCTGAGGAGATGTTACAGGCTGTTGTAGAAGAACAAAATGGCCTGACGTTGTTAACAAGACAAACCAGACACTCCCTGCTGCTTTTCTCCTCACTACAGTCGAGCGCTGCCACATCACAGGTGTTCTAACCTGATGATTATCCTTCTAATATTGTACTTAAAAGTTGGAACAAGAGCTCTGCAATTAAAAAGTAGCTATTCTGAACAAGTGAACCGTGAGTGCTCCTTCCTGAAGGCTGGTTTCATTCGTCTGCGCCTCCCACGGGTGGATTTTTGCACATTTATCAAAGATTCAAAGCAGGAAAGAAAACGAATTTCATAGAAAGGACAATAACATTATTACAATAACAGAAACAAATATTTGGAGTTCTCAGTTATTCAAACAAGATAATCATGAACAAACTAAAACTTGTCAGTGCATCATCAAAACCACCCATCCATCCTTCCTTCCTTCCTTCCTTCCTTCCTTCCTTCCTTCCTTCCTTCCTCGCTCCGTCTACCACATGTCTGGGTCCAGGTTTTAAGAGCAGCCGTCTAATCAGAGACTCCTGGACCTCCTTCAGTTCTTCTTGAAGGACACAGAGTTCTTTCCAAACCTCCTTCTTCTGGCTGCTCCCTGCAGGGATCTCCTCACCCCTTCCCTACCACCCCCCTCTGTCACACCAGCTCTTTGTGCTCTTCTCCTCCTGCCTGGCAGCTCCATCGTATCCACCCTCCCTCCTCTGCACATGTGCAAACCATCTCAGCCTCATGGACTCATTTCTGATCCTGCTCACTCTCAGTGAACATCTGACCAGCTTCAGCTTCAAACCAGCTGAGAGTAATAATCCAGGGTCTCCTCCAGTTGAATATCTCTGAAGCACCTGACCTAGAAGAAGCCCAGCAGGTGTCCTGGTCAGATGATGAACCAGCTCAGCTTGGTCCATGCGGAGGAGGAGCAGCACTGGACTTTCTGCAGCTCGTGTCATCAAACTCATTCACAGATATTTGAGGTCATTCGATGAAAGATGAAACAACTTTTTTAATTCTGCTGCTTTTCAGGCCCCGGGTCACATTCAGTTAATTACAGGATTTTAGTCGTAACAGCTGGAAATGTCAAATAATAACAGCTTATTTTGCCCGGCTGTTTTCCATCACGTTTCAGCCAGTTTGATGGTGTAATGGATTCTAAATTAAAGCCTCTGTAGCCTCACAAAGGCCCAATAAAACCAGCGATCTGACTCCATGACCTCCCAATGGTGGCGAGGAGGAGAAACATCGACTGTGAGCCAGACTGTGAGCTCTGTGCTGAAGTGTTTGGAAAAGGAGAGAGAAGAGCTCATCAAGCACAAAATGACCTGCTGGGGTTGAAATGAACGACTTACTTTTACAGTCAAAGATCACAGAGGCGTTCCAGCTCCACTGAATCCACTTCAGATCTGCACCCATCACATTCTTCTGACAATCGCGAACCGGCATCTCTTGAGCGTAAATCCAGGTTAAAAATGAACAGACTCATGACGTGCATCATCTAAACTCTGATGTCACATCCTTTGAAGGAATCTGCCATAACCTCAAACCATTAATATTGATGTCTGGTAATTTCTTTATGGTATAGATACAGTTTACTTACTTGTCAGCAGGTTCAATCGCCTCCCTCAGGAGGGTGGTGTGTCACCACAGTGCAGCTCTTTGTTCTCACCCCTGCTCCGACGTCTACGCCGCTAGATGTGTCCGACAGACCGCTGTCCGTCCTCATCAACGCTGCCCAGCAATAACAGGGCAGGGATGCTGGGAATCTTCTGCACCCTCCCATGAGTTTCCCCAGAGCCCGAGGAGGGCACGACTGATGGGCCTCATGGTCTGCCCGCCTGTGTCCTCCGGTGGCTCGTTCACACGGAAGCAGCTGTGCTGTGTTGGCTGAGTGAAGGTCCAGTACCTGCCGCTGAGCTCCATCTTTTCTTCGTGGCTTTTGTGGACCATGTGTGCCATCACACCGAGGCGTGAGTGAGTGCTCCCTGGCCGCTGTGCTTGTGCTGTGCTTCGTGTTGCAGTGTAAACCTGTAAAAAAGGATGGCCCTCAGACATGGGCTGTATCCCAATTCAGGGTCTGCAGCCTTAAAGTACGCAGCCTCAACGATCCTCAAGGGCCGCGTACTCAAAGACCGCTAAGGCCGGAAGTGCGAGGCTTGTGAAATGGGACGGTCTAGCCTCCGTTGCGCTGCCCAGGTTGCCTAGCGACCATGATACTAACAGCTGGAAACGTGTCATACAGCTGTGTTTGACAGAAATGAAGGAGAAAATCTTTTGTTCATTTGTTTGTTCCTACATGAGCTTTGATCATTCTCTGTGAGATTAAGCTCAGCTATTGAACGGCGTATATTTTAAAGTAAAGGCTTTAAAACCAAGTTAGTACAAACGTCACTAATGTCACATGACTTTGCCGACATGTGGCCAACAGTAATGTTTTAATGTTCTTCGTTATTAAACATTTGCACATAAAGAAGTGATATAATATTCAGTACTTACTTAAAGTTTACTCTTCGGCCGCCCCTCGTCCGCCGTTTTTTTCGACAAATTTATCCACACCCACCGCCGCGCTATGCATTCTGGGATATGTTGAGCCACAAAGTCTACACCGCCACAGCCTTAAAATTCAGGGAAATGAAGGACGCATTTGAGGGCCGCATTTCGAGCAGCCTTTGAATTGGGACAGCCTTCGTCGCGTCGCTGTGACGTAATCGGCCTTGAAATGCGGCCCTTAAGGCTGCAGACCCTGAATTGGGACACAGCCATGGTCTTCTTTTGTGTCTTTGTTTGTTTTTCTTGCCTCAGCTTTTGGGTTCAGACTCTATTAGATCCCAGTCTTTTTCATGTTTTCTGTACTTTTAGAGTTTGGAAGCTTTTTCTTTGTTGTCACTTGTGAAATTCAGGGATGTGTAATATTATGATCTTAAACTTCCTTTTCTCATGTCTGTGGAAAAATGTAATCGCAGAGAAAAAGCTGTCGTAATAAAGGCCTACATGGGGCAGCTTGTTGTCACCCATCAGTATCAGCTGTGCTTCTGGTATTGCATCACACACTCACTTTCTCACAGCGGTGCTGAACAGCGCTTTGTTTTAGGCTCATGAATCTCTTCATGTCCAGACCTGCACCTGAACAGAAACTTGCTCTGCAGTTTTAGACCTGTTGGCAGTTTTGGAAACTGATTCTCTGGAATGACTCAACTACAACTTACAGTTGAAGCAACAGCATTCGTAATCAAGCTCCACCCCTCACCTGAGACACACCAAGTTTCCTCTCGCTCGCAGCGGGACAGTCAGACTGAACATCAGACCAGCAGCTTCCTCTGGCGAGTCCAGCGTCAGGACACAAACAACACTGCTGCTTCTGGCTGCCGACGCTCCACACTGAAGGTTAGTTTGACTGAAAACACGACTCACAGGAAGCTTCAGTGAAGGCAGCAGAGGAGGGACGGGAGTCACGCCTGACTGTAGTGCCTGTCTGCTGCTTCCAGCTTCACCCGGAGACTCCATGGCTGCCAGATCAGATCTTTGCTGTCCAGTTTGTCTGGACATCTTCAAAGAGCCGGTTCTTCTGCCGTGCAGCCACAGCTTCTGTAAGGACTGTCTGGACAGCTGGTGGAGAGAAAACCCAGCACGCGACTGTCCAGTCTGTCAGAAACAATCTACAATGCACGATCCACCGTGTAACCTTGCTCTGAAGAACCTGTGCGAGACGTTCATAGAAGAGAGAAATCAGATAACTCCGGAGGATCTCTGCAGTCTGCACTCTGAGAAACTCAGTCTCTTCTGTCTGGACCATCAGGAGCTAGTGTGTGTGGTCTGCGGCACTTCGGACAAACACAGCGACCACAAGTTCAAGCCCATCGATAAAGCTGCACAACAACACAAGAATGACCTTCAGGAAACTGTGGAAGCTTTAAAGCAGAAGTTAAAGGTCTGTGAAGAAGTCCAGGTGAACTTTGATCAAACAGCAGGACACATTAAGGCCCAGGCCCGACGCACAGAGAGGAAGATTAGGGAGCAGTTTAAGAAGCTTCACCAGTTTCTAGCAGAGGAAGAGGAGGCCAGGCTGACCGTGCTGTGGGAGGAAGAGGAGCAGAAGAGCTGGATGATGAAGGAGAAGATGGAGGCTCTGAGCAGAGAGATAGCAGCTCTTTCAGACACAATCAGAGCCACAGAGGAGGAGCTGAGAGCTGAAGACGTCTCATTCCTGCACAACTACAAGGCTGTGGTGGAAAGAGCCCAGCGCTGCCCCCTGCTGGATGATCCACAGCTGCCCCCGGGAGCTCTGATAGACCAGGCCAAACACCTGGGCAACCTGACCTTCAGCATCTGGAACAACATGAAGTATATGGTCTCCTACACTCCTCTGATCCTGAACCCAAACACTGCCCATCCGGGACTGATCCTGTATGAAGGTCTGACCACCATGAGGGTTGGAGACCGGCAGCAGCTCCCGGATAATCCAGAGAGGTTTGATCATCTCTACTTTGCCCTGAGCTCTCAGGGCTTTGATTCAGGGAAGCACAGCTGGGATGTTGAGGTTGGAGATAACAGAGGTTGGTCACTGGGCGTGTTAGCAGAGTCTGACCAGAGGAAGGGAAACATACGGTCTGGACTGTGGGGACTGGGATACAGTCAAGGTCAGTACTATGCAGGATCATCAGCAGATCCAGAAGCTGCTCTCTCGGTGAACAAGAAGTACAAGAGGATCAGACTGAATCTGGACTGGACCAAAGGAAAGCTGTCGTTCTCTGACGCTGACACCGGCAAACACATACACACCTTCACACACACTTGCAGTGAAAAAGTGTTTCCATTCTTTGCCACTGTGATTAAATACCCCATTAAGCTGTTACCAGTAAAGCTCTCACTGTTAGTGAAGCAGAACATTTAGACACAAACAGGAAGATCATTTCTAAAATGTTGGATTGCTGCATTATTGTGTCACTTCCTGTTCCTGATACTAAGTGCAGGGATGCTTTTCTGCAGTTTAATCTGTATAGGTTGTTTAATTGCAAACCTTTGAGAACAACTTATTTCGTAGCGTAATCTTCACATGCTTTTTCTGAATCACCTGCAAATTATATCCATAGTATTCAATCATTGTCTCTTTAGGGATTTGCTAGCTTAGCGTAGCTATGAGCTCAGATCTCAGTCACTAGCAGCATGGTTTCTGCATGTGTGTCAGAGGTTTATACTGGATAGCAAACAATAACAGAAACAAAGTTAAATCAACATGGAAATCACAAACTGATGATCAACAGGAAATACATTTTATTTACTCTGGCAACTTTAATATAATAGAATCAACATTGAAACAATGTCGACATCACTACTAAAGATCAACAGGATATCAGCGGTGTTTCATCTTATGGTAAACAGAACAAAGCACTTCAGAATATTGCATCTACTTATCTGATGTCATGATATACCGTATTTTCCACACTATAAAGCGCACTTAAAATCCTTTAATTTCCTCAAAAATCGACAGTTCGCCTTATGTATGAATCTTGGTTGTGCTTACTGACCTCGAACCTATTTTATGTGCTACACGGCGCTCAAAAATCTGTCAAAAATGTTTTAGTGTGACTTTGGTAGCTACGAAGCCGCACCGCTTGATAGATTGTTGGAGCATTACAGCTGCCGTAGTCAGGAGCCTCGTGGAGGAATCTGGGTCCTAAACTCCATCCGTTTCAGGTCCCAAAGTCAAACGAACACTGCAGCATCACTGAGACTTAAAAACTGTCTAAATTCTTTCATCTTTGATAAATGATCAGTGTTGCTGCTTTACCAGGTGTAACAATCAAGTTTAACATCCAGGCATCCATGAAAACAGGATTTATTAAATTCAGCGGAGTTAGAAGTTAGCAGGAAGCTAGCTCGCTAGTTTCCACCTAAACATGATATAGCATGTTCTGACTGAGAGATTTCTGAAACATTCAAACGTACAGCTCTGCTATCACTTCCAACATAAATGAAGACAGAAAACTAAACAGCAGTGATGTTTGTAGGGTTACTGAAGTTGGGCTAGCTGCTATATAATGATGTGCTACGTGCTCGCTAGCGACACAGCTATGTTAGCATAGCATAAACACAGTGAAGCTGGAGGATGAACGCTAACTTTTTTGAAGTGGATTAAGCAAGAAGAATGAGTTGAGTAAAGTTTGACTTATCTGACTATTTAGTTTTGCTTAATGCGCCTTATAGTCTGAAAAACACTGTAGTACAAAGCATTAAAACTAGCTGGTCAACTGTAGATCAATGACTTTCAGTATGAAATATACCACTCTGAGACAGGTCCAAGTGCTAATAGCTTTGATTTACAATTCAACTGTGAATCCATGTTGTTTCAACCTTGTTGTTGTCACCTGGTCAACTATAAATAGATCAATCAGTTGTAAGAGGACAGTGTCATTACAGTTAAACCATCAGGCTTCATCAGTCTGTTAATTGAACATTTATTTAGCACAGAGTTTACAGTCTTGATCACAATTATAATACAGATTTAAAGTTAGCATTAATTCAATGCTGTCTTGCTATCTTGGAAATGTAGCTTGTGTGTAGCTTTGGAGGCCAGGCTTCACCTTCTGCAGCTACACCAAAGAGTAATACCCTCATTTTATGATAATTTCTTAATAACATGAATAAATTAATAAATATATTTGCAATAATGGATTACACAGCAGTGGGAATGCACGTTATTACAGTAGATGTCTTTTTACAAGTGCTTTAACCTGGTTTAAGTAAAATAATTCACCCACTGTTATCTTCACAGAGCAGAGCAGCTACCTGAACACTGCTCCCACAGGTGTTCATTATCTTGTTAATAGTATTACATCATGACTGTGTTTGACTGGATGCTGTGGCTCCTCTGAAAAAGAAAACCTCGAATCAGAAGTACTTGACTTTTTACCACAAACTTCATTTGTGGTACATAGCCAACTGTATATGTAGAAATAGCCACAGTCTTTAATTATCAATCATATTATTGATAAGTTCAGTGAATACTTTGTAAATGTTTTACCTGTCTTACTGGAGAAAACTGAAGAAAACCACTGAAGAAAAAAAAGAAAAAGAAAATATTGTTAATAAATATAAAAGCATGAGAGCTGGATGACTGAGCGTGCCTCAAGACAAATGTGAAAGCAAAACATCATGAAGACGTAAATGTGGGATTTCCAAACCACTAACATTTTAAAGGCGTCGCTTCCAGCTGGAATAGAAAAAAAACTCACATGAAACCGGTTCACAAATAAAATGTCTGCAGATGAATGTTTCCCTGTTAGAGTGAAAACAATGATTGACAAATACAAACTATATGGAATGAGACGAAGCCAGTTAATTAAATACAGTGGAAAGATCTGGGATGAGGAGGTCGTACTGATTGGGTTAAAAACCATTTAAATAACATGAGAGAGTGTAAATGTTTGGATGTTTGTTTTTGTTGTTGTTTACTTTTGTGCTGATTACTTAAATTAATTTGTGCTTTGGTATGAATTTGAACCGGAGCACGTCAGAAATAGATTACAACATTAAAATAATGTGTGATTTCAGTTATTGTTCATTCGACAAAATTGAAAATCACCCATCAGTCGTCGGCTTTGGTCCAAAGCGAAGCGTGTGATGAATCAATAACCAGCTTTTATTCTTTACTGTTCTTTGGTGTTTATGTTCCTTGGTGGGTGTGATGGGAAGCATGTACACAACTTCTTTACAAACACTATATTTGAGGCTCTGCAGGCCTACTTGTTGTTCCTAGAGTATTTAAAAGTAGAATGGGAGGCAGAGCCTTCAGTTTTCAGGCCCCTCTTCTGTGGAACCAGCTTCCAGTTTGGATTCAGGAGACAGACACTATCTCTACTTTCAAGATCAGGCTTCAAACTTTCCTTTAAAGCATATAGTTAGGGCTGGACCAGGTGAATCCTGTCCTGTCTGTTGCGACAGATGTCCGGCCCACCCTGAGCCGGGGGTTTCTTGCGCCTCATTGTTGGGTTTTTCTGTATTATTGATGATTTGCTTTGATGTTGCCATTTTTTCTGTAGTTAAATGAGTTTGTGTGTTGTTTCCGATGAGCTTCATGCTGTGTGTGTGTCAAAATAAAATAAAATAAAGAAAAATAAAGGTGTGAGTGAGAAAAACAGCAGGTCTCCTGTCTGTGAGCAGAATGAAAATATGACATCATGCTCTGCAGCGTATTGAGAGGATGGAGGCGGGAGCCCTCATGGGTACGAGTGTAGAGCACCGAGGCTGCAAATGCATAATTAAAACTCTGAAAGGTTTCACTGCTGTCTTCCATTTCCTCACAATGACATGGCACACATTAGCAGAGCGCTGCTGCTGAGCTCCATTCATGCTTTAAACGCTCATCTGGGGAGGTTTTAACAAGAGCCCGATCAGCATCACACCTCTTTTTTTTTTTTTTTTTTTTTTTTTTTCTAAATGACATCAGAAACAGCAGTATGCGACATTACATGATGGCAGAGCTTCAGTTCATCCTTTGTCATTTTTTTTTTTAAATAAATAGGACAGGGGGAATGAATGAGAGAAAGAGGGGGAGAGAAAGAAAGAAAACCAAAGGGGAGAAGAGACGGTGAGAAGGGGGGGGAAGAGAGAGAAAAAAAAAAAGAACTCCTGGGTCACCTGTATGGAGAAAAAACAAACAAACAAACAAACAAAAAAAAACAAACAGAGGAGACAGCAAACAACAAAGAGTAACATAATAATAGAGAAAACAAAGCACCATCACAATAAACTAGCTAGCCATAGATATCAATATTTACTAAATAATAAACGATATTGTGCAGCACGCAAGATAGACAGCGCACAGTGTGCTTTGAGGCAGCAGCCAAGAAAGCTTTAGTCCGCGTCTGTGAATACCCATGTGTGCATACCTGTGTGGATCAGCATGCTTGCATTCCAAAGGTTTCTCCATGTAATGATCTGCTAGGGAGTGTGGGGGGGCCACAGCCCCGTCCTCCAGGGTGTGAAGCGGGTATGGAGGAGATCAAAACTCCAGACATCCAGAGGCCCCCAGAACACAAGAGACCATGGAAGACCAACAGAGGGGCAGCCGCGCCACTGTCCCAGTAAGAGCTGAGGAGAGTCCCAGATGAGGGCTCGCCCAGCAGCCGCGGAGCAGAAGTCAGGGGGAGTTGCAGTGACGCGCCCGTGAGCTCCGCCGGCCCCCAGCTGCGCCTGAGTGACCGAGCCCTAGGCCGAGAGGCCGGGGGCACCCCACCTCCAAAGGGGCCCGAGCGAGCCCCAGGCCCCAGGCCCCGACAAGCGGCCGCCAAGGAGTGAGCCGGTGTGTACCCGGACGCCCACCCCCAGACACAAAGAACCACCAACACACCGATACCTGAGGGAGTCCGCCACCGGCAGGGGAAGTGGTGGTAGGGGGAGATAGGCCTCCAAACCTTGGAGGGCCTGAGATGTCCCCAGAGAGGTGGCGTCTGATACCCAACCTGACATATAGACACAGACATACAGGCACACACAGACACAAACATCCATTCCCACCCTCATGCTCTCATATGCACTTACTCCACACTCAACCAACGTGGAGACAGACATAAAGAGACGTTGTACACACGATCACACTCCCCAAGCGTACTCTACAAACCGGGTCTAGGTACCCTTGCCCCTGGAGGGGGGAATTGCACCCAGACCCAGGTGGTGTTACCCTTTTCCCTGCGGTGGGGAGAGGCAGACCGCCCCGACTCCGTAGCAGCAGGGAGGCCCCACACCCCAGACCGCAGTCGGACGGCCAACTCCTCCTACTAGCCCTCCCGCTCCAGCAGGCCGCAGAGAATGGGGGTGGGAGAAGACTCCAAACCTCCCTCCACCCGCTCATTGTAGTGTTGATGCATATGTGTTCTAAGGTGCAATTAAAACCCAGGAGGGCATGGAGCTACCTGCCAAGGAGCAGCAGGTAAGCATCACACCTCTGCATGCATGCTGCCTTGCTCAGGGGCAAGAAAAACATTGTTGGATCGGTGCTTTTAGGAGTTTTGCTAAAAGAGCCTGGAAGTTAAACTGAAACCATTTGAACTGTCATTGCTGAGGGGAACCTGCAGATATGATAATGTGAGTGTGAGACTCATTTTCTTCTGCGCTGAATAAATGATGATGATTCATTTGTTTCTCATGAAATGGCTCAAGGAAGTGCTGAAAGATGTCAGTGCTCACGTGATCAACACTTTCAGTGTGTCTTGACTTTGAAGCCTCTGATTCTGCGTTACACACCAAACTGGTGAGCAAACATCAGGCGTGCAGCTGTGAGCCACATCTGGCACAACGTTCATAGAGTCGAGTGTGGACGGGGGTCGTCGTGAACGCAAAGGTGGAAAAATGCGGTTTCATTTTGTGTCGTGGTGTGATGTCAGCAGCAGCGTGGCGTCCACCACAGTGAGGCAGCGACTCAGAGGCAGATGGTGGCGGTCTCTGAAGCTCCGCGCTGAGCTCCTGCTCACAGATTAATGGGATGTCGCTGCACACCTGAAAACACACCTCTCCTCACTCATCATCCCTGTCAGTCTAAAAAAAGAAGTGAGGTGAAGGTGTGTGTGAGGAGAAACTGTGCGAGTTACACACTGTGCCTCAAATCAGCAGCACATCAACAGTGAATATTCAGGACAAAACGATTTAACATCAACTTTCTCCACAAATGAAGCAAACAACACAAATCTAAACAAGGTTAGCTTTCATAGCACACACGAAGCTACTGATCTGCAACTCTGAACTAATCAACTAATCAATAACCAACTACAGAGACAGTGTGTGTGTGTGTGTGTGTGTGTGTGTGTGTGTGTGTGCGTGTGTGTGTGTGTGTGTGTGTGCGTGAGTGTGCAGCATAACTAACATGAGAGGGGTGAAACCCAGTAACGTTGGTAATGGCCACAGTAACACAGATTCGTGCACACACAGGTTTGGCTCCTCTGTGCTTTGCTGGTCGGGTCTGAGCTAGCGAACCTGTCTTCTCTGTGAGCACAGTTAGCGCTCTGCTAAGTTACTCGGGGAGATCGTGGCTCAAGAGTGGGCAGTTCGTCTTGTAATCGGAAGGTTGCTGCGGCTCCGACAGTCTCGGTCGTTGTGTCCTTGGGCGAGACACTGCACCCGTTGCCTACTGGTGGTGGTCAGAGGGTCCGGTGGCGCCAGTGTCCGGCAGCCTCGCCTCTGTCAGTGCTGAAGGGGCTGAAGGGAGGGTGACGGGATCAAACACACCTACTGTAAAAAGAGATAAAATGGATGATTTTATTTTTAAGATTCGGTGTAGCGTGACTGATGGTAAGGACATTTTTACAGCGCAGAATTCAATGCCAAGTAAAACCTCTTGTTTACGTCTGGAGGGCTGTGAGATGTAAAACATATAAAGCTTATAATACAACACAATTACAGCAGTTTGAAATATTAGTTAAAGTAAAGTCAGAGCGAATGTTTGCAGGGTTGTTTATGTGCACGGAGCCGTGGGTCATGTCTGTGTGAGTCCCACACGCATGAACGTGAGCTCATCCTGCAGCGTTTGTTATTGCGTTTTCCCGCCACCAGTTCGTGTCCTTCTTTCTGGTTTTTTCCCTGTGATGGGGAAAAGGACATATAGTGGCTACTACCCAGAATGCATTACAATTCCAGCGCTCTAGCTACTGCAGGCTCTCTGCAGAGCAGCGTTCTCACCTGTCTGAAGGTGAGAGTGGAACAGGTGGGAACGGCATGAGCTGTGTCTTTGCTGAACCTGGAGTGGGGTGGGGCCATTAAACCTGAAGTCAGCGCGCACAGGAAGCAGTGGCTTCTCAAAGCTTCACAGTACGCTGTGGAAAGTGTGTTTCCCTTCCACACCTGAGAAATAATCTAAAAGCCTCTTTGTGAGTTCACTGTTCTTCAGTCGGCGCCAAATAACCAGCAGGTTACTTCCTGATGTTTTCGATGCTTTGACAGGAACAAACGGTCTCCAGGAGACGGACTCCAGTCTGCGACGTGACAAACTCACGCTCAGCTTTTACAGGACGGACCGTCAGCTGCACGAACTGCTGTGAATCAGAATAAACTTGTAGGACGACCGAGGGAAACCCCACAGTGGGCCCTTGTTGGGTCCTAGCACCAGTATGAAGTGTGGGAGCCACTGTCACCCCTTGGTGTGTTACTGCCATCAGCTGGTATAAAGCATTGACCAGGATCTTTCTCAAAAACACTCTAATGCTGTCACACAGTCTGGATTAGTAAATGAAACATGGTCTGGTATGTTTATCAAACAGGGGCTGTGTGAGTGGACTGTGTCCTTTCAGATGCCCACAGGGCAAAGCTGCTGTGGGCCCTTTGTGCCCCCCCACACAGGGTCTTGGTGGGATAAGTAAACCTGCGTGTTTGCTGGTAACATCACTTTCAGGACTCGGTGCTCTCCTGCGTTGCCCTCATCAGGCAGCAGTATTGATGTTCACAAACATTATGATTTAGAGACTTTTAAAAGTCACAGTTTCCATTAACCCGACTCTTTAGTGCTCAGCGCCCGTGTGGAAGAAAGTGACAGGTGTGGCGCCGAGCTTTGATAATTGCCTCCTCACACGGGTCTCAAGCGGTCACTTACACTCCTGCACAGAATCTCTGCATCAGGATGCTGTGATGCTAAGAAGCTGTTACTGTGAAACTGACCTTTTATGGTTGTAAAATTATTATTTCTGAGAAGAAATCAATGGCTGACATTTGTTTGGCAGCAGAGGATCGATATCTGAAACACGAGGCGACCTAAAGAACCGCAGGTTAACATTACAGGCTGCTCACATAATGCTCGGGGGGAGGGTTTAATCTCATTTTAATCTCATGTTGAAAGCTTTCCTATCAAGCCAACTTAGCGTTTCATTTATCTGAGAAATGTTTCATTTTCTTTCATTAGTGACACTTGGTCTCTTCTAACAATTATAAGCAAATATCTCCAGTGGGGAGTAAAAGAAGCCCAGAAACAGCTTAATCGAGAAATGGAGTTCCCACAAAAATAAAAAGGAGATCATTTTGAAACAATCATGACTACAAATCACCTCCTAAGGTAACAGAAACATAGCGTACATGTCAGAAGCTGCAGTTCCTCTAGTGTCCAGCAGAGGCTCCAGCACTGAGACTCCCACATGTTTACATCCTGATACACAAACTGTAGCTACAGATAATCTCCTCCTTTGTAACAGCATCATTCACCGCTTTAAATCATATGAAGGCTCAAAGTTTGCATTATTAGGGGCGTGGCCTCTTTGATCGACAGGTGGATGTGACAGAGTTAGCTGTCTGCTAGCTTCACCTGAGCTGGACCTCTGGGCCGTGTTTGTGCTGCTGGAGCCTTTTGAGCGATTTAATGATATCATGTGACCAATAACATGGCTGCTGTGATGTCACTGTGCTAACAGAGCGTCCGATGTCGGCTCTAATCAGCAGGTCGGGGTCTGTCTGATGGACCCGTACAGTCTGTGGATTCAGACAGATGGTAGCATTAGCTCGTACTACCCTCTTATCCAAATATGGCTTCAAGCAATGAAACACTGAAGCTCCAAATTCTACAGAACCAGTGGGTGAGATGTGGCCAAGATCCATCTTCTGTAAACACTCCTATATGGCCAAACACGACACCGAGCCGAAGGAGTTAATGCTAATGCTAGCAGCAGGTGAAACAGTAAAGATGTGCAGAGAGGATCCCTGCAGGTTTCAGCTGCAGCCAGCTGTTTCTGATACACTACACATCCCATTAGCTCTCACTGCAGGAGGCATCGCGTGCATTCATACTTTGTCGGGAAAACGAATTCCTGACTGATAAAATCCACATGGAAAAGATATAAATCTTATAAAGTTTGTATCTGTCTTGTGTGAAACTTGTATGAAAAGCACACAAGAGTGAAAACAGTTACAAGATCCCCAGAAAAATTATATAAATGAAACTAAAACAATACATGAAAGTGGCCACGTTCATGAGTGGATCATATCAGCCTTCTATGATTCACTATGTGAAGTAGGCCACATCTGTCTTTTATACGTTTTTTCTATTTCTTTTCCGTACGGGAATCCAGAGGAATACCCGTTCATGTAGGAGCAAACTGGCAGGACATTTAGCTACACGAGTTGTTGACTTTCTACACGAAAATCTGGCTGAAGGTGAAGTTTTGTCGGTTTCCAAGAAATCATCGTATTGCCATCAAAAATGCGAACTCCAGAAACCCACCACAGGGACTGTCTGCAGTCTTGGAATCACGTTTTGGCATTTGCTTCCTTAATCCCTCCAGTTTGTCTGGAGGACTTGGAACCCGTTTTCCTTTGGAGCTCGGAACATATTTATTTTTGCTTTGCTCTTATCGCAGGATAATTATGGAGAAATCAAAACTGAGTGCCTGCTTCCTTTCATCACACCTGACTTCAGCCGTCAGGATGTCAACAATCTGAGCGAGCTCAGTGAAGTGCACTCACCTGCACAGGTACAGCCCAGCTAGTCTGATGTGGCTGTTCCCTCTCACACAGATGCTGTGCTGGAGTGAAGAACGTGCCGATGTTCAGCTTAAATCGCTCTTTGTTGGATAGATGCCATCTGTGAACTACACCAGAGTCAGAGATAACATAAACATTTACGAAACACTTGATTTTATTTGTCATGATTCCTACAAATACAAAAAAGAATAAAGAGATGAAAGGAGCTGCCTGCTGCACTTCAGCAGCACAAGGCATGCAGACATAATGAGACGACACTTTATGCAGGCAAGAAAACCAAGTCTGTGTTTATTAAAGTAAATCATGCTGATGTATCAATAACATCTAGAACAGCTAAATTTATGCCTGATTCAGATGAAGATGTAGGAAAATAAAACCCGCGGCAGCAAACAGCATACTGTCGATATTTGGAGACCCCCAAGCGTGTCACAAATCATGTTTTCAGGGGAGAGCGTGCCATATTAGGAGGAGCCGCTCCCCTGCTGGCGCTCCTGCTCTCTGACAAACAAAGAGGAGAAAAATGCTTTTTCCTCTGATAAAATAAACAGCTTAGCATGTTGCTGTGAGATTACAGCAGCAGCATTTCTTCAAACTTTCAAAGGTTAAATTCAGCTTTTTCTTATAGTCTGTCATGTGGCTGCTGGAGGGACCCTACAGAGTTTGCACAGGTAGTCCAAGTCAGCACGGTCCCAGCACGGTCTGAAGTGCATGCAGGAGACTCCAGGACACAGAGCTGGACCGGGCCTTGGAAGGCCTTCGCCCATCAGCTGGACCGGTATCTGCTCCTTCGTGCAAAGAGGACGAGCACTGTCAGAGCTACAAGATGACCTCCAGCAGGCCGCTGGTGTGGATGTGTCAGACCAAACATACAGAAACAGCCTTCATAAGGATGACCTGGCCTGATGTCCTGTCCCTGTGCTCACTGCCCGGCACCGTGGAGCCTGGCTGGCACAGATACCAGAACGGCACTTCCACAGATCAGAGCAGGTTCAGCCTGAGCACATGTGACAGCTGTGGAAGGATTTGGAGAAGCCGTGAAGAAACGTTATGCTGCCTGTAACATCACTCAGCACGACCAGCACGACCAGCACGACCAGTGACGGCCTGTATAGGCATATCCACGGACAACGACACCCTGACTGTCATTAGGTCTCGGCAACGGTTCCTCCCGGTGCACGACAGAGCCCGGCCTCACCTGAGTCTGCAGGCAGAGGATGCAGGAATTAATGCCATTGACTGACAGGAGCTCCGTGATGAGCTGGTCCAGATCTAGAAGGAGACCCCCCCTGGGATGCTGATCACTTTCATCAAACTGTGAGGCATCCTGTCCTAAAACATTCATATATACACCAGTCATGAGTTGTGTATCAAACATGAACACATGTCCGGCTGCTTCACAAAGTTTTCTCTCTGCTCTCTGATGTCACACTGCTGACCCATGACCCTGTGACCTGGTGGATGTTAAGCTTAAAAGCTTAAATGGAAAATCCACACATGGACCGTTTGTAGGACCTGCAGGTGACCGGAGCTGCTCCAGGCTGCTGATATTGTTTTTCTCGGGTGCAGAGGAACATGTTTGCAGCTGCTCACGTCTGGACAGGAACTCTTCCAGCGAGCAGGAGGACAAAGTGAGAACATAAAGAAGCTGAGCGGTGACACATTTATTAACATGATGAATTGCTCTTGGACGAGACATCTTGTCCTGCCTCATACAAGAAAAGTATGATTTATGATTGCCTCAGAGTTCACTGTCAGAAAACAATACCGGGGGAATTATCGGCATTTGAGAATCTCTGTAATACAAATTAATGATCACATCACACAGCGAGCCCGGCCGGACCCTGCTGAATTGCACTCCTTAACAGCCTGTTTTGAAACGTTAATCAATTCATGACAAAGCTATAACTCAGCGCAGTGATGAGAAGAGAGAAAAAAGCCCACTAGTGTCCGTCCTCCTGCCAGCATCGCTCAGCCATCGAGAAATCACCGCGGTTATTTTCAGCTCAGTAACGACGGCGCTCCGCTCTGTCTGCCGTCGTCCAAAGGTGAAGCGGGGAGAGCCTCCGTGCGACCGCATCAACTCTTCTACTCATTTCTAACGCCATCCATCACGGCGCTGTACATTTTCTGCCATTATTTCTCTATTATCAGATTTATTGGGGCTGGAACGAGGGGAAACGGGAACGGGCCAGTGGAATTTGTCAAAATCACGAGCAGGACGGAAAACCAATTAAAGGCCTGCTTTTGACAATTACTGCGACAGAGCGCGCGGCTGTTTAGCCTCATGTTAGAGAGTCAGTCAAAAGTTTGGACGCAGGGATTGTCTTTACTTTCATTTGATGGTTTTAAAGAAACTTTCTGGAAGTGTCTGGACTCACTGAGCTCCAGGTCTTAAAACACTGATGGACTGTGGCTCTCACCATAATATGTACCTGTGCAGCTTTGTAGAAGGCTTTGCTGTTAAAATATTGACTTTGTGAAGCTGGTTGTCTACAGTCAGACTCTCATCAGGGAAACAGTTCAGTGTTCATCCAGGTCTCGAGGTCACAGAGGAGCTCAGACCTCATCCAAGCCAGCCCCTCCAGCTCCAGTGGTGGGTCACTGAGGACTTCCAGAGATATCTGAGGTGTCCTGGTTAGACAGGTCCAAAGAATACCTCACCTCACCAAGGAGGCATCCAACGCAGACTTGTTTCAGTGTGGAGAGCAGCAGCTCTGCTCTGAGCTCCTCATCCTATCTGGAGGGCTGTGCTGAGACACCCTTCAGAGGTGACGTTTGTGTCTCCTGAACAGAGACTGTAAATTTGACTGTAAAGACCAAAAACCTCTAAATACTGAACACGTCTGAAACATTACGCACAAGTGGGGAACCCACTAGACTTCCTGTTCCACAGGGGGCGCTCCTGAGTTCATTCTGAGTGAAGGCTCATGATGAAGATGAATTTCGTTTGGTAAAATCTTCATGATGTTCACGATAGAGAGGATGGAGACACTTCCATCTGTAGTTTTTCTTCCTGGTACCAGGTTTCTGTGAGTTTTAGGGATGCCACGGCACTACACACTACTTACCAGTCCTCCATTTTTATTTGGGGCGTGAAGCGAGCAGCAACTCGCTTCAACCGAGTTGTTACGACACATGAATGAAAAATCAGAGCGGGAGAGCGTGCAGCTGTGAAATGATGCAAGTACAACAATCATTTATTCTAATTTATTTTACTTCATGCAAACAGGTGTGCTTCAAGTTTTTACCTCCTGCAGTTTTGCCTTTAAATGCTGGACTTTTTAAAGATGACTCATTTGCTTTCTGACCTTCACGAGTTTGTCTGCGTGAACAAACGCTCTCTGAGTTAAACGTATCGCCACGTCTCGCACCTGAGGAACAGACCTGCTCTGTGACTGTTACAGGTTTCAAACTCACTCCCTTTTAGCACCTCCAGCAGTCCTCCAGCTGCTGCTCATCATCATCATGGTGGCTGTTACAGACATGTACAACAGCTCGCTGCTCTTCATGATTCAGGGGCCGTCTCTATGGGCTCAAAATGTGGTCATAAATATTTTGTACTTGTAAAAAAGATTTGTGTGTGGACTTAGAAAAAAACCCCTGCAAGTTACAAGTACGGATTTTGACCCTATTTTTCTTCCTTTCATCTGATTGGTCAATGTCATGTCAATCACAAATGTAACAATCCAATCAGAGAACAGATGGGTTTGGCTGTCGGAGGGGCGCTTTTTTGAACTGCAGGTCCTTGAAGGGTGATACAGTTTGAAGCTGGAGGATCGCTATATAAATATCCGATAGCAGCTAGGTCCCCTAACTTTCAGTAGCTGTTGAAAGGATAAAGTTGTGGTATATCAGTGGTTAGAAATAACATCATTACTTTAGGATTAGTTTAACACAAAGTCAGGGCTGACCCAGGACCATTGCTGTGAGTCACAGTGCGCAGCATAAAAGTCCTTTCACATCGGACGCAGGATGTGCTGCTAATGCTAACTGCTAACTAAAAGCAAAGGATCCAGAATTTGTTGCTGGCTGCTGGGCTCTGTGGGTTTTTGCAGCAGCTCTACCTGTACTAGATGCACCTGCTCCTTGTCTTTTCTATCTCTGACTTTATGTCCTCTACAAGAGTTTCTGGTTTTTTTTGCTGGTTCCTCAAATGTTCAATAAAAACATGTATGCTAATTCATAACGAAGAAAGCTTTGTAATGAAGACTGTCATTTCCAAAACACTGCCCGCCCCCACCCCGCGGTCCGCAGCGCTGTTGAAAAGGCTGTGGAAGTCCCTGTATTAAACACGTAGACCTGTGACACAAAAATCACCACACTCGGACGACCACAGACTGTTTTCCTTCGTGGTGATGAAGGAAAACGCTGGGTTGGCATGTAAAAGGGCATTTATTCCCTTCAAAGACCTGCAGTTCAAAAAAAGCGCCCCTCGACAGCCAAACCCATCTGTTCTCTGATTGGATTGTTACATTTGTGATTGACATGACATTGACCAATCAGATGAAAGGAAGAAAAATCGGGTCAAAATCCGTACTTGTAACTTGCAGGGGTTTTTTTCTAAGTCCACACACAAATCTTTTTTACAAGTACAAAATATTTATGACCACATTTTGAGCCCATACGTCTCAGTGTCTGCGGAGAATCAATAAAGGAAGAAAAAAACCCCGTTTCCTCGCGTCACACTTCCTCCTCCTCTGTCATGGTGAGAACTGATACATAATGGCAGTGGTGGGACTGTGAAGTCAAAGTCTGCAAATAACGACACGTGTAGCACTGGGGTTGCCATGACGACAGAGTCGGAGCCCACAAGGTGCGATGGGAGCTGCTGTAGCAGTGCGGCCTTAATGTCAGGCAGCTTCCTCCTCCTCTTCCTCCTTCACCAAACGTTTGATTCTTTTTGTTTCAGCCTCGGTTACCGGGCAGATTCTGAATCAGATGTGAAACGAACAGAAACAAAATCAGGAGGTGATGCTCTCGCCTTGCTGTACACGTCAGCTGTGCAGCACAACACCTGTACGATGATGTCACACGGCGTCATTCAGTCAGCTGACTTGTGGTGATGATGTCATCGTTTCACTAGTATTGAACCCAAAGGAGTTCATGTTAATGATATGAATACAGATTAGTGAGAACATTTGACAGAGGAGAAGGTCGTGCCCAAGCGAATAGGTGCCACTGTGGCGTCAGCAGGAAGTCCGTCCTGAGCTTCAGGGCGTGGCAGGTTTTTAGGGCTGTTTGGCGTCCCTCGCCAGCTCTCTGTATTTACTCTGATTTTCAGGTTTTCTCTTTTGTTCACACCATGTTCTGCATACTGTGAATGATTTAGTTAGAGCCTCATTTTTCTTTGTTCATCGTCTGTCTCATTATTTGCTTTGGTAATTGTGTTTGATTCTCTTTAATCTGCTCTTTGACTTTCTCTTCTGGAGTTTTTCCTGAAAACATCCTGGTTTACATCTTTTTACAGTCATTGTGCCTTGCGTCATCATCCTAGGGCAGCTATTCGGTTTCATCCTGGCGATGCCCACAAGGTGTTCCTGTTCAGACCAAAGGCCAAGAGAAGGTTTTGAGATCAGAGTTCGTGAGTCTGCAAAGCCACTCGCTGGATTCTTCTGGTGTAACTGACAGAAATGTGCAGGATGTTTACAGTTTGTGAGCTCCTTCAGGTGAGAGCATCGACAGAACTGCAGAGATGCCTGTGACAGCAGCGTTGGAGTCATCAGAAACAAGGTCTCTGATTGGTCTCTGAAAGGTGAATATATGTGAGGTGTGAAATGGCCCAAAGACTCTGATTCATCCCTGCTGTGTTTGGGCGTACGAGGCTAGACGCTGTCAGCCAGGAGACTGCAGCTCACGTCCTGTTTGGATCATTTGGGTTTTTACTCCGATTCGCCCAAAACTTATGGTTTGGGTTCAAATCAGCACACTCTCAAAAATGACAGGAAGTCCTTCCTGTGATGACCTCCTGGATATCTCCTGAGTGGCATGTTGGTCTGAGGGTTCCCCGACCAGGTAGAGGACCTGCTGCCCACATGACTGAATGGATCCTGATCCCAGTTTGTGTTTCTTTGTTTACATTTTCACTTCCGTCTGCACAAATTTAGTGACGATGCTTGAGCAACGCGTCCTGACGGACCATGGCTGTGAAGCTAAGCCTACACTCTCTCTAATGCCCAGCAGGGGGCGACTCCTCTGGCCTAATGAGGTCTCAGTCTGACTGAATTAGACATGAAGTTCATTTTGGTCCCACCAAGTCAAACAATGATGGGGTTACTTGTTGTTGGTTTGTGACTTAACTCCGCCCCTCACTCGTCACAGTAAAATGTTCAGACTCCGCCCATGTCTCTGGCTTCATGTTGAGCTTCACCTGCTTCCAGATGGCAGGTGAAATGAACTGTTATTAACCAAACCAGTTAATGATCCATGTGGAGGAACATGAGTCAGTGCAGCCTGGGTCACATGATCTGCTCCTCTACAATAAAAGCAGAAAAAGGTTTTATTTTGAAAATCTTTTATAAATACTTTTGTAGTTTTTCAGCTAGTTTTGGACAAATGAGACGCTCTTACTGTTAATCAGGTGGAACAAATGAAGCCGGCCCAGAGCTGAGCCTGAGAATCGAAGCCTTGCAGAGCTTGAATACTTTAAATAGAGAACCTGCAGAAACTTGTGTATAGATTTTGCTGCTTTGTTCAAATGAGTCTTTGTAATGAGTTTTCAGGCTCGTAATGATCGCTCTGAACCTACGCCGACTTGAAAATCTCTCGCGGAGATGCTGTAATTAACTCAGTGATTTGTGATTGCATTCGTAGGACTGACGGTTCAATCTGAGCTGCAGCTCTGCAGGTGAAGTGCCGGCATCTTTAAAGAGCAGAGCTGACAAACCCAGCATTTCTGGAATCAGCTGGACTGAACCACGTTAATGGGTTTCACCTCAAATTACCGACAAGCAGCAGAAGGATGAAACCCGTCAGAGCTCTTTTCAGGCTCTTACAAACTGATTTTCCCGCTGCTGCTGTCAAAGTCGGCCTTGCTTCGATCAGTCATTCGTCGTGCAGCGTTGATCAGCTGACCTGAGAGAAGCTGCTGAACATTTTAGTTTAGCAAAAAAGCCACAGATGCTTTACAAGAACTGCTGCCAGTTATTTGTGGAGGAGCCGAGCGGCCCGTGACATGCTCGTTCCAGCACCCTATCACTCCAAACTCATCACACACTGATCAAGTTCTCACTTTAATCTGCGACATTTCATTGGGCACAGGGTCGGCACTCTTACGCTCGATTTTCAGCGTGAGAGACAACAAAACTCACAAAAGCAGAAATATCAGATTGGACGCTTCAGTCTTGAACTCTCACCCTGACCCCAGGACGACCCTGATGAATGTGTTGGTTAAGCAATAAAAGCTTCAGGTCTCCCGTGACAGACGTTTTAATCTGAGGGGACTTTGTGGTTGAATAACGGTTGACAGAACAAACTCTGACAGGAAGTAAACAACGTTTGTTTGCAGGCTCCACAGACACTGAGATACCAGCAGCTTCGTAGGATCCGTAGTGTTTCATGTATTTATGACATCGGCTGTGCAGCCATGAGCAGAGGCGGACTCGTCAGGATTCATAATCTCCTTTTAAGTTAGCTTACCAGGTGGGCAGCCATAAAGGGGAGGAGCTAAAACAGCTGATTTGAACTGTGATTCATGCAAAGCTGCTCTGATAGAGACAAAGAATGAAAATAATGGAGCTGCAAACTTAACGATCTGATCAGCTGATCCTCGTCACTCCTGTCGGATGCTGGCGTGCGGAAATCCTTCGAGCGTGTCGGCGTCTCTGCTGCTTCCTGCCAGAATAAACCCTGATGTTAGAGAATGTGTGTGCAGCTGTGTGTGATTCTTCCTCTTATTGATTTCTTCTGTTTCTCTGTGTGGATCCATCGAGTGTGGTGGAAATAAAGTGCCATGAAATCCAATAGAGAAGAAGAGGAACAATAGCCTGATGTCCCATTTAAAGGCTGCGGTGCAGCAGCCAGGCTCCGCGGTGTGGGTAATAAAGTCAATGTTACAGACAACTGTCCACGCTGGCTCTGTAAAAATGTCACAAACAGAGTGAAAGAGTGATATCAGCCTCGACACTCTGATACACTCTGCTGACGGCTTGGGGCGACCCGGGGACGCAGTTATTGTGACAGCAGCTGGACATGCGAGCATTTGAAGGCCACAAACGCACACGCGGTCTAAAAACCAGGCCAGGAAAGTGCATCACGTCCTCAGTCCTTATGCCAGCCAGCTGGGAGGCATCTGAAGGTGCACCAGAGACCAGGCAGGCTGTAAATTAGTCTGTGTAACCGGCCACATCAGGAGAGGCTGACTGGGACACCTTTAAATGGAGATCCCACTCCACAAACCACCGCCAGTGATTAAGGATTTATTACACGGCGTATAATTAGCCAGGACCTCAGGTACGACGTCTGCAGCCCTAATGAACTGTTTGCTCAGCTTGCACTTTTTCCTGGTGTTAGAGGAAAAGTGGGGCAGAGCCATTACTCACCGCTGCTCAGAAGAATCTCTATGAGCTGAGATCATTCTGATACTTCGCCCACCTCGTTCCACCTGATAAATCAGCCAGAAGGAGACAGAAACCATCACAATGAGACACGCTGTTTAAACAACATCACTTTTTATACCAATAAAAAAACAAAACAAAAAAACCCACACAAAACAAACTGGGAGAGTCCCATCTCAGCGTCGCTGCCCAGCTCACAGATCCAAACTGGTCCCGGAGGAAAGCAGCCTGTTGCTGTTCGACCCATCAGTCGCACTCGCTGCAGACAGGACAGAGTGTGGGTGAGTGCAACACCCAACATGAACCTGATGCTTTTGCTCACGCCGTGTTCAGATTTTCACGCCTTACAGCTCTGCGATGCCTCACGAGACGCTTCAGCGGTTTACATTTTGCAGCAGACATTTCCCCACTGCCTAAATGTGCTCAAGCATTTCCTGTGATGACCTTTGCATCTCTAATGACGCTGGGCACGAGCGTTTCACTCATGACATTTAGCCGACAGTCTTCAGCGGGGAGGGAGGGGCAGAACAATAAGAGAGCAGGTCTGGGTTTAGTCTCCGAGTCAAGGACACAGTAATTCATCACAGCGCTGGGGTGGGGATGGAAACTTTAACCTTTCAGCTAACCGTCCAATCTTGTCCAACCAGCAGGAAACAGTCGTGTCCGCGAGGAGCTGAAGAGGAAATAAAGGGCAGCGTTTGGACGTTCAGATTAAAGCTTCCTGAATTTATAAAACTGCATTAATTTCTTTCAAATTCAGCTCAGTAACTTCACACATTAAGTCAAACAGTCTAATCACATATCTGTGCACACGCCTTTTCTTTGATCTAACCTTTAGTCATTAAATCCCAGAGGTTAGTGAGCGCTTTCAGCAGGAGACCGCCATGACAAACGAAAAACAATATTTAATATTTAAAATGCATCAGGGTTCAAAGACAAGCGTCAAAACAACAGTTTACATTCAGAAGCTGGTAGCAGCAGCTGCTCATTTGGCTGGCGAGTTGTTCCTTCCAGGTGGCTGATTTCTGTTTCCTGTCACTCATCATAAATCACTCATCCATAAACCTTGTTTTGTTCTTGGAAAGCTGCACAGTTTGTTTTTGGAAAGTTCCCATTATCCACAAACAGTCGACCCAACCCAATGTTGAAGGGTCTCAAGCCCGCAGTCCTGTGGAGGCCCAGCAGGGGGCGACTCCTCTGGTTGTGATTGTACATCTATGAGAAATGAACCTGCAGCTCAGGTGGTCTCTGAGCTTAGTGAGCTCTGTCCTGATGGGTTTCTGTAGCTCTCATTGAATTAAACATGAAGTCCACTTCCTGTCAGAGTCAGAAAGGAACAGGAAGCAGAGTAGGATTCAGGGCGGGGCTGCTTGTGATTGACAGCCATCTGAATAAGAGCACGCAGAGCTGCTCATTTTCCCCTCGTCCGTCACATCTGGTGTTACAAGAAGATCAAAGTGAGAACGACTCGAGGTTCACTGACCCAGCCGACGGGTAAAACTTCCACCTTTTATTTACAGTCTGAGAGCCATGCAGAGAAAACCTGCACCGATGCAGCCGCCTGAAACTAACAAGCTGCAACTGAAATACACAAAAACTCCAAACTCTTTTCATCAGTTCAGAAAGAATCATCTGAGACACACATATTCAAACACAGGCCTTTGTTCTGCCGTTAGCTCGTTAGCCCGATCTGTTTTGTTCTAGTTAAAGGTCTATCAGTGCTGCTATCTTTGAGTCGGCTGAAAATTCACGAATGTTTGTTTATTCTGTTCCTCTGGAAACAAACAGAATAAACACAGCAGACGTGACTTCGGCTCTGGTGGAGTTTCCTCTGCCCCATCACAGACGGCGGTCCAGGATGTACCCGCCTCTCGTACGTAGGAGTGAATATACGGATGTCTAAAGCTTTCAGTCAGAGTAAAAATGCCGTTTTAGACCAATAGAGCCCAAGTGTCTGATGAAAAATAAAACGTGTGTGAGAAGCACCGAGCTAAAGAATATGGAGCCCAGATTAAAGAGGAAGCTGAGGGTGGATGAAGGACAAAACAAAGAAGCCCAGTGGGAGTCACAGAGGAGGCCAGAGATGGAGAACACTGTGCTTCACCCAGCATGCCTTTTCCCATGATGCCCCTGGGGTTTCTCTGTTTGAGGAGCTTGTTACTTTGCTACTGGCTGGGTGACAGTCCCTTCCTCCCCTCAGCATGGTGTTGGCTGTGATGAGATGAGGCCGTAGGCGGCGGCTGAGGCAGCGAGCGAGGGCGAGATGCAGAATGGAGGCATGGAAGAAGGCAGGGGAGGAGGAAGGAGGTCAGAGAAGGAGGTGTGTGTGTGTGTGTGTGTGTGTGTGTGTGTGGGGGGGGGGGGGTGGAAGGAAACAAAGGGAAGGATGGAGAAGTGAGAGGAAGAGAACAAGTGGAAATGCCAGCAAGAGCGATGGGGGTACAACGCCGCGAGGGAGTGGAGGATTTTGTGCTAACAAGCAAAGCCTGAGCTGTCTAGGTGTGAAAAAGTCAGCGGAGGATGAGGAGGGGGAGGAGGAAGCCACGGCTCTGTGAGAATGATGCATGAGAGAATCCTGAGGAGCCTCCAGGCAGACTTCCACCAACCGAGGGTGGATTCCTCCATCCTGCAGCACGACAGCGTGGCAGAGCCTCGCAGAGAGTGGACCGACATCGCTTCCACCACGACATCCAGCCACGTCCTTGCACAGCAATGAGACGTTTGAGCTTTCTGAGGCCAGAAGACACTTTGATTTTACACCCTGTAAAAATCTCATCCAAGAGCAAAACGCGAGTTTGAAAATGTGAGAGAAAACTGGCTGCAGCAGCTCGGAGATGAATATCTCTCATATTCCAAAATAGGCTTTTGAATAGAAACAGCAGAAAGCAAACAACAAACCAAGACACACGAGTCCCGTCGATGCCACCGAACAAACACCAGCAGGGTTTAATGATCCTCAAACAAAAGTCCAGCACAGTCCACGTCGTTTCTCTTCTGTGTCTTATTCAGTGTGTAACATCTGGTCCATGCTTCAGTGCTGATGGCTGCGCTCCATGTTCAGCTTTATCATCCCCTCTGACACAAACCAGTCAGACGTAGCTCCAGAGCTGGCTGGACTTCCTGAGTCTCCTTCAGCCTCTGATCATTTCCTTTCATCTGTTGGACATCTGTCCCGACTTTGAACCTGCAGGAGTTCCAGATGTTCACATGAGCCTTTATAGTTTGAGGTGTGCATTTACCATCCGAGCCACAGCACCTGGTTTCCAGTTCACGTTCAGCTTGTGATGATGAGCTCTCTGAGACGACGGCCGTTCCTAAACGCTCCTCTGTCAGCGTTAGTCCAGATTATTATACTCAAAAAACTTGTTCTGTAGATATTTGAAGAATTCTTTTTTAAATATGAATCTGATTACAGACACATGGCGCTGACACGTCGACGCATGACCGAGTCTGAGTTCCTCCATGCTGTAAACGGAGCTTACAACATGTCATCAGACTTCCTCCAGTTTCATTCACTGCATATCTTCAGGTGCTCGCGTAGCAGCAGCATCGCGTACAGTGAAAGCTCAGTCTGGGTCTTTATTATAGTTTATATCCTGAACATGTTGTCAGATACTCCTGCTTTTACATATCCATTAACGTCTCCGTCAGTCACTCCAGGCTCTACGTTTTTCTTCCTTTTGCAAAAATTTGTCATATTTTAATGTCAGGGTTCAGAAAGCTCACCGGCCTCATGTTATCACATTTATTAAAGGTTTTGGACGTAATAATTAGATCAATAAATAGAGTGTCAGTAGAACAGGCTTCCACTCTCAGATGACTCCAGGTGCCTTCGTTTCTGCCTCTGAAGTAATCCTTGTGCCAGAACGCGCTGACGTCTGGTTACCTGAAACTGCACAGATATGTGTGACAGCCTGATTTCTTCTGAACTCTGAATGTTGTGTGACTGATGTTCAGCCCCGAGCGTCCAATCAAATCCTGTGTTACTGCCAATGTAGGACGTATAAAGAAGACGCAGGCTGTGAAATCCTTACGAGTAAATCTGCGTTTTTGTGAGTGAGCATCAGTGTTGGGCAAGTTACTTTGAAAAAGTAATTATATTACTAGTTACTGAACGCTGTTATTCCCTCACTGGTCGAATTATTCTTGGAGACGGAGAACGCTGTGCTTCACCCAGCATGCCGTTACCTGACGCTAACAGCAGGGCTGAAGAAGTGATGCTCAGCATTTTCCCATCAGTGGATTCAGGTCATCATGGCATGGCCATATTCCCAGATGAGCCAGGATTGAAGGAGCGGTTCAGGGAGCACGACAGACGTCCAGACTTTAACCCCAGTGAGAATTTTTGGGATGTGCTGTTACCAATAACACGCAGCCATATTTTCGGCTCTCCTTATTTACTGTCTGTCAGACACCCTGCTGAGTAGTTGTGTCTTCCTGCTGCTTTGTTGCTGTTTGAAAACGACTGACTTTAAACACACTAAGCTTTGCCATCGTTTTTCCTGTTTCTGGCTCTCCTGGCTAAGTGCAGGACCTTTGGTGGTGATTTTGGTTAAATACATCGTTTCCTGGCTTCCCCCGCGCTGGCTGCAGACGCTCGATGCTTTCATTACCAGGCAGAGGTTCATGTTCCCCTGGTTTCTGCTCCCCCTTAATACCACACCAATAATGAGCTCTGCTGCTCTAGCGAGACAGTCGCTCCCCTTATTGTCAGAGGTAAACAATTCTTTGAGGATTATGGGCCAGACTACACGTCTCGTCTCAGCGGTTCACTTGTAAAGGCTTATTTAATGACAAAATGAAAAGTAAAATCCCTGACACAGTTGGCAAACACGCAGCGGTAATTAGACACCGCTAAGCAGTTTACTGAAGACGTCGACACAAAGACAGAATTATGACTTTACACTGTGGAGGGGGAGGGGCTGAGGGGAAGCACCTGAACATGAATCCCACTCACCTGAGTAGGAATGTCCTTCCATCCACGCCTTCATGGTCCCCAGAGGATGAATCTGCGTAAGGACGAGCTCCTCTCTGCTGCTCCAGCGTCACAGCCGACACACTGACAGTTTCACAGATATTTGGAGGACTGTCGTTACGTGTATTTGAACTGTTGAGATTTATATTTGTAAATCTGATCCACTTACACTGAAACACTTTTCCTTCCACATAATCAAAACTGGAAATTAGAGTAAATCACCTTCAAGCAGCCTCAGTGACCACACCGAGTCCAGCTCCACTCACTGTAATCAGAGTAACACCAGGAAGCCAGGAAGCCCCCCCCCCTCGAGGAGCGTGTCAGGTTACATCTCACTGTGTGTTATACTTGTATAACTATACATGTGACAAATAAAGAACCTTGAACCTATTTAATCCACGTGGGGGGGTCAATGCGCCACATACATGAACCTTTCTGATTGTTGAGCCTCTAATGGTTCCACACAATACAGCAATCAGAGCATACGGCACTTTCACGTCCAAGTTCACGGCCAAAGAAACAGGAAATGATTCACTCTGAGAAACAGCGCCTCAGTGAAAAGTCCAGAGAGATTCATCTCTGTACGTTTGCTATTAACCTTTATTGACCAGCCCTTTAAATGTACCTGTAAAATGGGCCCATAAAGGGATAAAAAGAGTTCGTCTGAATAAACAGTGACTTCCTCCCACAGATTTATACAGCAGGAAGTCAAACAGCACTTCTTTATGCCAGTAAATTAAGAGTGACTGGGCTGAGGGACCATGTGACCGCTGGTTACAAGCCTCTGAACCATCAAGAGGCTTGAAGTTTAATTAGAGAGCTCCTCCAACACAACCACGAGAGGGCGCGAAGCCCAGCAGCAACCTGACACACAGCCAACGCTCAAACCTTCAGCTGCACAGCAGCTGTTTGATTCATGTTCTCTGATTATTCTTAGTTTTTCTGCAGTTCTCAGTGACCTTAGTTCTCCCTCCCTCAGTGTTTAGGCTCTGTCCCCGCGTCCCCCGTTTCCTGTCTCTACGTCTCCTCAGTCGCTGTGTTAAACTTGCGTGTGTCACGGGGCCGAGTGGCTGAACAGGACTCAGGTGCAGAAACTCAGAGCAGAGACAGCAGATGATGTAACAATTATTTAATAGGCTTAAGTGCAAGAAACGTAGCAAGGACAAAACAATAAGACGTGGAGTTTGATGTGGCGTGGGAAACGTGGCTAGGGCGAGGGAATGGGGCCTGAGATGCAGAGTGGAGCTGAGCAGGGAACAGTCACGCTGAAGAGAGAAGACAGTGGAGTTAGGGAGGTGGTGGAGGCAGCTCTGCAGTGGCCAGTTGTAAGAGTGGCAATTCTTACTTGCAGTAGGGGACAGAGTGTTGAGAGGGGGGTGATGAGAATCCAGGGGAGGCTGAGTGGCGTGGAAAGGCTGGCCTGAGATCCGGGGCTTCAGAGGGAGTGTGATGGCCGAAGGCTGTCCCAATTCAAAGGCTGCTCGAAATGCGGCCCTGTAATGCGTCCTTCATTTCTCTGAATTTCAAGGGTGTGGCGGTGTAGACTTCGTGGCCCAACATATCCCAGACTTCATAGCGCGGCGGTGGGTGTGGATACTTTTGCCGAAAAAAAAACGGCGGATGAGGGGCGCCCGAAGAGTAAACTTTAAGTAAGTGCTGAATATGATGTCACTTCTTTATGTGCAAATGTTTAATAACTAAGAACATTAAACATTCCTGTTGGCCACATGTCGGCAAAGTCATGTGACATTAGTGACGTTTGTACTAACTTGGTTTTAAAGCCTTTACTTTAAATATACGCCGTCCAATAGCTGAGCTTCATCTCACAGAGAATGATCAAAGCTCATGTAGGAACAAACAAATGAACAAAAGATTTTCTCCTTCATTTCTGTCAAACACAGCTGTATGACACGTTTCCAGCTGTTAGTATCATGGTTGCTAGGCAACCTGGGCAGCGTGACGGAGGCTAGACCGTCCATTTCACAAGCCTCGCACTTCCGGCCTTAGCGGTCTTTGAGTACGCGGCCCTTGAGGATCGTTGAGGCTGCGTACTTTAAGGCTGCAGCCCCTGAATTGGGATACAGCCCATGACAGCGTGTCTTGGGTCTGTTTCCTGTTTGGCTGATAGTTCCTTGTCCTGTGTTTGGTGCATTCAGTTTTGCGTCTCGTTGTTTGTGATTGGTCCCAGCTGTGCTGTCCTCCTGTGTCTCGTTCCCTCATCAGCCATCTGTGTGTTTAGTCCTCTGTCTGTTGTTGGGACCTCGACAGGCTCCAAAAAACTTCACAGCAGAAATCGTTTGTGTGTGACATGAAATAGTTTGGTGTCTGAGTTTGCTGTGTGCGCTTGCAGCTGTGTCTGATCCATAAGATGGAAATATGTTGCTCTCATCTGAGCATCACTAATATGGAATACGACGTCATCAACATGCGATGGTAGCAGGATCCCTCATGTGCACACTTAATGACCATCCACACAAAACCATCAAAAAAGGTAACATGATGAAATCACACATTGGTGATACAACCACACACATGTGCTGGACTACAGTAAAAAAGCAAAAATCACTGTAAATGTTGGTCAAATAAGCACAAAAGCATCAGCAGGACCTTGAAAACACAGCAGTGCGACTTTACAAAGACGAGCAGACGACAGCTTTCCAGGTTTTATCCTGATGGCGGAGGAAGGATTTAAAGGCCCACCTCGCGCACACGTTTAACTGTGCCGTTACACTAATACCCATAATTCCCTGCACTTGCAGTCTCTTCACCGTGACCTAATGGTTCGGCCCCCTGGATGATTTTTAATGCAACATTTAAACCATCGTTTTATTCATTCATTCATGCTCGGCCCATCACATCATGCAGTGGTGTCACAGCTGATTGGACCGGTCACACAGTATCAGTGCTACATGAAGTACTTTTACTCACACGGGACTTTAAGTTACTTTAATGAAGTATTTCATTCAGGCCAAAAATCACATGAACTTGTTTTGGCACTTTTCGGCATTGTTGTGTTGCCTCCTCGCCTTACAGCAGCCACCGTGCAAAGACACCGCCCCTTTCCCCTCAGAGCGCTCCTCAAAGCAGCGAGCTCGGTGGGCGGCGCTAAGCCAAATGTGGTCGTTGTTGATTGGCTGCACATCTTTGTAGTGACTGATGCCTCCCAGGGACGAGCTGGTGGACGAGCGCCTCGGTGTCTGCTGCTGAGTTTGGGGGTGACTGAGATGTGAGCTGTGCAGAAACGTAATAAATGCAGACTGGTTCCCACTGTGGGAGGGCTGACAGGCTGGTGACTCATGTGTCTGTGGTGTGTGTGTGACGTTTCCATACTTCATTTTATTCTTAAAATAATGTGTGTGACTCTTAAAGACACAGGCTGCAGTGGTTTCCCTCACAGTGACTCATGTTGTCCCCAAAAACAATGAAGTCCCCACAGAATGTTTGAGAGGCTGAACACGTGTCCCCACATCGCCACTGAAACAAAACACACATTCAGGAAGCAAAGACACACACACACACACACACACACACACACACACACACACACACACACACACACGTTTTATCATGTTATCATCAGGTTAACGATAATATTCGTGCTTCGCCTGACCCCGAGCACACATTTAACTACAGGCCGTGCAGACTCGCCGTGAGCACACACAGCATTATAATTATTATTATTACATCATCATTATTACATATATTTAGTGAGACCAGCTGTCAGTGGGTAAACTGTAACTTTGAAACATCTGCAGCTGATCGCCACACGCTGGTATCAAAATCTCACTTATTTTATTGGCCGTATGAAAGCAAACCTTAGTCACTGACATTCTTGTATTTGACGTTGTGCTGATGCTCCTCGGTTCAATCTCCTCTCGTGTTTGTGAGGAAGCTCCTCGCGGCTGATTCGATTCAGCGACTGCCAAGAACGAACGTTTGACAAAGAAGTCTGAAAGGAAACAAGAAGAGCTCGGGGAAACGTGGCGCCGAGCCCGGTCAGCTGAACATCCGGGATTAGACTTCAGACTTTCTTTTCTGCGCGTCACAACACAAAACAAGCGCTGACGCTGCAGAGGAAGATTTAAACGCCACGACAGGAAGAGCGAACACAAGCAAAGTGACATCTTTGGAGAGGGAATGAAACTCATCAGAAAAAACAGTTTGACTCTGCTGAAGTTTCCAAGCACAGCTGGACGTTTGCAGGACGCAGCACAGACTCTGCTGCTGGAGTTTACCTGGATCATACTGTCAGAGTGATACAGAGTCTTTCTCCACCCTGACGCTGATGACAGAAGTACTCTCTGGTATTTCTCCTGAACAAAAAGCTGATGGTGCACTGAGGACATGAAGGTTGCAGCAGTTACTCTGAAGCACAACAGAGCAAACTTTGAGGACTCCACTTTGAATGCTTTTATTATCCTGGCACGGTGACATTTAAACTCAGTCTGATGCATTTATCTTCATCAGAACGTTTTTTGGTGAACGGGATGTTCGAACTTGTCTTAAAAGGATGTCAATAAATACATGTATGAGAATGTGGCGTCCTTTGTTCAAACTTGAATTACAGTTTCTTACAGACGCTAGGACACATTTCCCAATACTTAGGTCACGTTGGCAAAACTCCTCACACAGTGAGCACAACAGAAGTCTATGTGGGCTAAACTGAGGACCAGTTATCATTGTTTTGGCACAAAATGCATTCAATGACTACATCTCTCAAATTTCATGAATTATCTTCTCACTCAGACACAACAACTGCCAAAAAGCTTTGTACGGACAGGACATTTTGCATGTGCTTACATACTGTTTTCAAAACTGTTAAACCTATGGCCAAAACAATAACACAATGCAAAACTTAAAAAGAGCAAAATTCAACAGCAATATTTTATTGAAACATATTTTAAATCTAAAAATGCAGTTTAACCAGCCACAGCTGATCCTCATTGTAGATGAACATCTGCACAGGTGTTACTCCTTCAATTGTTCAACTCCTTCAATTCTGGCAGCCAGAAGATTCTTTCCTAGGTGTGTTGCCCTAGATGACATGATGTGATGTGGATGAGAACCTGTGGCCAAATGGAGGAGACCGAGTAGATTAGCATTACTATTGTATGTGTATCAGTGGATGGTGTGTATACAAATTCTTGTATTTTGGGATCACTTAGTGCAAAAAAATAAAAATACATAAACAAATATTAACGAATTCTGCATGATGTCTGATTCATTCCAGTAACATATACTGAAATTATAAACAGAGATGTGTCCTTGTTTTACACAAGAAAACACTGTGTAATGCTACATGTTGTTAGTGTTTTTTAGGTCATTGTTTTGTGGGTGACAAAGTGTGTTTGTCGGCTGTCAACCTTTGCTAGTGTTCTGGAAGAATGAGTTTATTTGAGACCTGAATGAAGTGTTTTGGTAGTTGTAGTGCATTTTGAATGTGAAATGAACTGCTTTGCCAAGCTGACGGTCAGTTAGGAGGATTGTGTGAAGTGTTTTGCAAAAGTGACCTAAGTATTGAGAAATGTGTCCTAGCGGCTGTAAAAAACTGTAAAGCAGAAGCCTGCAGACATCTCTGTGATTTTAGGTTGGAAGCGTCACAGGACTCTCCACGTCCACCAGCAGCTTCGTGCACAGCTCTCTGAATGCTCCAGGTCTGGACTCTGATTGGACTGTTGGAGATCTGCTGCTGTGCTTCCTGGACAAACATCTCCACTTGGTTCCAGAAGTCTGGTAGTTTGTGCAGATGTGAGGCTTTCTCCTTTATTTTAGTGAGCGTCTCCAAAAACTCTGCAGAAACTTTTGGTTGCGATAAATTTATGATCTTCTCAGTGAAATATTCACGAATTGTCCGGGTCTCTCTCAGGTCCTGGTCCACCCTCTCTGTCTCTCTTTGGTGAGCGTGTTAATTATTCTTCCCTCCTCACAGGTGAACCGGAGACTGTAAGAACCAATCGGGGCCCGTTACCTGAACCTGAGCAGATAATAATCTGTCATCAGTCTGAGCTCGGCGAGGTCTGAGGAAACACCAAGTCTGGGAACTTAGTGTGTGATTCACGTCTGTTGCTCTGCTACTCCAAGCCTCAGTTGGATTCACTGAAATCTTTGAACCAGAGTCCTGCATCTTCAGTAAGCTGTGTAACCATGACAACCATTTTCCTCATCAGTTTGAACTCTGAACGTTGTCTCAATCATTTATTTCATTTTTTATCTACAATGGCCCGGAGCTCCCACCAGCATTACCATTCTGCTGTCAGACTGTAATGGGAACATCATTCTCCCTGTAAACTTATTTATCCATGTTAGAAATGCAATGTTTAAGTTTCAATCAACAATCAGTCTCAGTTTTACTCTTTATTCAAAGAGTTTTATCGCACGCTGCTTCATTTTTTTCTTCTTTGCTTTTAAAAAAGTTCGAACCTTCTCCAAGTCTGCAACAGGAAAAGTTTTTAGTGTCAATAATTCATTCCTGTCCTCACTGAGCTGTTAGTGCACTTACTGCAGATGTTTCTCAGCTTTAAACCACAGACGGTGAAGCAGCTGCTGCAGGTCAGCGTCCTCAGAAAGCAGCGTCTGCTTTCACGATCGCACCATTGATCGGTGCTCAGAGGCAAACGTGGACAGAGAGTCAGGAACAGCTCTGATGCTGTGAAGTGAAGCGATGGTTCATCGCAGCCTGTCCCATAAACACGGTAGCAGTCACAGGTGTCACCGTTCGTTAGGTGCAGGACTCAAACTGGGTCACTTTTATTTACAGATGCACACCAGGTGAAATCTATGCATATGTACGGTGAAGCAGGGGAAAGGAGCTCCGGGGAATCCAGGGGAGAAGCTCCCGGGCAGGGAAACATTCACACTCCTCACTCGGTCCATGACCAGTCCACGAAGAGCTCACTCACATCCACTCGAGGTCCACGAGGCAGGGGTCCAGGGAAGTCTGTCCAAGGAGAGGAGACACGTTAGAGAGAGCCGGGGCTACGCTGACACTGGGTAACGATCGAGCAGACTCCAGGTAACCATCTGTGATGAGTGGCAGAGCTGTGTGGATGAGGACAGAGGGAGGGACCGTAGTCTGACTCCGCCCTGGTGAGGAGGGGTGAAAACAACATCCTAGAGATCCCGGAGACACAACAGGACACAACAGGACGCCCATCACACAGACGGGACTCATGCAAGATGTAGGGTCAAACAGGGCTCACAGGTACGAGTCCCACCTGGTGGTTGGGATCCGTTACATTTCACCGCTTTCTAGTTTGTTTTTACATTTTGTGTATTTTCTGTCTTATTTTTGTCACTTTTCCCTGTTTTTGGTTGTTTTTTGCTTTCACAGCTGATCTTCACGTCCCAAACCGTCCAGTCTTCACAGGAAGCAGGTTAGAAAGTCTGCGCCGATGCTGGTTATAAATCCTGCAAGGTGCATCATCATCACAGGTGTGTCAGACACACTGCACAGACCTCAGATGAGACACTTTTCATGAGAAGATGACACACAACAAAGAAAAGAGTGTGTAGTTCTGAGCGTGTAATTAGAATAGATTAATAAACGACTGGATTAATAACCTGCTGGGATGTTTTACTGGAGATGAATCCGTCCCAAACAGATTCAGTCCCAGAGCTGTTTTCTTGTGGCTGACAGAGCAAACACACGTGGAATAAAGACTTTAAGGGACGCAAATGTAACATGAATCGATGCAGCAAAAAGCAGCACGCCAAGCTCGTCATGCAAACACAGAGGGGTGGAGCTCAGCCTGACCACGACCAATCCGCTGATGCTGAACCAACACAGAGCGCAGCGACTGTGTTGGTTCATGTTTTCAGGATCTGTGCAGGTATTTTTGAGCAGCACTACTATTCTATGATTTCTGTGTGAGGTACATTAGTAAAACACTTTAGACAGTGATAAGAGAGTCACTCCCTGGGAGTGCACTGTTGTTCACTGTACGTTTAATCATTTTACCGTGCTGATTTGTCTGAATGTGAGATTGTGGCGGGGCGTGGTCTGCAGTGCGGCTGCAGGAGAGATGCACCTGCGATCACGCCTCGCCGGAGTAAAAAGTCCGCACTGGGTGCTGGTTGTTATTGGTGTTGGTGTTCGGCTGGCGGCTGAAAAGCTGCAGCCGTATGTGACAGTAACCACGACAGGTCTGCCGTGTGTTCGTTACAGAGATGTTTTAATGTGCTTCTTTATTATTTTCTAATGTTTTTGTTCCAGATGTGAGAAATAAAGAGGAATGAATCTGCAGTGAGTGTTTTGTATCTCTGACAGCTGGATAAACGGCTGCAGGTCGCTCCTGCAGAGCGGCGACGGTGTCCTGAAGCTCGCCGCTGTGGTTCTGGTTAGTCACTGACTTCTGTGGAGGGCTGAGCCTGTAAGCAGGACGCTGCTGTTCTTGGACAGATGTTTCTGTTATCTTACATCATCACGTTTGAACCCTGCAGTGTGCGGCTGCATCACCGTCCTGATTAGGACTGTTTGCCTCTTCATGCATCCCTCCGGCTTCTTGTAAAGACAACTGAAATTAATTTCAGGCCTCAGTGAACCAAATTCTCTGGCTGGGGATCCGGGTCAGCGGATTGGAGGTTTGGAAGCGGGGTGAGGGATATGTTTCTAACAAGCTGCCTTCAGCCCTCTGGACACGAGGAGCTCAGGAGACTCTGAAACAGAGGATGCAAATGATTCCACATCATCTGCTGCTGTAACCGTCATCTGTGTCGACTGCACGGAGGAGCCGCTCGCCGCTCGCATTAGAGGGATTTAAAGAGAGAGAGTCGGCGTTATTTTAGGCTACGGCAGAATTTTTATTTCAATACACGACAGACCAAGTTCAGACAGATGGGTTCACACTCACTACACCGTATATATGTGTACAGCGCTTTCATTTGTTTGAACCTTTATTTGTCTGCGGCCTGAAAAGTTCTCAGTCCACTCCATCTCCATCATCATCATCATCCTTCCACAGGTCTTGTGGGTTTCGAGAGCTCTGGTCTCATGTTGGATATTTTCTTCCATCTGTTTTGGAGGTTTTGATGTTTCTGTGTATGGCAGCGGTGAGGCCTCCTGGTGTTGTTGGTCTCTCTCAGCCTCAGTTTGTTCCTCCTTTGGCCTGTTTGAATGTGACTTTGGTTGTTTGGTACCCGTCGAGCCTTGTTGTGGGTGTCTTTCTTTCCTCTTTTTAGTGCTCTTGCACTTCTTTTGATGATCTTGTTCTTTTTTGCTAGTTTCACTCTGACTTTTTTGGGCTGTATTGTGTGATTTTTATCACTTTCCCTGTGATGAGTCTGGGTTCCTTTCTGTGTCTCTTTGTCGAACTCGTGTCTTTATCTGGGATATTCTGGAGGTGTGGTGGACCCTGTGGGGCCCCTGTGTATGTGCCTGGTGGGTCTTTTTGGTGATTCATTCATGCCACAGTTTAGAAGCACTTCTTTCAGGAAGTGTAAAAAGTGAATCTGGCTCCACGAGAGAAAAGAAGAAAAGATGTTTTCCAGCGCTGAGTCTGAGGCACAGCGTGCTGAGGGAAACACTGAGGCTGCAGGAAAGTGACATGTGTCAGGTCCTGGACTTGTAATGGGAGAAACTACACGGCTTTGTACTCAGGGACCTCGAGCAGGACAGGTCAGGAGCAATGACATGAGTGGGTGGCAGACAGAAATGAAAAGGAGAGCGAGGGGAGTCGTGCGGAAAACAATGGTTCAGTCGAATCACTTCCCCCTCACAGCTGTGAGCCCTGTCTGATAAAACATCTGATCTGTGGACTGTAACGGGAGAGGACTTATCATGAAATAAGATGTAGAGACAGCAGAAAACAGGAGCGATAGGAATCGCTTCAGCGAGAAAGAGGGAAAAAAGGAGGCGAGGGTGAAAGTGAGGGCAGGGGAAGTGATGGAATCCCGTGAAGCTGAGGCGGTGAGCAGAGACGGCGAGCTCTGGCTCAGGTGATTTTTCTCAGAGTAAAGCTGCAGACCTCTGACCCTCTTCATGCCTTGGAAAGGATTTCATTTTTATCCTGGTGCTTTATTTCAGTCAGGGGGGAGGAGTCAGAAGCAGAGCCCACTGCCGCTCTGCCAGAGTGCTTTTGGGCAAGGCATCAAAATCATCATTTAGAACACATTTGAATGTTCTTTGAATAAAGAGCGTTACTCATGAGGTGCTGGGAGAACTCACCAGGTGCAACAGGTGCAACAGGTGCAGCAGGAGCAACAGGTGCAGCAGGTGCAGCAGGTGCAGCCGGAGCAACAGGTGCAGCAGGAGCAACAGGTGCAGCAGGTGCAGCAGGAGCAACAGGTACAGCAGGAGCAACAGGTGCAGCCGGAGCAACAGGTGCAGCCGGAGCAACAGGTGCAGCAGGTACAGCAGGAGCAACAGGTGCAACAGGTGCAGCAGGAGCAACAGGTGCAGCAGGTGCAGCAGGAGCAGCAGGAGCAACAGGTGCAGCAGGAGCAACAGGTGCAGCCGGAGCAACAGGTGCAGCAGGTACAGCAGGAGCAACAGGTGCAACAGGTGCAGCAGGAGCAACAGGTGCAGCAGGTGCAGCAGGAGCAACAGGTACAGCAGGTGCAGCAGGAGCAGCAGGAGCAACAGGTGCAGCAGGAGCAACAGGTGCAGCCGGAGCAACAGGTGCAGCAGGTACAGCAGGAGCAACAGGTGCAACAGGTGCAGCAGGAGCAACAGGTGCAGCAGGTGCAGCAGGAGCAACAGGTGCAGCAGGAGCAACAGGTGCAGCCGGAGCAACAGGTGCAGCAGGTACAGCAGGAGCAACAGGTGCAACAGGTGCAGCAGGAGCAACAGGTGCAACAGGTGCAGCAGGTGCAGCAGGAGCAACAGGTACAGCAGGTGCAGCAGGAGCAGCAGGAGCAACAGGTGCAGCAGGAGCAACAGGTGCAGCAGGAGCAACAGGTGCAACAGGTGCAGCAGGAGCAGCAGGTGCAACAGGTGCAGCAGGTGCAGCAGGTGCAGCAGGAGCAACAGGTGCAGCAGGAGCAGCAGGAGCAACAGGTGCAGCAGGTGCAGCAGGTGCAGCAGGAGCAACAGGTGCAGCAGGTGCAGCAGGTGTCCCATTTTTGTGCTTTTCGGGGGAGTTTTTGTTTTCTGATACTATCTGACATGTTTTTGTTGGACTGTTTGTTTTTGGTCTTGTTACAGTTTGTTTGATGATTTTTTGTTACCATATAACATCTTATCAGCTGTGCTCTGTATTATTCTGGTGGTTTTCGCCACCCCGTCTCTTGGGTTGTGTGTGCTGTTGAATTTTCTGTGGTGGAGGTGATTTTGCAGTCGTTTCTGAAACTTCAGCATTTCTTTCATCTCGTTTCGGTGACTTCGGGGAGGCAGAAACCGAATGCAGGGCTTTAAGTGTATTTTCAAGCGATGGCGTCTTCCCTCAGAGACTTTTTAAGGTTCCACATGAAGCACGAGCTCGACTTTAACAGGCACTGGGATGAAACAGCTGCTTCTCTTTACATCATTACAATCCTTTTTATTTGTCTTACCTCAGTGTGGTCACTTTAATGATTTTGCACCTGCTCTTATTTCTCATTGCAGCATTTCTGCTTTTATTTTGGTCTGGTTCCATTTCTTTCTGTTTTGACTGACTTGAGCTTTTTTCTGGGACAGCTACAGGTGTACACCTGCGTCTTTACCTGCCCTCAGTGTCCATATCACAGCGAAGGAGACCAAAGAAAACATTTACTTCCAGACACGACACCATTTTCATTCTGCAGCTCGAGCTCCATCCATTGCTGAGCTTCTCTGGAGCCCCTCTGTGGGACAGGAAGTTCAGTTGTCTCTGCCCTCACGTGCAAATGTCACCTGACATGGCTGTGGCCAACATGCTGTTCAAAACCGACGCTCGTCTTTTATTTACAGTCTGTGTCTTTATCAGACTCTGAATGGGGAGAATACGCCCAGTTCACAAATCCCATCTACAAACTAGTTGTTCTGGAAGTTTCTTTCTTCGTTAATGAAGCAGAGCGTGTTTGTGGAGAATCTCAGACTGCAGCAGGACTTCCTCTAATTACACTCGCTGTAATTTCATTTGCCCTCGTCGTGTTCAGTGATTAGTAACAAGCAGATTATTAAATCACTTCTTTAATTCAGTCATTCTGTTTTTCTCTTTCACAGAGCACAGAGACATTCTCACAGACACCATTTAACGTCCTTCTCTTTGAGTCTGAAGGTGCTGAAAGAAGCTGGAAATGAAGTGACAGAAAATGAGGAGGTGACAATATCAGGAGCACAAAGGCGGCTCGGCTTTTCACAGAGATATTCACAAAGTTAACCCTCTGATGCATAGTGGTCGCTGGAGTGGACAGCTACTAAAACGTACATATCTCTTTAATGCATGGGTTTCTATGGTGGAACTGCATATTAGCCTCTAGAGTACTCTCTGCTGCCATGCTCCATTAAGGTCAATTCAGTGTTCAGTTAGTGCAACTGCAAGTAAATTTTCTCTGAATCAAAGATGGCAGACAAACTGTCATCCCTGCCGACTGCTGGCATATCCTGTCAATCCTTCTATGCTAGAAGAGCCCAACAGGTAAAAAAAATATGACGATATGCAGTAACATCGAGGGAAGGATGTTATCTGTTCGGAATAAGAAAATGTTTATGTCTAATATGTAAAAAACTACGATTAACCATGTGTCCAATGAAGTGGACATCAGGCATACCCACTATATTTTTTAACATAAGTCATAAATTGCTTCATTGTTTTGGTTATAAGTGTATATCTGTTACATTTATAAGCTACTCATTTAAAAAATATATTTCTGTGCAGATCAGCTGTAGTTTGAGTTACTATAATAATTATTTTATCATATTTTGTAGACTTCAAATGCAGCAAAGAATAAGGCAGCGTACAGAACAGTCCAGGAAATTCCATCCAGCTCCAGTGATGATGATTTCAGTGATGAGTGCAGTGATGATGAGTGGCTGCCAGAGCAGAACAGAGACATACGAGCTACGGATGATGAAGACAGACAGTCAGAAAGTGAGAATGATGAGGGGCAGGGTGAAGAGGAAGGTCAGCATGATCAGGGAGCTGTGGGAGATGGGCGCACGGCACCTGACCATACTCAAGCCTGCAAAAATGTTTGGAAAGTCCAAGACAATGACTTTGATGGAGACTTGCCTCCTTTTCTAGGAGAGTGGAAATTGAATGTGGAGGGCAAGGATCCATAGTTTAGTTCAGACATCTGTTTCCAGCAGATCTAATTGATGATATAACACACAACACCAACTGGCAGAGGAGCTTGTCGTCAGCAATAATGCAAACATCACTGTCACACGCTGGCTCCACAGTTCTGTCCTCCACATGGTCTCGGCCTGTGCTGTGTGAACAGGACTGTTGATTGGTTTTGTTATTTACGCCTAAACATTGGAGCTATATGAGCTGAAAGTTCCCCAAAATTGCTGAGATGTTTTTCAAAGCATACAAGCAAACAAGTGTTTGTGTATTTACAATAGAACACAAGGTAATTCATTTTTACAGCAAGTTCCCAGTATTTCATGCTGAGTGCTCGGGTGCATGTAGTCCACTGGATTGGACAAGTCTATAAGTTTATAAAAAAAACATATTTTTGGAAAAAAGGAGTTGAACCTTTTTTTCATGTCCTGAGAAGAATAAAAGAAAAAAAATCTTGACCAAGGCTTTCATAAATCATGCATCGGAGGGTTAATGCAGCAGGAGCAGGAAGAGTAAGTCTAAAAAATAGGCACGAGGATACATGGAGAGGAAGAATAATGGGAAGAAAAGTGAGGAAGAAAAGAGGACTTGGAGGGAATAAAAGAGGAGGATGGATGAGCGAGGAAGGGCACGCAGGTTGAAGTGAAAATGCCACAACATGAAGAGATCAGCCTGCTGCTTTCTGCTGGCTGTTTTCATCGGACAGATGATCCTGTAAATCCTTCCTCTGTTGCAGAAAAATCATTACCGCTGGGAGACTTCTCTGTGAGTCCTCTAACAAGCACACAATGACACAAAAGGAGGACTTTAGAAAGAGGCACACAGTGTTGGACAGAGCTGTCTGTGGAAAACAGCTCCTCGCTGGAACCGGCCCGGCACCGGCAGCCGAGCGAAGATATAAGAGCCGTTAAATTGGACTTCGTTATCGATTAGATGGAACTGGCGGCCCGGTTAAGGTTCCGCTCGCAGGATTTATCATATGATGAGTTTCTCTTCCTATGAATGAGCTTCAGTTAAAGGGTCGATCTGCTGTGTTTCAGCCCTCAGGCTAACTGATGAATCCAGCTGCATCAGAGATCCCTGTGACATCACCAAAACTGACCAAGGAAAAAAACACGTCCTGTTATTCCAAACAAATACTCATAGCTGTAACCAGTGCCGTTTCACAATAGTGTCAGTGATAGTGTCGTAGACTGTATAGATGGACATGAAAAGTCATGTTTAAATCCTCAATCTGAGCATTTTGGTTTTTTGGAGCCACATTTGGACGAGTGGGCAGACTTACAGCTGATTGGTCACCGAGCTGACTGAATGAGATCATCACACACACACAGGTACCTGCTAATCAATGCTAATCTGCTCAGTAACATCCAACTCAAATCCTAGGAGTCTCCAAAAGGCTTCAGCAGCACAAACACAGTCCAGAGGTCCAGTTCACGGAGTCCAGTCAGCGGAGGTGAAGCCTAGCTAACAGCTAGCAGCTCCGCCCACCTGTGTCTCCATCCACCTGTCAGTCAGCTCCTCCCCTGCTGTCTGTTTCTAACCACCGTCATGATACCATGCTGTAATCACTAAGACCCGAAACCATAAACTCTTCAGGGAAGTCCTGAGATCGCTCAGTAAACGCTTCACAGTCAGAGCAGTTGCCCCCTGCTGGACATTACAAAGAATGCAGGTTCAGTTTTCAGACAGATGCAGCGAGGTTGGGGGCAGGGCTCTGCGCATAGATAGTCAGAGGGATTACATTTACCCCGCCCCCTTCGCAGCACGACTGCGTTTGTCTTTTATATGCGAGTGTGTGAACACCAACAGGTGCTGAAGCTGCAGCAGGTCTCCGTGTGAGAAACAAGGTGGAACATGTCACAGCTGCGAGGCAGTGTGAGAATATTCAGTTTAAAATGGGCCCGACTCACATGCGGGTGGTAAACTCACAGTCCAACATCAGCCAGACGATTGTGCGTCTGAGTGTGTTGCTGTGTCGCACTGCAGGCCTGATCTTCTCTGTCAAGACTCAAAACGTAAATGATGAAGTGAGTCTGTAGCTCCAGGTCGTCTCCAGGCTCCAGTGAACATTTCACCTTCTCATGTTCTAATGAGAAGCTCCTGCTGCACGTTTCTCTAAGATCGGGCCTTCGTTCGCCTGTAGAAACATGCAGCTCTGAGTCATTCCTCTGCTGACTCATTGCAAAGATCTCTCTGATAAATAATGTGGCCTTAAATTCTAAATGAATAAAATGTGTAACATATCTGATTCAACGCAGACGAATGTGACGCCTGATAATGTTAACGGCTTATAGAAAGAGACGGAGAAGTTTGAATTAGTTTAAAGACACGTGTCACATGTTCAAAGAGAAATTCCCGTCGCTCAGCTGCTCCGTACTTTTGGACCTGACTTTGTGAGATGGCGGATGGTTAAATACTCTGAGGGTCTGAAACCAAACGTGGTTTAGCATCGCCTGGATGGCAGCGCATTAATGGTGCCTTCATTAAAGATGGATTTCTACTCATGTTTCTATTAAAAATCAAATGCAGTGAAGTCAAAGTACCACATTTTCCTCTGAAGGAGCAGAAGGTGGAACTAAAGCAGACATGTTCACTGCGTCTGCTGCGGATCTGTCGTGTCTGTTTTGTCGCTGCGCTCATGTTGGTCATCGAGATAACCCCGGTTCTCTGAGCCTCATCCTGCTGGAGCCGCTGCAGGGAAACATGACCTGAACATCATGTTTGAGCCTCATTCAGATTTTTGAAATCGAGCACAGACCTGAGTGATTATTGGAAAAATGTGTTTGTAATAATGGATTTTAGAGGCTCTCAGAGGAGCGAGGTCAATGAAGATCTTATTACGAGTCGTATCGGTTTTGCTGCAGCTCGAACATCAGCGAGCTGGAATCAGACAGAAAACATCAAAGTCAGTCCAGGAAGTGCAAATAATTCCCTGGAAAGTGTCCAGATGCATGCTCGATCATCCAGGAAATATCAGACACATAAACGTCACTGGGGAGGGGCCCAGATCGAACCTGTGGTTATGATGGATGGTTCTTCATGTTCTTACAGCAGGGGGAGTTTTAGAAATTAGACATTAGAAATGATCTATAGAGTAAAACAGTTTTGTATCAGGCTGTAAACATGTTTATATTAACAGGGGGCTGCGGGGGCGACTCACTGCTGGAGCCCCTGCTGGACGTCAGGAGAACTGCAGGTTTCTGCACTTGTTTTAGTGTCACGGTGTCAGTTTGTGGAGTGGAGCACGAGGCTATTGTTGAACTCTGGTGCGAGTTACCGAGCTGAGCTTTGATGAAACAGCAGCTCAGACCCTGGAGCTGACCGCAGCTTGAATCGCCGCCACGTCCTCCGTCAGCACCACCAACTCATCCGGATAGCCCTGCTCTTCATCTTCTTACAGTATCTTCCTCTTCCTCGGGGGTACACTGGGATGAGTGATGGTGGCTCATGAGCGCGGGGTAAATAAGAGCGGAGCTGCGGCCGCTGTTACAGTACATTATGAGATCATTATAGTTAATCGAGGGCTCTGGGCCACGTCTTGGCTGACGTGGAGCAAAGCAACAGTTTGATTTATTATATTCATGCACGCAACAGATTCTTTTTAACTGAATCTACCACATGTGCTGCCCGTGTCAGAAGGAAAAGTCCGTTTTGCCGGCGGCGGCGTCCGTGTGAGTCACAGCCGTGAAATCCACTGCAGCTCTGTGGAGATGATGTGAATCGTCTGCAGAAGCAGCCTGATTGCAGCCAGCAGCTCTCCCAAAGAGGCCGGGCTGCTGTACGTGCCAGGTTAAGGTTTCAGGATCCATCAGGTCGCTGGGAAAGCTTCCCAAAATGACTTTTCCCAAACTGGCAGAGCTGAGCGCAGTTGCTGAATATTAATCCTAATAAAGATCCCTCGGTGACTCCTAACCTGGCTGTCTGCTCTTCTTGGGCTTTTCTAAACGAAGGAGGTTTGTGTATTTTTAGTTCGTAGATTGAAAGAGAACGAAACGACATGAAACAAGCGACGAGGCAGACTAGCTCTGACACAGAAACACACAGGGGAACCGGAGCTCAGCATCACTGAAGCACTGTGGGATCATCCTGACAGAGAACTTCCCAAGAAGAAGCCTGGAGAACTGTTCCTGAAGATGCTCAGAGCCGACCGAGCGCTCACACTGAGCTTTGGGCTGATCGCTGCACAGGAGCACTGGGCTCATTATTACATGTTTCCTGTCACACCAGAGTACAAATCCACGTTAAATCCGAGGACAGACACAGTTTCTTATTTCAGCTCATTTCAGCTTCAGGACGTTGAACCTGCAGATGAATTTACGTGACCGAACCTGATTAGATTCCATCAGGCAGCACACTAAAATCAATTCAGATTTATCTTTTATATGATGACAGGAAGTGCGGGGGAAAGTCGAGTGGCCGGCACCGACTCAGGTGTTTTTGTATCTGTGTTTACGATTCCACAGGTGTTCCTATGAATCCACTCTGTCATTCACGTCGGCCTTTGCACAGGAATATTTTTCTGCTACGCCCAAGCTAAAGTGTTGAAAAATTGAAAAGACTCTTTGACAGCTGCTGTTTCTTTGCTTTGGAGCTTTTATTTTTCACCATTCATCCTGTCAAACTCAAAATCTGGGCAGCAGGAAGGTGAGGGAACAACCATCAACCAAAGGATCCTGTTTCAATGCAGCTCTTCAAACTCTCTGACAAGCAAGAAAAAGGGGAGACTAACCCTCGGATTCAAACACGTCGTTCTGTGCAGCTTCCAGCAGCAGCGGGCGGCGTTCCACCGAGCTGACTCTGGTACGAGCAGCTGAACGAGTCCGGCTCATTTCCCTGGAAGACACAATCTGAAGTTTTATTATGAGCTTCAGTGTGGAATAAAAGGATGTCACCAAAAAGAAACAAAGTGGGTAATTAATGCAAGAAAATTCATTTCCACCGACGCGGTTGCTCATTCTGCAGCAATAATTATTCCAATCCGTTATATCAGCTGGACCTCGCTTCATTCTGCAGCCCCCATCTGTGACCATTTCACGGGCAACAATTAGCTTCCTCCCTCATTAACATTCTGCCGAGGTCCGTCAGGTTGCAGCGGGGCCCTGCGAAGCAGGAAGCAGATGGCTGCTGAGCCTGCAGTCGTTTCCCTTTGTCATCACCGTGGAGCTGATGTGGAGGCCGGTGAGGCTGCCAGCGATGACAGCTGTAAACCTGTAACTGCTGAGCCACGCATGAGTCTGCAGGCTTGTCGCTTTTTGCCATTTATGTCTGAGCGGCTCAAGCAAAACCAGCCAAATCACTTATTTTAGGGTCTGGAGGGGAGAACGAAGCCTCTCTCTGTCACAAGTCGAGCAGGACGGCACGTGGACGGCTTCCCAGGTTTTCTGCTCTACCTGAGCGCTTTGCACAACGCGCCTCAAGCCTGGCCCTATGAGGTGATCCTCTCTGACATTAAGGGGTGCGTAAGCAAAGAACAAACCCGAATGATTCACAACTTTATTTAAACATTTACATTTGTAAGCAAATATTCAGTGAATGAATTAGAAGCTGTCTAAAATCTAAGCTTCATGCATGCGTGGCCTTACTGCACGTAGTCCAGATCAGGCCCAGAAGTCTTTAATTTGTTGTTACGAATGCTGTTAAACACTTTTAAACACTTTCTTTTAGGACCAGGCCACAAACAGCCGTTGAGCTTATTAAAAGAAAAAATCACATTTGGTTCAATTACACGTTCACAGCAGCCAAAACAAGCCGAACAGGAACAAACGGATGTGTCTCCTCAGCTTTGCATCCCGGATCTTAACTTTAAAAGCTACCAAACTATTTCCCAAGTCAGATCCTGCTCTCAAACACGTGATGCACGTCAATATATCAATATTCAGAACTATCAGAACACTTCAGAGGAACTTTAGATGTATGGCTACAGACTATTGTAAGTGGCACATGTGAAAATGATCCATTCTGTCTTTCACTGCAGAGCTGATGCTGTGTGCTGTAACACATTAGCATAATGCCATCATAAAGGGAAATATGGCCAAAGATTTGCAGAAACATAAATCTCAACCTTCAGACAAACGAAGGAGGAACAGCTACAACCATAAATCACTGGAACGCCATTAAACAGTCTGCAGGAGCACGACCGCAGCTCTGACGCTGCGTCTGAAACAACATGAAAGTGATGTTTTTTAAAGGTATCGTGTCTGAACGTGGGAGTGAACTGCAACGAGATGTTCAGCTCTGTCAGCTAGCAGGTAGCTGGTTAGCTCAGATCACAGTGATGTGAAACCGTCCACTTCCTGCTACATCCTGAAACGCTGGACATGAAAATCTGACCTGGGTGACGTCTGAGGGGCCTCCTGGTGACGTGCTGAACCACCTCTGTTAGATTTATGTTTCCATGAACATGCAGACTAACCCCCACCGCCTGTCTCACTCCCCTCATGCTGGACGCCTGCACCTTACAACATAAAGCACACTGTTGTGATTCGGAGCTACAGAAATACAACTGACTGAGCAGAAAGAAACACATTTGCTTTTGTCCAAAAGGCAATCACAGCGAACACAAAAGGAATCTCATCACAGGTCAGCAGTGCCCTGAATTTTTATTGGCCTTACCCACAGAGCTGCACGTGAGGAGCAGGTCTTTATCCTGCCAGCTCTCTCATGCAAAGTCCGTGTGAAGTCTGATGCAAACGGTGAGGCTGAAGGTTTGGAGCTTTGTCTGCTGCTTCCTACACGCTCGATCCTGCAGCATCCTCGCATCTCCAGATCCGTCACCTGATGCATGTTCTGAACGACATCACAAAGCTTACAGACATTTTTCGACAGTAAACGATGAAACAAAGAACGTGGAGGCGTCTGATCGAGGAACCCACTTTCTTTACACCTATTTCTGCTACAGTGAGCTGTGAAGCTTTAAAATCCACTGATCCAAAACAGTCATCAGGTTAAGTCCTGCCTTACAGACGATTGTATTTTTAATTTGAGTCTCCAGACGAGCATCAGCCCTACATTCGGAAAGCAGTTTGTGGAAAACCTTCAGATTTAAACAATTACCAGCCAACATCCAAACTTTCTGTTCTTGCTGAGAAAAGTTTAAGTAAAACTCTGACTTTAGATCAGGTCACAGCATCAAAGCAGCAGCTGTGTGGGTAAAGAATGATGTCATCGTCATCGTGGAGATGACGCAGGTTTGTGCTGTTTGTTGATCTGTGTGACACATCTGATGTGGCTGACCATGAGCTGCTGTTAGGAACAGTGACCGTGGTTTGAGTGAATCCGTTGCAGCGTTTTTCAAATATATAGTTGGATTTAGGTCAAGTTTCCTTTTGAAAGGAGTGCCCCACGGTTCAGGGTTTTTTGCCTTTGTTTTTCCTTTGCCATAATGGTCAACTTGATATTTATTTATTTATTTAAGTTATATTAAATGGAACAGACATGACTGGGAGACAGGAACACGAGAGACATAGACGAGAAGTTTAATCAAGGAGAGAGAAACACAGAGAAAAGGCAACAATCGATCACCTGCTGGAGAAATAAAAGAAAACAAGCACAGAGACAACAACACGTTAAGGAAACCGCAGCAACACCCTAGATAAGTAGGGATGACCTGTAAATAGGGATGGGTACCGGTTCTGACATAAACGGTAGTAACCAGACCGAAAAGCAGCGCACATTTCGGTGCTTTATTTCGGTCGTATTTGATAGCTTGCTGCGAGACCTCACACCGAGCACATCTACTGCGGGTGTGGTGCCTGTTATCGGACCCGGAGTTAGCAACATCCCCCAAGAACCCGAAGAGGAGAGTCCTGGCCCCTAGCCCTGCCAGTGTAGCAGAAATGATGAGGATGATGATGCAGCAGCAGCCGTTCTTCTCTGCGTGAGTAGCTTCATGTTGTTCGTGTGTAATTTACGTTGAGTAGGCTAACCACGTTATTACATTAATGCATGTAAGGTGAACTAGCAAACATCATCATAGCTACATGCGGCTGTCTTCTTGTTTGATGGCAGATACTCCCTTCACCCTGGCCAAAAAGGCTAAAATGACCAAAGAAAAAGTGGAAAACAGTTACACATGAGAGGTTTTTGGACAAAGTTTGTGTTTTTTCCATTGTTTAAGCACTGCTTCCAGCCAAGAGTGATGCCATATATGCCCCATAGCTGCAGAAAAGGCTAACATTGTTATCTTTTTACAAAAAACAGCTGAACATGAGAGGTTTTTGGACAAAGTGTGTGTTCTCCATTCTTTAAGCACCGGCACAGTTTCAAAAGTACCGGTTTGGCACCGGTATCGGATAAAACCTAAACGATACCCATCCCTATAGATAAGTGTCAGTAACAGTAAATAATAAATACTGAGTTTTACTGAGCAGCACGTGAGACCGACATGCACGGTATGCTTTGATGCAGCAGCCGAGGAAGATACTGTGTGTCTGTGCACACCTGTGTGAGTGCACTTGTATCCAAAAGGTTTCTCCATGTAACATCAGATGGGTGTGGGGAGTCATAGCCCCGCCCTCCAGAACATGAAGCAGGCATGGAGGAGATCCAGGCCCCAGACATCCAGAGGCTCCCAGAGAGCGAGGGCCCATGGAGGACCACCCAAGGTTCAGTTTTAAGCCTCATTTCATTTCTGTTAATAACAGTGAGAAGAATGAATCTGTTTGTTCCACCTTTATGCAGAGGACACCGTACTTCACTCAGCTGGCTCTGCTCATGAAGCTGCCTTTCAGCTGCTGCAGGCATCATTGTTTGCTTTTTACATCAGATCTCAGATGATGTTGGTTTTCATACCTGAGGAGGAGACTTGGGTGTCCTGGTTTGATCGAGTTTCCTTTAGTTTTTATTGAGCACTTAGTGAAAAAGCTGAAGGTTCGACTGGTTCAGGTTAAATGTTCTTAAATGCGATGACATTATTTAAATGCATGCTGCCTCCTCGGCACCCTGTGGTGCAGCACACACCAGCGTATAATCTGGTTTCCTTCGTTAAGCCTGAGGACACAACACTGGTATGTTTTTATATGCAGAGGCATGCTGGGAAAACTCTTCCCACCTTGAAACAGCTGCTGTGATTAGTGCTCCTCTAACTGGCTCCCTCGAAGGGTTCGTTTGCACCGTCGCTGTGGAAAAACCGTCAGAGCTCAAAACCCTGGATGCTTTCGTCTCCAGAGCTGGACTTTGTATTTCCTATGATGTTGACTCTGAATCACTTTATCTTGTTTATGTTTCTGCTGTATTCATGTTGTTTTTATGTTGTAATTTTGGAGTAATTCCCCTTCGTTACACGCGGCCTGCATGAATGCAGAGCAGTGTGCCGTACCTCAGTACTCGCCTCGCTGTGACTCACTGTGAGTTTGTGTGAAAAAACTTCTTTAGATTCGTCCTGTAACAGTCAGCGGGTGAAAGCAGCGTCTCTGATCTCTGCCGCGATGATCGCTGGTGTTGTTGCGGACTTATCTGCTGACTTACGTGCAGCTCAGGAGGATTTACTGTCTCACTCAGACACTCGTGTTGTTGGGTCTGTGTTTCCACAAGCCCCGCTAATTCTAGAGACTTATTCATCATGAAGAAAACAAGACAGTCGATCGATCGATTATTTGCGCAAGGGAGGCCTCGTCTGTGTCCACCACGAAAATGACCCCCAGATCTGACCTCCTCCTGCTGCCTTTTATTGAGAGACAGTTCACACAAAACACGTCAGAACAAAGCCACGCCCCCTTGGTTCTAAGACAAAGCATTTTATATATATATGTGTGAACTTCTGTAAGAGTGTGTGTGTGTCAGACCTCCTGCTGACCAAAGGGTCGTAAACGCAGGAAGCTTACATCAAAAGAAACAGATCTTTCAGATAGGATGTATCTGCAATAAAACCTCCCCCAGCACAGAGTGGCTGGAGAGGTGGTCAGGATCAAAGGAATGGCTTTGATCCTACTGCTTGAACTAAGACTGTACAAATTTAAGAAACACAATGGCAACATTCAACAATTAGACTTAACACGTGTTGTTTTAAAATCACAGATTAGGCAGAGCCATGTCTCCCCTTCCAGTGTTACCGTGCGCTCATTCTTTAACAGGTGTCTGCCCTCCATGTGTATCGACTGCAGGCCTGAGGTCGGCGTCTCTGCACCATTTACGGGTAGTTTGAGAACGTCCCCCCTGAACGCGCTGATAATCTGCTGCAGAACTGATGGATGTAACTTCAGGGCAAAATAATAATTTGTGCAAATCTGTGTGGAGCAGTTATTTTATACAGCAATCAGATTAATGTGAAAGAGCTCGAACATCTGCTTCCAACAACAGCGATTGAATCCTTTCTTTCTTGCCTCCTACACCACTACAACCCTGGCAGCCTGCTCCTGATGCTGCGAGAGCTGTGCACGAAAATAGAGAAGAAACTTAAACATCAGTAAAGTGACATTAAACAAAGATGAGTCCGTTCCATCTTTGTCTTTAAATAGGAACTGCTGGAATAAAACCCTGTGCATGTGGAAACTCTGAGTACACTTTGAGATAAGATAGAAGTCATCTTGTCATATTTCACTGTGATGTGTGACGTGAACTTTTTTATTCATTCCTGAGTCTAAAACAAAACTGTGCTGACATGAAACCCGCTCGTTTCCAGCTCCGTCTATGAGAAGCCACGAGCAGCTCTGCAGAGTCAATAATCCTGCTTTACCTGACTCAGAAGTAGCTCCTCCCCCTTTAAGCCAACAGTGTTCTCCCTCCTGAACAGAAGCTCTGAACCTCAGGAGGGTGGAGCTTCTGTCTTGTTGAAAAATAAACCCTGATACACTGAGTGCTCAGAGCAGTGTGCAGCTTTAGCTTTGAGCTCAGAGCGATTAATTGTATTTATATATCAAATCACAGCAACATTCACTTCAAGGTGCTAAAAACCCGACAATAATACAGAGAAAACCCAACAATCACATGAAGAAGAAACCTCCAGCAGAACCAGGCTCAGGGAGGGGCGGGGCCATCAGCTGCGTAACACACTTTGAGTGCAGAGTGGAAACGTGCTACATTAGAACCTATTTACCGTCTGCTGTGAGAGCACGTACTGTGATACACTGAGCTCGTTATTTTATCAACATCCAGCTGTGAAACAGGACAAATATGGGAAATAAGAAACTTTTGATAGGGTTAGGGTGGATTTTAGCCACGTACGCTGAAGGAATACTAATCAATGTCTCCATTTGTGAATGTGAAATAGGCTCCTACACATCGTTTTAATACAGCGTTTCCCCCTGAGCCTCACCTTGCTGACTCTAGCTCAACCTGCGCCTTGGTGGATCCTCAGAGTTTCACTATTTAGTGCGGTAATGATGAGCATGTTTGTGTGGCTCCACTCTCTGCAGAGACTCTCCAACACTCGTGCAGATCCTGATCAATGCCATCTGCTCACGAGAAGACAAACCATTAGTGGAGTGGATGCTAATGAAGTTCCAGGTGAACCTGGTGAGTTCAGACGGATTTTCAGAGAGCGAGGAAACACGAATGAAACAGCACGATCCGCCTTCTCTGCTGCACGAAAGATAAACAGGATTGCTGTACCTCTGTAATTAGACAGCTATTAATCATCTGCAGCCACAAAGAGCTGAAATGGAAACAGCAGAGGATGTTTCTCCCTCCCTGGGAGAATCTCAGAGAGGAGAATGTGAGATCTCTGGAGCTTTCGAGCTTTGTGTGTCAGTGTAAAGTCAGCAAACAGCCTCTCCTCTCTCGGAACAGCGATGACCTTTCTTGTCCACTGCTGGGATTTCTGTTTGCTTGTTAGGCTGAGCCTGGTGGTATTGTATTTGGCTTTGCAGTTCCCTGAATCATCTCTGAATATTTTGGCTGCATTTTAACACAGAGCTGGGAGCTGGGAGGGGTTTTGTTTGAGCTCAGTGCTCCTGCAGCGTCCACAGATCCCCATTAACCCATCACTTTCTGCCGTTTTTGCTTCTATTGAGGCCAAATGGAAACGTGACGTGCTACCTGGTGGTCATCATTCACCGGCTGTAGAGGTCTGGACCAGGGTGGGTTTATAAAGTTGATTTTCCACGTACGCAGACACGCCGTCGGGGCTGAAAGATAAGATAAGATAAGATAAGATAACCTTTATTAGTCCCACACGTGGGAAATTTGTTTTGTCACAGCAGGAAGTGGACAGTGCAAAAGTTATGAGGCAAAAATTAGAATACAATAAGAATAAATACAGTACACAACTGTACAGAATAGAATAAAATCAAATCAAAATCAAATCAAATCAAATCAAATCAAATCACTTTTATTGTCACATCACATGTGCAGGCACACTGGCACAGCACATGCGAGTGAAATTCTTGTGTGCGAGCCCCACAAGCAACAGAGATGTGCAAACACAACAACACAAACGAGCAAAATACAAGAATGGCCAACCTGAAACTAATAAATATATGTACAATATATAATAGTGTATGCATTTCTGGATGTGTATACTAAATATTTTCCTACGTGTGTGTGTGTGTGTGTGTGTGTGTGTGTGTGTATATACACATTTTTACAAATTAAATAGTAAAAAAAATAAATAAAATAATAATAATAATAATAATAATAATAAAATATATAAAATATACAGAGTTGAATATGTGCAAAACAAGTGGCATTACTGTACAGTATGGAGTGCATAATGTTAAAGTTCCAGTAGTGAAGCTGAGGTGTCTATGACGTGTTCAGCAGTCTGATGGCCTGGTGGAAGAAGCTGTCTCTCAGTCTGCTGGTTCGGGACCGGATGCTGCAGAACCTCCTTCCTGATGGAAGCAGTCTGAACAGTTTATGGCTGGGGTGACTGGAGTCCTTGATGATCCTCCCCGCTTTCCTCAGGCAGCGCTTCCTGTAGATGTCTTGGAGGGAGGGAAGCTCACCTCCAATTATCCGTTCAGAGCACCGCACTACTCTCTGGAGAGCTTTGCAGTTGTAGGCGGTGCTGTTGCCATACCAGGTGGTGATGCATCCAGTGAGGATGCTCTCAATGGCACAGTGATAGAAGGTCCTGAGGATGCGGGGGCTCATGCCGAATCTTTTCAGTCTCCTGAGAAAGAAGAGGCGCTGCTGCGCCTTCTTCACTGTTTTGTTTGTGTGTACTGACCACGTAAGATCCTCAGCCAGATGTACACCAAGGAACCGGAAGCTGCTCACTCTCTCCACAGCAGCGCCGCTGATGGTGATGGGGGTGTGTACTTCTCTGCACCTCCGGAAGTCCACTATCAACTCCTTTGTCTTTGCGACGTTGAGGGTGAGATGGTTGTCTTGACACCAGTGGGTCAGGGCGCTGACCTCCTCCCTGTAAGCCGTCTCATCACCGTTGGTGATAAGACCCACCACTGTAGTGTCGTCCGCAAACTTCACAATGATGTTGGAGCTGTTAGTGGCTGTGCAGTCGTAGATGTAGAGTGAGTACAGGAGAGGGCTCAGTACACACCCCTGTGGAGCACCAGTGTTCAGTGTGATGGGGGATGAGGTGATGCTGCCCAGTCTGACCACCTGGCGTCTGTCAGACAGGAAGCTAAGGATCCAGCTGCAGAGGGAGCTGCTCAGTCCTAGATCCTGCAGTTTCCTGTCCAGCTTCGAGGGAACGATGGTATTGAATGCTGAGCTGTAATCTACAAACAGCATCCTCACATACGTGTCTCTCTTCTCCAGGTGTGACAGGGCAGTGTGTAGTGTCAGGGCTATGGCATCATCAGTGGACCTGTTGTGGCGGTATGCGAACTGTAGAGGGTCCAGTGAGTCGGGTAGTGCAGAGCGGATGAAGTCCCTGACCAGCTTCTCGAAGCATTTGCTTACGATGGGGGTCAGGGCTACAGGTCGCCAGTCGTTCAATGAGGAGATGGTGGAGGATTTGGGTACAGGGACGATGGTGGCCATTTTGAAGCAGGCTGGGACTACAGACAGAGAGAGGGAAAGGTTGAAGATGTGTGTGAACACTCCAGCCAGCTGAGCCGCGCATGACCTGAGGACGCGGCTGGGAATCCCGTCCGGACCAGTAGCTTTGCGTGCGTTCACCTTCCTGAAGCACTTCCGCACATCCTCCTCAGACACAGTGTGCGCACTGACGTCATCCGCGGTGCGCACACTGTCCGGTCTCATGGTGTTCGCTGCGTCGAATCTAGCGTAGAATACGTTTAGATCCTCACACAGAGAGGCCGTGGTCTGCGGTGTGCTGGTTTTCCCTCTAAAGTCTGTGATCGTGTTTAGTCCCTGCCACATACTCCGAGGGTTGTCAAACTGTTGCTCCACCCTGTCCCTGTACTCACGTTTGGCTGCTTTGATCGTCTTCCGGAGTTGGTAATGTGCGTGTTTGTAGTCCGATGTGTTCGCGGAGGCAAAGGCGGTGTTCCGTGCCGCCAGTGCCGCGCGAACATCTCCGTTAATCCAGGGTTTTTGATTTGGGAAGGATTTGACTGTTCTGGATGGGACGACATCTTCCACGCATTTCCTGATAAATCCACAGACTGAGTCTGTGTATTCATCAATGTCTCTGGCGGCCACGTGAAACATTTCCCAGTCCGCGTGATCAAAACAGTCCCGCAGCGCAGACTCCGATTGGTCCGTCCAACAGTGCACCGCCCTCCGGGTTGGAGCTTCCTGTTTCAGCTTCTGCCTGTAGGCGGGCAGGAGCAGGATGGAGCGGTGATCTGATTGGCCGAATGGGGCGCGGGGGAGGGCTTTGTACGCATCCCGGAAAGAGGTGTAACAGTGGTCGAGTAGCCGGTTTTCACGCGTGTTAAAATGGATGTGTTGGTGGAGTTTGGGTGAGACTTTCTTCAGGTTTCCCTTATTAAAGTCTCCGGCTGTGATAAACGCTGCCTCTGGGTGTGCGGTTTCCTCGCTGCTGATCGCGCTGTACAGTTCCCTGAGTGCTCGGTCAGTGTCGGCTTGTGGGGGAATGTAAACAGCCGTAATAATCACTGCTGTAAATTCCCTCGGTAGCCAGAATGGCCGGCACTTAATCATCAGGTACTCCAGGTCCGGTGAGCAAAAGGATTTGACCGGGTGCACGTTCGCATAATCACACCAGCTGTTGTTGATCATGAAACATACACCACCGCCTCTGCTTTTCCCAGTAAGATCCTGTGACCTGTCCGTGCGGTGCACGGAGAACCCCGGTAGTTGTATTGCGGAGTCCGGTACCTTGTCCGATAGCCAGGTTTCTGTGAGGCAGATCACGCAGCAGTCCCGCATCTCTCGCTGGAATGAGATCCGTGCCCGAAGCTCGCACAGCTTGTTCTCCAGAGACTGCACATTAGCCAGTAATAAACTGGGTAACGGTGGTCTGTAAGTGCGCCGTCTCAGTCGAACCAGAACGCCAGATCTTCTCCCTCTGCGTCGGCGTTTGCGGCCTCCAGGGCCAGAGAACAAAGGCGTCTCAGGTGAGATGAATGGGGGGTCTGCAAACGGAGCGTCCGTGTTGCAAAACTTGAACTCCGGAAAGTTATAAGAAAGACCGTCTTTTATGTCCAGTAAGGTTTGTCGGTCGTACACAAGGAGACAAGTGCTGCTCGTGAAAAAATAAAGGAAAAGTAAAATTAAACACAGAAGAAAGCCGTTGCTTGGGGGAGCTCGCGACGAGGCTGCCATACTCGGCGCCATCTTGAGAAACATATAAAATACTATATACAGTAGAATAAAATAAAATAAATATACAATAAGATAAAAATAGAATACAAATACAAATACTATATACAACTGAGTAAAAATACAACGATGACAGAAAGGATTATTGCACCGACATCTCTCCGTCACGCCAACCAAAATTCACTGAACCAGCAGCAACAGAAGAGCCAAGATCCAGAAGGTACGCTTCACGTTTGATACACATGGTCACGAGTTTTCTCTGACTTTGGCTGTTCCACCAGGATAAAATCACACTTCCTGCACAGCTCTGTCTCTCAGTGCCCAGAGACCAGTTTACCATCAAATCTCTGTTTTCTGCTTTATTCTCTGCTTATTACGCAGCAGTTCAGTGCCGCCAGCTGCTGAATGACCTCCGACAGGAAAGCCTCGTTTCTGCTGTTCAATACTGAAGAAATGTAAACTTTTTAAAATGATGCCAAACTGCAACTCTGTTAGCTGTGTCTCTAATAAAGCTCTGTAGCTCTGCTCTGCTTCACTTCAGCAGCATCAGCTAATGTTCAGTTGCTGATTCATGGTTTTCTTCAGTTTCTGATTGACTGCAGGATAATTTTTCTTTCTGCAGTAACGATAAATGATTTCTGACTGAGTCAAAACTGAATTGAATCAGTTATAGAAATCAGTGAGGACACCCACCCTGCCCATGGTACATCACCAACAGACGGAGTCACCGTATTACTCCACCTACTACCCTAATTTAATAATCAAGTCAGTCAACACGCACGCCAGCCGACTCCCGTAGCCGACGTCGCCTCCTAAGAGGAAGAGGAAAAGAACCCTCGCAAACGGAAACAAACGGGGAAGGCAAAGCAGCAGCTAGGCTAACTTCTGTTAGCCTAGCGTAGAAAAGCCGTAGCAACCCCGCTGTAAAGCTCCTGGCCGCCCACTAAGGCCCACACTTCCTCCAATACATAATGAGTGTTTACTATAAAAGAACAATGAAAGGCAGAGATCGTAACAAAGCTGAGTTACGTACCAATTAAACGGCGTCACTCGATTTATTAACAGAGTGGTTCATAGGAGGTTTCTGCAGCTACGACCACTAAACAACATTGGTTTACCACAGAGTGAGATAATGTACGCATGCGCCAAATAAACACCGACCAGCCGCAATGGAGGCTTCAAGCAGGTATCCGCGGGTCATGTCTGTAACATGAATAACATTAATGAACACACGCACCACCCAGCCAGGCTGAGACAGCAGCGACATGCACGCAGCTCCCACCTGCAACACCGGGGGAAGTCATGTGACCGAAAGGAGACGACAACAGGTACGCGATTTGGGGATGCTCAGGTGGCCGCTACTATTTATACTAGCACCCCCTAATGCGCCTGACTAAAAGTGGGATCAGCCAGAACATAATATTCATCCTGCCACAATCTGTATCACATCTATCTAATAGACTCCAGTTTGTGCATGTAAATGGAGAGTCCTCTTCACACACTGAGGTTAATTATGGAGTTCCACAGGGCTCAGTGCTAGGCCCAATTCTGTTTACATTATACATGCTTCCCTTAGGCAGCATCATTAGAAGACATAGCATACATTTACACTGCTATGCAGATGACACCCAGCTCTATCTGTCCATGAAGACAGATAACACACAGCAATGAGTTAAACTGCAGGAATGTCTTAAAGACATAAAGACCTGGATGGCCGCAAACTTTCTGCTTCTTAATTCAGATCAAACTGAGGTTATTGTACTCGGCCCTGAAAATCTTAGAAATATGGTATCTAACCAGATTCTTACTCTGGATGGCATTACCTTGGCCTCCAGTAACACTGTGAGGAACCTTGGAGTCATTTTTGACCAGGACATGTCCTTCAATGCATATATTAAGATAAGATAAGAAGAACTTTATTTATCCCGAGGGAAATTCTTTTGTTATACCCATGCTCAATGCAGCAGAGAGATAGAGGAGCAGAGGAATAAGATATACATTATGTACAATAGAATACAAGTATACACTAATATACAGTAGGATAGTGCAAAATATAATATCAAATAACTGTAACAAGTAACAATAAAACTATATCCTGAGAAATAAATAGCTTAGCTATCAGTGCAGGTGATCCTAAAAGTATTAGCATAGTATTGTGCAAATGGATAAAAGAGTAGCAGCATATGATGGGGAGATGAAACAAACATTCAATGAAAAACTGTTGGGTGATATTGCACCGTACACAGCAACTTCAAAAGTGTTAAATGTTTTGGTGTTAATAGTCTTCTTGCAAAAGTAGAGTTAATTTTACTCTAAGCAGAGTCACATTCTTTTAATGTAACTCTGAGGTGTAAAATGATAGTAGTTAAAATCGAGTGTTAAAAATGAGTGTTTCTCTGTCAAATCTGGAGGTGTTACAATGGAAACATTAACTCTTGACCTCTTAACTCTGAACTCCTAGAGGGGCTATGACACCAACAGAGTAAATTCACAGACTCCGCCCCCAGCACGGCTCCAATCGAAGCTGAAGTGAAGCCGTTTCAGAACATTTTGCTCTACATATTTGAGTTGTTTGCCATGCTTGGTAAGTCATTTTTTCAAAGATTGTTTCAATTATTATTATTAGCTTTTACTTCTGTGGCTCTTTGGAGTTGAGACAAAGCTGTGTGAAAGGCATTAGCCATGTTGCTCGCTGATAGCATAATATTCTGTTTTAGCTAGCTGAAAGGTATTGTTTGCGGGCAAATACCACAGCCTTGAAAAAAGCTTGCATGTGAATTTTCAGTCAAACTTTTGGTCAAATACACCTAAAACAATGTGTAGAACGTGAAATGTTGGTATAATGGTGCTACTTGAAGCCTGAAAACGATCGCCCATAAAAAAAACAAAAACCGAGCAAACAGCAGTAGCAGGCGTCCTGACTGGGTTCTACGTTAGCATAGATCCCTCCAGAGTTTTGTGCACACGGTTTAGGTAAAAATGAAAAAGGTTGAGGTTTTACATTTAGTTCAGTATTACCTGTTGCCTGTGTCCTTGTCTTTTGGGAAAATACTTTACACAAGTAATGGCTCAAAGAGGATTCCTTTTTTCTTTTAATATTCCTCAGGAAAATCACCTACAGAGTGAGGAAGAGGATTTCCTGTGGCAGTCAGTTCTTCGGAGCGATGAGTCTTTTGCTGCGTGTGGTCTGATCATGGAGGGGTGCATGGGGTGGGAGGGGTTATCCATGATACAAAGAAGCTTTTTTAGCATTCTCCTCTCAGACACCTCCTAAACAAATATGTGAGACTGCATTCTTCCATTTGCGCAACATCTCTAAAGTTAGAAACATCCTGTCTCAGAGTGACGCTGAAAAACTAGTTCATGCATTTATTACTTCCAGGCTGGACGACTGTAATTCATTATTATCAGGAAGTCCTAAAAACTCCCTGAAAAGCCTTCAGCTGATCCAAAATGCTGCAGCAAGAGTCCTGACAGGGACTAGAAAGAGAGAGCAGATTTCTCCTGTTTTGGCTTCCTGTTAAATCCAGAATTGAATTTAAATTCTTCTCATCACATACAAGGTCTTAAATAATCAGGCCCCATCTTATCTTAATGACGTTGTACTCCCATATCACCCCATCAGAGCACTTCGCTCTCAGACTGCAGGCTTACTTGGACTCTTTGTGCTCATTTTATATGTAGTTTTTGTCCCTCTTTGCACGTTTGCTCTTTGTGTTCTTTTTCTTTCTTTCTGTTGTAAATTTCTGTCTCACTGAAGTTGTCTTCTCTTCGTGGTATGTTGCACATTTTGTCCTTTGATGAACTTCCTCTTGTTCCGTAATCCTTCCACAGGGACGGATGAACCTAAATATTTGGTTTTTGTCCAAAGTGTGTGTTGCGGTGATGAAGGGATGGCACTCAGAGTGACAGTGAGTGTGAGCCGGCAGAGAGCAGAAGAATAACAGCAGGATGAATAAATGAAAAGCAGCAGTGCTAATTTAGGAGCGCTCACTGGCTGCATTCCCGGCATTCCCCTCAGCTTCAGGCTGCGACACCGACACATCTGACACATTACCAACACGATACTGATGTGCTGACCTGCTGACAGGAGGAGGAGGAGGGAGTCTCAGTGCAAACACAGCCGAAGCTCATTGCTTTAAACATGTTGTGTTCCTTACATCATGTCGTCACGATGGTGGCAGTTTGTTGGAGTCCAGCGTGGTTTCTGAATTTTGATTGAGCCTCTCCTAATGAGCTGTGACTGTTAATGAACCAGCTGCACAAGTCTTCCTTCACTCCTGTTGATTAGTGCTTGAATTTGTTTCTGCTCCTTAAATTTCACTTCATATTCATGACTAACACTGTGATTACAACCAGCAGGCAAGTGCTTTCATCCAGTATTATTACAGCTGTGGACAGCAATTTAATTTATACAGCGCCACATCACAACAACAGTCGCCTCCGTGAGCTTTATACTGTAACTTAAAGACCCCACAACAACACAAAACGACAGAGAAAATAGACTCAATACTTGAAATGTGCAATTCACTTGTATTTTTATTTTTATTCCTATTTATTCTATTTATCCCCTTCGTATATTTTATTTATATTGTCTCTGTATTTATATATATGTGTGTGTGTGTATAACTCTGTAACTTCTGTCGGTGCTGTGCTTTTTTGGAAATCGAATTTCCCAGAGGAACCCACCCGAGGGATTAATAAAGTTCTATCTTATCTTATCTTATCTTAAAAACCCAACAATCAGATGACCGCCTATGAGCAAGCACTTTGGTGACAGTGGGAAGAAAAAACTCCCTTTTAACAGGAAGAAACCTCCAGCAGCCCCAGGCTCAGGGAGGGGCGGGACCATCTGCCAGGTGGGGGGGAATGAGGACAGGACAAAGACACGCTGTGGGAGAGAGCCAGAGATTAATCATAACTAATGATTCAATGCAGAGAGATGCAGGGTCTCCTGATCCAACTATATGCTTTATCTAAAAGGAAAGTAGGGCGGGGCCTGAAAGCTGAAGGCTCTGCCTCCTTCACCATCTCTAGGCTGGTAAAGGACCTCGGCTGCTGTTTCCAGATCAGCAGGAAGTCCTGTTCTGACCTCTTACACTGAGATTACTGCATGATTTCACCACCAACCTCAAATATAAAAGTCACAGGGAGGATCATCCCCGACACCAGAGCTGGGCCTCTGTGACCGAGCAGTGTTCAGATGAAGAGGCCACAGCTGCCCCTCAGGTGAGGACTGACAGCAGGAGGCTCATAACTCTCCCCGCAAAATGAAAATCCAGTGGGAGGATGAGTTTCCACACACTGAGGAGTGTCATCAGAGGGATGAGAGAACATCGTGTGTTCCACGAGCTCCATCGCTGAAGCTGAGGGACTCAGGCAGGTGAGGTTTGTGCAGGTGCACAGGTGTGTGCTGCTGACAGAGGAAGTCAAAAGCTGCATATCTCCTGCAGTCTTTACTGGATGGGCACACTGAGAGCAGCTGTGATGCTTTAATATTTATTATAGTAATGATATTGATATGATAGTGGTTAAAAGAGTCATTGAGGCTATTATAAAACCATTTACATACATCTGTAATTTATCGTTTCAAACTGGTCGATTTCCAGACAGAATGAAAATAGCAAAAGTTATACCTCTATACAAATCTGGAAACAAACACCATTTCACAAACTACAGGCCTGTCTCTTTACTACCTCAATTCTCAAAAGTTCTTGAAAAACTGTTTAAAAACAGACTGGAAAAATTTATAGATAAACATAAACTACTCACTGAGAGTCAGTACGGATTCAGATCAAGCAGATCAACATCATCGGCACTATTAGATTCAATAGAATACATCACAAATTCCATAGACAAAAAGCAATATGTGGCTGGGTTATTCATAGACTTGACAAAGGCATTTGACACTATAGATCATGATATATTAATAAGAAAACTGGAACGTTATGGTGTCAGAGGGGTAGTTTTGGATTGGGTCCGGAGTTATTCAAGTGACAGAAAGCAGTTTGTGAAAATAAATGGTGGTTGCTCCTTATGTATGGACATTGCTTGTGGTGTACCCCAAGGGTCAGTTTTGGGTCCAAAATTCTTCAACTTGTACATTAACGACATCTGTAAAGTGTCCAAAGTATTAAAAATGGTTCTCTTTGCTGACGATACAAACATTTTTTGCTCTGGTGATGATCTGCAGAATTTATTGGAGGATATGACTAATGAAATAAGTAAAGTGAAGTTCTGGCTTGATAAAAACAAATTATCATTAAATTTGAATAAATCTAAACTGATGTTATTTGGAAATAGTAGTTTAAATACAAATGCAAAGATTCAAATAAATGGTGTTGATATTGAAAGAGTCAGTGAAAATAAATTTCTGGGGGTAATAATAGATGAAAAACTTAACTGGAGAGCTCACGTAAGATATATTCATTCCAAAGTATCACGAAGCATTGCAGTACTAAACAAGGCAAAACAGGTATTCGACAGAACATCACTTCATATTCTCTACTGTTCACTGGTTTCACCATACTTAAGCTATTGTGCAGAGGTCTGGGGCAATAACTATAAAACCACATTACATTCACTTTTTACTCTTCAAAAGAAAGCAATTCGAATCATCCACAATGCAGGTTATAGGGAACATACAAACTCACTATTTTTGCAGTCTGAAATATTGAAAATTGACGATATAGTGAAATTCCAAACAGCACAAATTCTATTCAAAGCAAAAAATAAAGAACTGCCAGGTAATATTCAGAGTATGTTTTTTTTGAAAGAAGGACGTTATAATTTAAGGGGTTTTTGTAACTTCAAAACAATGAAGGTACGTACTACAAGAAAAGGCTTTTGTGTTTCTGTTCAAGGAGTGAAACTATGGAACAAACTGAATATGGAATTAAAGCAATGTCCAAACATAAAACTGTTCAAAAAGAGTTATAAAAATATGATCTTCTCGATCTATAAAGAAAAGGAAAATATTTAAATTAAGTGAATGTCTCTATTTAAAAACAAACAAACAAAAAATTCATGATGTGATATTATAGTATATAGTATATCAGAAATCTGTTCACTATTTTTATTACAAATTATATCAGTAAGGAAGCTGACTAAATATTCACTGATAATTTATGGGACAGGGGTGGGATTAAATAAGTGTATACTTCTTCCCACTCCCTTTCAACATGTAAATTAATCAGAATGTTTTTTTGTATGTAATTTGTATAGTATTTTTTTTCTCTCATTTCTTTTCTAAATGTACTTGTATTGTTCACATGTTGAAATAAATTACCAATCAATCAATAGTTCGGCTCAAATGGCTCCAGCAGTTTTACATGTACAGCCCAGAGTGTCTGCATCGTTGTGCTGCTGTCAAAACGAGATGCCAAAATGAAAATGACGCTTTAAAAAGAGAAATACAGGAGCTACGAGGGAAACGTCCTCAGGCTGTGAGTATATGTTTAACTGCTGGATCTTCAGGTGAAAGGATGAAAAAGTTCAGCTCAGATGGAGTGAATGAGGCGAGCGCGACACAAAGAAACATGACATTTCATCGTTTTCGTCGTGCGCCCGAGCTCCCGCCGTGAAACCATTCTGCTGCACTTTGTGATGAATAATAAAAGCAAGCAAAATGCTAATTGTAGACGAGCGCCTGGGCAGCCGTCCCCATTTCATGGAGCTCAACCTTTCACTTCGGTTTGAAGAACCTCTTTGCTTATCGGTTTAAATGAGGGGAATAAAATGCTTTCAGGGCCTCGTTTGTTAAATCACCTGCTATTCGAATCCAGCTTCCTTCACCCACTTTAACTCACATCCACATAAATAACTCATAAGGTTTTTAATTAGCTCATTCTACCGTGTGAGTCATTAAAAGTCAATGTAACCCACTTATGTAACACCTCAAGTCTGGATCCTGTTGTATTTGCATGAGAGAGAGAATGAGAGCAGAAGCATGTTGATGTTGTTCGCAGCTTTCTGTTTTCCTTCAGGACTACTGTGAAACGCCACAAACCCAAGGCTGAGCCCGATAACTGATCTCAGTTCAGCCTGGAAAGCAGGAACACTGTTGTAATTACTGAGGAAAAACATCACAGCTAAAACTGACGAGGTGGCATCGGTGTGAGCAGATACGTTACTGTTTTGTCAAAAGCAGAAAAAAGTCATGGAAGAATTAAAAGGACGAGTTTAGTTTCCTGCAAAATGCTTCAAATATGAGCAGTGGTGGGAATGATCCAGAACCCAAGGCCTCGGTGAATACGTGACATCTGAACTGCTGTTTGAAAAGGTTCAAAGACGGGCGATGCCGATCTCAAAGGGGGCGGCAGCTCCGAATTCTCTGCTCTGAAGTCCTGAATGCGTCTCCAGATTGACAGTTAGTCTTTAACCAAAGGACAGGAGGGAGAAGGAGCGTGCAGCGGTGTGTAGGTGAGAACAGCAGCTTCTCCTGTGCTTTGTTAGGCAGCCAGACTCCACTGCAGCAGTCCAGACGCGAGGTGATGAAGGCACATCAGGTTTAGATGGAAGCTTTAGCATCAGAGCTAGCACACCGCTAAACTACAACGCTAGCTAGCTAAACATCATTCTGCTTCTCGGTGACTCCAGCGACCTGATGCAGTCATTAGCTAATATGTCTGTGAAGGTTCTCAGTCATCCAGGTCATCGTAGTCAGAGGAGCTTGCAAAGAAAAGCGTCTGGACTTCTTTAAGTTGCTTGAAGACGTTTCACCTCTCATCCGAGAAGCTTCTTCAGTTCTAAGGTCAAATGGTGGAGAGTCCCAGATATAAACCTAGTGGGAGTGACCCCCCACAGAGGGACAAAAGGACCCCCTGATGATCCTCTAATCGCCTGAGCCAAGGTGGGAAACTGGGCGTGGGTCCCAATCAGCCAGAGTTTCGGGTGTGTTCATTGTGAAACCTGGCCCCACCTTATCAGAATCAGAATCAGAATACTTTATTGATCCCTGGGGGAAATTATTTTTTGTTACAGTGCTCCATTTTAAACCAACATTAAGACAAGACAGACAATACGCTAACTAAGAATAGTACAATATATACATATATATACATACATACATAAGTCACTTATAAATAAATATTTGGAAAAGAAACATGTGTAGTTGTAGCAGCAAACAGTGTGTTAAGTGGATGCGTTGTACAGGGAGATGGCCACAGGCAGGAATGATTTCCTGTGTCGTTCAGTGGTGCTTTTCGGTAATCTCAGTCTCTCACTGAACGAGCTCCTGTGACTGACCAACATGTCATGTGATTTCCTGAGGTCAGATGGCCCAGGATGTGAGTGGGCGTTAAGGCGTCTGGGAAGGATCTCAAAACTGGATTATAGATGGCAGAGAGTTGGTGTCGTAAACCCCGCCTCTGTTCAAAGATGGTGGCTCACAGTGGACATAGATGCTTCTTTCACTCCTCTTTCAAACCATCTGTCCTCTCTGTCCAAAATGTGAACATTGGCATCCTCAAAGAGTGACCTTTGACCTTAAGAGGCAGATGGACTGCTGAGTCTTGTCCTGTGGAGGTGACTCTTCTGTGTTGTGCCATGCGCTTGTGAAGTGGCTGTTTGGTCTCTCCAATGTAGAGGTCTGAGCATTCCTCGCTGCACTGTACAGCATACACCACATTGTTAAGTTTGTGTTTTGGCGTTTTGTCTTTCGGGTGAACCAGTTTGTGTCTGAGTGTGTTGCTGGGTCTGAAATGCACTGGGATGTCATGCTTGGAGAAAACTCCTGAGTTTCTCTGATACGCCAGCTACATAGGGGATGACAATGTTGTTGCGTCTGTCCTTCTTATCCTCCCTCGCTGGTGTCTGGTCTTCTTTTCTGTGCCTCTTTGCTGACTTTATGAACGCCCATTTAGGATAGCCGCACGTTTTGAGTGCTTCCTTTACATGTGTGTGTTCCTTCTTTTTCCCTTCAGGCTTAGAGGGAACATGTTCTGCCCGGTGGTGTAGAGTCCTGATTACTCCAAGTTTGTGTTCCAGAGGGTGATGGGAGTCAAAGAGGAGGTACTGGTCCGTGTGTGTGGGCTTCCGGTAAACTTCGATGTTGAGTTTGCCGTTCTCTTCAATGTGCACAGCGCAGTCCAGGAAAGGCAGACAGTCGTCCTTTGTGTCTTCCCTGGTGAACTTGATGTTTTTATCCACAGAGTTAATGTGCGCAGTGAAGGATTCCACTTCTTGTGTCTTGATTTTGACCCAGGTGTCGTCCACATATCTGTACCAGTGCTGGGTACTCTTCCTTTGAAAGAGCCAAGAGCCTTCCTTTCCACTTCCTCCATGTAAAGGTTGCTACAATAGGTGACACGGGGGAGCCCATGGCACAGCCATGTTTTTGTCTGTAGAAGCCTTCGTTGTACTTGAAATATGTAGTGGTGAGAGGTGAAACGTCTTCAAGCAACTTAAAGAAGTCCAGACGCTTTCTTTGCAAGCTCCTTTGACAGTCATTAGCTAAGATTTTTCTGCTTCTTGTTTTGTGTTAATTAGTAAATGTTGTAAATTATTAAGATGCAATCAAAGAGGATCCACGTGCAGCCAGACTGGATGCAGAGCTAACAGTGAGCTTTGTTGTTCCCGCCGATTTCACAGAACCAGGAAGCAACAATCCAAGTCAAAGAGCACACCTGGCATTAGAAGTCACATGACCAACACAACAAAATCTGACACAGCGTGTTCAGGTTAAGTGGACCGAGGCCGAGCACGATAATAAGTTAGAGGTTTACAATGAAACAAAGAATAACTTCAATTTATAACCCCATACCCAACACATGTGACATCAGCACACAAACTGAGATGCTGAATGTGGTAAAGTTTACACCTGCCTAACTTTAGCAGGCTAACTGTGCATGTTAGCAAATATGTGTAGTTTTTGCCTCACTGATGCTAACATGTGGAAACCAAACCAGACCGATGCTCTGATGCTGTCTGTAGATAAGTCTCCATGCATGCTGCAGTCCAAGCACCGATATGCTTTCATTCAAACGGCCAAAGCAGCCTCCGTGGTTCAGGCAGGAGAAGTGCACGCTCCTTTGCACTGAAACAACACTGTGCAGGACCTTTGTGCCGACTCCAATATGCTTTGGAACTCTTTACTTTACAGACTGCAGAAGCGATAGATCGACACAGGATCGAGATCATAGCAATAAATTGAATAAACCTTGCAAATGGGGCTCAAGTGTCTCAGTCATCCAGGCGACAGAATACCTGCAGCTGCTCCTGCACTGAGAACCGCTTCCAGAGATGTTTTATCTCTCACATTAAATCGAATACGTCTGGTGCCACTCGTCTTTGAGTCTCAGGGTTTAGATTTTCTGTCCTGTATACTTTACCTTTGGGATTTTCCCCTCACAGTTAAGTTGTGTTGTCTGTCAAACTCCACAACGAAGTTTGAAGGCTGAGCATGCCGTGACATCTCGGGGTGCAATTTAAAACCTGACAGACACGTCCCGACTCACGCCGAGACAGCCGCACACAGTGAAATTATTAAACAACACCCAGCAGATGACGGATAGCTTGACATGTTCTCGCCGTTTCGGTTGAGCGCAGAGCGCCCTGTTTAACTCGTGATGCTGTAGCTCAGCTTTCCCAGAGCAGGAGGACCAGATCTGTCTTTATTACAGCAGGAAGCACACAGTGATTAGACAAACACCAGAGTGGTGCACGCTTATCAATACGATCAATAATTCAAAGAAGATATAAACCAGCGAGTCCATTACAGCTCGGTTGAACAGTAAGGCCGTCGCAGGTGTTTACCCGACTCTGGCCGAGGCACAGACCCACACTCGTCTGGGCTGCTGGTTTGGATGATTTGGGGGTCACTCTATTTTATCCAACATGATAAGAATCCTGCAGCCAAACAGTGTCCATGCAGACTTTGTGTCTGTTGGTTTTTCATCATTCTGTAAACTGAATTAAACGCTATGATGCAGTAAAAGATTTTAACTTGGCGGATTGTGATGCACAGATCTATTTCTTCTGTGCAGCTTGGAGGAGCTGCCCATAACCTTTCATCCCTGCATTTCTTTAGTTTTGTTCAGAATTAAACCTCCTGCATGAAAGAGACAAACTCATTGTGACTCAGTGAGACATTTCAACCTTTTAAACCTGATAACACTGATCTGATTAACTGTTTTCATCTTCATTACATCCAAAAGGAAGAACTGATCAACTTGTTTTAAGGGGAGGACATGGCTGTAGGCCCCGTTAAGGCTTTGTGTCGAACTTATTTGTAGGATTTGTTTCATCATGTGGAACTGTGGCCGTCTCAGACGGCTACCTCTGCAGCTCTGCTGAAAGAATCTGAGCACCCTCATTACGCTGTCTGGCTCTTTGAAGCAGATGGGATGGAGGTATTGTGTAAGACCTATTTAAAGAGGCCGGCTCTCAGCTCAAGTCTTTTGGTTTTTGAATTTGGAGCTTGTGTGCAGAAGCAGCACAAAGGGACTGACATGCTGTGCGTGCTGCTTATGCATGTTAGCAGGCGCCTTTATGTCCCGTCTGTGACGGTGGTCATGTGTAAAGAGCAGCAGAGGAGTCATAGACTGTATAGAAAAGATGGACATAGCCACCGTAATATCATTGGTTTCTCATCGCTAGCGTTTCAGGCACTGGCTGCTGATTGGATCCTTCAGGGGACACGTCACACCTGTCTTGTTATCAGGACTGTTTACTGCCTTTCGTCTAACAGCTTCAGGACTTATCTAAACATTTGAGAGCTTTGATTTAAGCTTGGATCAGGTTAACTTTAAATCTAGGCTTAGTTTATGTTTGAGATTAAGTTTAGGCTGGATTAGTTTATGCTAGACTTGGTCATTTTGGTGAGGCTCAGGTCAGGTTCGGCTTTTATAAATTAGGTTTAGGATTTGGATTAAGTCAAGATGTTTAGATTGAAAATTTAATCTTAGATTGTTTTTCAAAGATGAAGGTTTAATGTTGTTTGGGTTTAAATTGAGGTTATCCTAGATTATGGTCAGGTCAAAGCTGGGTTTAGTTTAGGGCACAGTATAGTCTAGTTATTTTAGGTCAGATTAGATCACATGAATACTTTTAGACTGAGCACACAGAGTTTGAAAATGTGCAGCCACATGCGACGTCGCAGTCACAGCGTCGCTGACTGAATGCTGTTTACCTCGCAGTGTTTGCTGTGTTTTAAATATTATTTATCTCTTCTTATTTTCACTCATGTTTCTTTTATGCGCTCGCCTGTTGGAAGGAGCCGTGCAAATAAACCCATGTGTCCACGGTAAACAGCCGCCTCTCCGAATATACATCAGGTACAAACAAACGAGGCGCTGCTGCAGAGCCCCTCGAGCTCACAGCATCATTTTAGTGACTTGTTTACTTCGAGTGGAGAGAGAGAGAGCGCACAAACAGTGACGAAGAGTAATCAGAGGAAGACTGTGAGAGAGAGGCTCCACTTAAGGCAGAGAGGGGAGAAAAGGTAAGGCAGGAGGAGGGAAAGGAAAGGAGAGAGGAAGGGTTAAAAAGGAGTGAAAATAAGACCAAACAAGAGCAGAGGAAGAGGAGGATGGAGAGGAGGCGTGCTGGTGTGAGGCTGAGAGGTTGCAGTCATGCTGTAAAACTGTCACTGCAGCCCTTTGATGGACTCCCATTCCTCACTCTGACTTCCTCCTTCAGTCTGCAGAAAGCAGCACCTGATGCTCAAAGACAGCCACGTTCCAGCGCTCCTAATGAACAGCACAGAGCTACATTAAAGAGCACATGCACGTGCACGTGCACGTGCACGCAGCGAGGAGAAACAAAGGGAAGCCTTCATGGCTCAGACGGAGGCAGACTCTGCATGCTGAGACGCTGCTGCAATCTTTTATTGATAGCTGCTCTGCAAAATATTCATAGAAATGTTAAAGTGCAGAGAAGCCGGCTGCCTGCACGTTTTTACTTTAGGAGCTAATTCTTGTGTTTATCTAGCTGCTAGATAAACACAAGAATCATAAATCATAAACAGTAATATTGATGCTTGTGCAGCAAGATTCTAGCTACACAAGCATCAATATTACTGCTTTAATATTACTAGTTACATTACAATAAATGATTCTCATCTTATATTTTTTATTTCATCTTTATTTCAGTTTTTTACTTGAACAATAATTTAAATATGTATAGTTGTGTTTGTATATTTTTACAATTCTTCCCTTTCCAGGCTGGAGAAACTGATCAGGAGGGCTAGCTCTGTGGTCGGCATGAAGCTGGACACTCTGGTGACAGTGGCAGAGAAAAGGACATTAAAGAAACTGATGGACATTATGAACAATGCTGGGCATCCTCTGCACACGGCCATAAACAATCAGAAGAGTCTGTTCAGTGACAGGTTGCTTCTCCCAAAGACAAGAACTAACAGACTTAAAAACTCCTTTGTCCCACACGCCATCAGACTGTTTAACTCCTCTCTGGAGGGGAGAGGGAGGGGAAACAGGAGGACAAAGGAGGGGGGAACAACTAAGCTGTAGTGCCTCTGCACCTCACTGTACAATACCTTGTGCAATACTTTTGTAAATAGTCAACAGTGCAATAGACTCAATACTTGAAATGTGCAATTCACTTGTATTTTTATTTTTTATTCCTATTTATTCTATTTATCCCCTTCGTATATTTTATTTATATTTGTCTCTGTATTTATATATATGTGTGTGTGTGTGTGTGTGTGTGTATATAATATTCTGTAACTCTGTAACTTCTGTCGGTGCTGTGCTTTTTTGGAAATCGAATTTCCCAGAGGAACCCACCCGAGGGATTAATAAAGTTCTATCTTATCTTATCTTATCTTATCTTATCTTATCTTATCTTTTATTCTTTAAAATTCAGTTACTACAATTTTTTGTTAATAACTAAAACTTTCTTTTTATGTTATCTGTTTTCCTTTTTTTTAACTTAAGACAAAAATTCCTACTTTTATAAAAAAACACATTTTCTCGTGTGTGTCCATAGAGCTGGTTTTCTTTCACACTGACGTCTGTCCAGACGTGTATGATTGCCACGGTGCTCTGATCAGTCCAGCATGCACGTTTCCTTCCATTCCCGCTGCCGTCTCATGAAAACTGCTGAATAAATAAATCATTTCACTCATATTTATTATATTTCTTACAGAGAAACTAAATTGAAGAGCTCGTCTGTAAAACTGAACTCTTCCAAAGTGTCAATGTTCGTAGTTTGTCAAACTTCAGATCAGTGACCCTGGCTTCCCATCACTGCACAAAAAGACTTTTCCCCAAAAATCCTCGTTTCCTCTCAGAGAGCTGAGGACGACTTTAACGGCACGCAAGGTTCAGCCTGTTCTGCAGGAAAAAATCGGTTTACGCTCGACTCGGTCGAGGCAGCAGAAGCAGACGGCCTGTCCATAGTGCAGGGAAAGTAATCAGCAAGCGAACACAGTTATGTCATGGTAGCGTCGTGTGACGGGCCGGATGTAGGACCCACACGCGAGACACTCACATGGGGGAATAAACTTAAAATTACTGCTTTATTGCAGTTGCATAGTTTTCACCAAAATAAACTTCCAAAAACAAAACAAAACTAGAAAACTAGGAACGGAGATCTCGGGGAGCACAGAAGGAGAAACACAGCATGGAGAGGGGACGACACAGACAGAGAGAAACATGGGCTAAAATACACCGAGGGAAACGAGGGAATGACACACAGGAGACCGGGGTGAAGCAAAACTGGACACACTGACATAGGACAAGGGACCGTCAAAGTAAAACAGGAAGTATAACATAGACACGGACTAGACACTGAGCAAAGGGAAGACGGGGCGCAGAGACAGGAGAGACAAAAGACACGACTGACCGAGGAACAAGAAAATAATAAATATA
>NC_140530.1:39730548-39843048 GCF_057382185.1 Mchenga conophoros | reverse complement strand
GTGGTTTCCAAACAATTCCACCTTTCCTTTCCCACCTCTCCTGATTCCTTTTGTTTTCACTTCCATTTCTCACAGGTGTCAGTGTGGGTCAGATCCACTCGCACAGTCCAAGCATGCACAGTCTAATGTGTGATGTCACTGAGGCTACGGCCACCTCTGAAATGCAGAAACTGTAACTGGTGTGTGTTTGTATTCATGCATTTTAATGAGCTGCTTTCATTGGGCCTCAGCTCACACTGCCTCTGTGTGTTCATCAACACATAAAAGTTAATAAAGCAATAAGACAGCAGCTGCTTCAGAGGCTCGCCTCGGACCAGTGGGGTAAATCCCACCTTTCATTCCTGTGTCGGTGCTTATTAAAGCTGAGAGATGCTTGGTAGAGCACGCGGCCTTGTTTTCACACCTTCATCGTGTCCTGTTTCCTGCTCCTCCCTGCAGTGTTTGCTGCTGGGCAGGTCTGTCTGACCGTCGCCTGACGTCTGCAGCTTTAGGTTCCTGCAAACACTGGAGGAGGTCTCAGTAAACGCAGCTCTCTACAGGTGCCTCTGTGCTCATCACATTCCTGCAGAAGCTACAAATACATGTGAGGATGAACATGCGTGTTGGCACGATCCCCGGGGAGTTAAAAATACATGCATGTGTTAAACAGTGTGTGTTTTTAACCCTTGTGTGGTGTTCGTATTTTTGTTACTCAGCCAGTGTTCATGGGTCTGGTGGACCCGCTAGAGTTTTGGCTTTCCAAATTAACACTATCAAACAATTTTATGTTAAATTACTCAACAGATGTTTACTTCATCCCAATTACAAGACATATGAACAGCAAACATGGTTAATTTTTTCCCTTTACCTTTGTTAGATCACATTTATGAATTAATGTGCTTCTCGTTTTTCTTTTATATAAAATGTTATAAATAAATCAGTTATAATCAAGTGGAGTGAGTGGAAAGACACAACACATTTACACGTGAAAAAATAATTAATTGTTTAATTTTTCTTTTGACATAAACTGAACACGGGTCTCACAGACCCGAACACCATACAAGGGTTAATATGGAGGTGAGAAATGCACAGAAGTCACACAGGAAACTGTGAGTTCGCTGCAGATGGTGGGAGACAGTGAGACAGTACGGGGACCACAGGTCGATCCAAATACCATCACATCAGTGCCATAAGATCAATACTTTGTTTCTATCCTCTGAGTTCAATATATATATATTAACAAACCAACATCCCTCAAACATGTCTGAACCTTTCTGTTTTATTTACAGTGGTACAGATGTTGGACAGCGAGCAAGATGGCGCCGGTGTGCATGGCGAGCCGTCCTCGTCCGCGTCTGTGCCTCTGCTTTCTACCTTCCCCTCACCTGTTACTGAGGCATAGTACTCCTTATTTGTTTGGTTTTATGCTCAGCAGGTGGTTGTGCACTAATAACCTACGACAGACAAACGCTTCTAAATCTCCGATTCTCTTACTCACATCGTTTGGAACCTGGGTGACGCCACCCTGTTAGGGCTAGACTCCTCGACCAGTATTTCCTGCTTACCCCTTCCCAACCTGCAGAAGAAACGTTACAAGAAATGGGGTAAAAGGAGTGGTCTTTGCCTCCGCCTCAAGGCTTACAGATTATCCATATGTTGGTCGGGATAGTCTATGCTTCCTCCCCTCCTCCGGAGCCGCTTTGATGCTAAACTGCTGAGCCATCGGTGGATCTGCCCCGCTGTTTTTCTAGCCTACCCAGCCCTTCCAGTGGCATGCCCCCCTGTTCGGTCCTGGATTACGTCCTCCAGATGTGGCGTCCATCACAGCAACCTAAGCGCTCTGCAACGTGCTACCAGTGGTGACCTAGCTGCCTGGACACGGATGGCTTTACTAAATGTCAGGTGACTGGCGAACAAGACCTTTCTTTTAAATGACTTTTTCCTCGCTACTGGACTGGGCCTTCTATTCCTAACGGAGACCTGGATTCGCCCCGGTGAGTCCATCCCCTTCTCCGAGCTTCTCCCCCCAGACTGTGCCTTTTTTAGACTTACTGGCCGAGGTGGTGGCTTAGCTTCGGTTTTTAAAAATAACCTCCAGCAGCTCCCCTCCCCTCCCTACCCCTGCTTTGAGGCTCAGCTGCTGGAGATGACTGACTGTTAGGCTACTCTGTGTGTCGCGGTCTATCGCCCGCCTAAATACAATAAGACTTTTATCTCTGAATTTGCCGACCTTGTAGGATCTGTTCTTTTGAAACATGGCTGTGTTCTTATTACTGGATTTTAATATACACGTCTGCTGTAGGGACGACCCGTCAGCTGAAGACTTTCTTGCATTAACTGACTCTTTTAACCTCGTTCAGTGGGTAAATGAACCTACCCATGCTAAGGCTTGGACATTTGCATCAAGGATATAAACAATGTGGGGATCTCTGACCACTCCACAGTCATGTTGACTTAGATAATACTGCACTGCACCCTGAGTTCCTGCTTTACGTGTAGTTGATGCTGAAACTGTGGCAAATTTCTCTGCATCCACTACTTTTGATTGTTCTGCCTCTCATATGGTTGAAGACTTTGCAAACAGCTTGTTATCCATATGCTCCTCTATCCTTGACACTGTTGCACCCGTTAAAATGAAGCGCCCTACAGCCTTTTCCCAACGCTGGTTAAACGCCTCCACGCGCACCTTACGACGTGTCTGTCGCCGTGATGAGAGGAGGTGGAGAAAAGATAAACTCCAGGTATCCTGTGAAATCCTACGTGCCAGCCGCTCGAAATTTCAAACTGCTGCTAAAATGGCGAAAGCGGCTTTCTTATCAAAAATGATCCTGGCTCATGGTCACAACCCCCGAACGCTATTTAAAATTTTTAATTCGGTGGTGAATCCCCGTCCTGATACGGCGCTGCCGTGCTCTCCAGCTCTTTGTGAACAACTTTTAAATCACTTCTTAGATAAAGTTTCTTCTCTTCCTCGCTTCCTGTTTCTGCTCCTGGTTGTTCATTAACCCTCCATCAGTTTGAGCCCGTGTCACTCCTTACTCTGAAGCGATTAGCTGAACAACTGAATAACACTACTCCTCGTCTCCCGTCTCGCATAGTCAAGGACTGCTTCGACGTAACTGGACCCAGTATGTTATGTTTCATGAATCCTTCTTCAGTCTCTGGCTGCGTCCCGTCAGCTTTGAAACATGCCGTAGTCCAGCTTGTTCTTAAAAACAGAAACTTTGATTATAATGATTATGTGACTCACAGGCCGATCTCTAAGCTCCCGTTCCTGTCTGAAATTCTCGAGAGGATAGTTCTTTCACAACTCCAGGCGTATTTGGATGGATAAATTCCCGTCTGCTCTTCTTCATAGACTGCAAACTGTTCAAAAAGCGGCGGCACGCCTTCCGACTGGAACTGGGAGGTATACCTCTATTACAGCTGTTCTAGCTCACCTGCACTGGCTACCCATTAAATACCGCATCCAATTTAAACTACGGCTGCTTACTTTTAAAACTGTCAACAAAGCAGCCCCGAGCTAGCTTATCGAGCTCCTTAGTTCGTACATTCCCGCTCAAGCACTGAGATCGTCTACTCAGTTACTCCTGGTGCAGCCAAGATCTCGGCTGAAGTCTTGAGGTGACCGTGCGTTTGCCTTGGCTGCACCAGATTTATGGAATAACCTTCTTATTGCTATCCGCGCATCTGATTCTATCCAATCATTTAAATCACGGGTAAAAACCCATTTATTTACCCTCACCTTTAGTTAATGCCTGTATCTGATCCCTGGACTCTATTTTACCTTTTATGCATATTTTTAATGGCTTTGTGCTTTTAACATGTTTCAGTTGGTATGCATTTTATGCTATTCCTGTGTATTAGTGACACTGACCTGTTAGCATACTTGGTACTTTGTTATGGTCCTGTAATATTTAATAATATTTAATCTTTATAATATTTTTGTCTTATTTTCTGTCTTTTATGTGAAGCACTTTGGCATACCGTTGGTTTTTAAATGTGCTCTATGAGTGAATAAAGTTGTGTTGTATTGTATTCACAGCCTGCAGCACATTAGAGACAGGCACGTTTACATCCAGCTCTCCAAAATAAAAGTTTAAAGGTGTGTTTTATTGTGGAAAGTAAAAATCCCAGCGAATAAATGGTCAGTAAAATGTGTTCAAAAGTTGCAGACAGATGATGGTTCATGTGATCAGGACACACTGGCCTCCCCCATGTCAGCTGCTGGTATTGATACTGACCTTTTCTTTACTTTTTGGATCGATACCAACATTTGCAACTGCACAGTTTTCCATATAAAGCTCTCTTTAAGTATCTTAAAAGCATCATCTCCTGCAGCGTTTGTCGCTATATTTAGCCAGTTTTCAGACCCCCTTAGCGACTTTTTTTCTAAAAAGCGACTAGCGACAAATCTGGCAACTTTTTCTGGTGTTATTGGAGACTTATTTATGACGACTTTTTGACGTGAAAACGCAGATCGCTCTTACGCTCTACAAGCAGCAGTGCTGCCGTGGGCACCTCGCCCATGCCAAAGCGCTCACAGGCGGAGGACAGTGCTCCCCAGCTGCTATCAGGGCAGGAGACGTTCACACCTATGCGTCCAAACTGCAAATGAATCGCCGCTGTAAAGCAGTCAGTTCTTCTTTTACTGTTATGTTGTTTTTTGGATCACAAGGTTTAAAACTACTCTTAAACACACACACACACAAAGTAACTTCACCAGAGCGCCTATTTCAGGTCACTTTTGCCGGTCCAAGCCCGGGTAAAGGAGCAGGGTTGGAATTGTGACCTTAAAAAAACATTAATTGTTTAAAGAAATTTAAATCGTAGTTATGGCTCTTCCATAATGTTATTTCTCTCTCCAACAACGTAGGTTACAAATACATTAGCATGACCAATTATGCAAATTAGGCGATGACGTCATTTAGTGACTTCTAGCCACTTTTAGGACAACCAATAGCGATTTTCCTTACTGAGGAGTTGGCGACACTGCTGTATAGTTTTCATATTTTTAACCATATGTATAACCTGTTCATAGCTTGTACACTCACTACAGCTACAGCCTGTGCATACTTATAGTACCGTGTACGTTGTAACATACCTATAATAGATCCATATATTCTGTAATATATCTGTATTATTGCTAAAGCATTTTCTGGATGGATGCAAGCTGCATTTCGTTGCCTTGTCCTTGTGACATGTGCAACGACAATAAAGTTGAATTCTATGCTAACTGTAGTACAGCTATGCTGCCACTGCCATTAGTGAGTGAAAATATTAATAATTGCTGGTGACGTCTAGCAAACATGACCCATGTCAGTAATTTGATATTGAACAGCTGTTGATTTTAGTTGTGGCAGAATCATTGAATAGCACAAAGCAAAGATCTCTGACCAACATGTTCACAGGAACAATAAAAACAGAATATCTTTGTTATTGTGGTGAAAGTCAAATTAAAAAATAATGTTTATAAAGTTATATACAAAACTATTCTCTATGTAAGAAAAAAGCAGGTTCAGAGAAGCGTGCTCGCACAGCTCTGGGGAAAATGTGTTTGAATTAACGCTCCGTCCTCACTAACATGTTTTCATAGAGAAACAGGAGAAGAAGAAAGCGTGTGTGCAGCAGCAGAGGAAGAAGCTGCAGACAAATCGTGATGAAGCAGGATAAGGGGTCAGCTCATGCAGCAAACACTCAATTTACAGCACAAAGGACAGCAGGGCCATGGTGTACAGTAGAAACACACACTGACTCAGCCGTCACTCCCACCCCACACATTTCAGGCACTATATTTAACACACACACACCTGCTCACACTGACTCATCCTGTCCCTGTCCCTCACAGTCCTCCTCAAGTGCATAAATAAAAAATTCAATTAAAATGCCAGGAGTGTCGAGTGCCGAGGAATCACACACAGTCATTACTGCAGCAAGCTGTCAGGCAAGGACACAGCGGGGGTGGGGGGGCTCCTTCCCTCACCTCCCTCTCAGGCTTTCACCACCAGCCTGATAAAAGCTGAGAGCGAGGGGGAGAAAGAGAGGGGGAGAAAGAGGAGGCCAAAGTCACAACAGGGATAATGGAGCCTTTGATTGTGATGATAATTCAGTTATAATTATAGGGCACACTGTGTGTGTGTGTGTGTGTCTGTGTGAATATAAAGGAATGAAAAATTAAAGCTGGTGACTGAGAAAGAGCCAAACAGAGATTTAGTGGCGATAAAGAAAAAGCAACAAGTGCTCTTTGTTAGAGGGAACCTGGAGCTCTGATTGGTCGTAGCGACACAAACATGACGAGCCACAAACAGCGAAGAAGAGCTCGTCCTCTAACAGCACATGTAGATGAGACCTTTTCAGGTGATTGTCCTGCAGTGTCTCGCTGCAGGCTTGTCGTTGATTTCTTCCAGTGCTGGAACGTTTGATCCCAGAACTCTGAGGTTCATCTGGTGGCTTCATTAGAAGCGAGCGAGTGTGCAGACAAACCAGCTGGTTTCTTTATGGTGTCATGTGACTCTGTTGTAGGCTGTCCAGCTCACATTACGAGGCGATGTTGTTGTGAGCTTTATGAATGAAAGCCCTGCACGTTCAGTTCCACCTGTTCACAGCCGGTCACAGTAACACGTGAGCACTGGTCACACAGTTAGCCCAGTAACAGCTGCACTGGTCACAAAGCAAAGCCTGCTTTTATCCTCCGTCTGAACAACTCACCTGCATCCTGTGTCATATGTGGCGCCATGAACATGTCAGACTGCCAATCACGGCCTCTCTGCCTGTGATGTCATAACCCCGCAGAGGCGTGTGAGTCGCTCCATCGTCCGTTTTCTTGAAAATGCTTGAAAACTTTCTTCTGCTGGAAAGTCAAACGTGGCTGAGATTACCTGACCTGCTTTGCTAAAGTGGCCATGCAGTAAGTGCAGAACATGAAGCTGGAGAAGCCGCCTGTGGAAGTGTCAGGAGTGTGCAGAGCGTGGGTCTGATCACGTCATTGGGTCACATTTCAGTTCAGCTGGAGCAAAAACGTCGAGTTTGTCCTCTGCAGCAGAGACTGATGAAAGTTTGGCTGTTGCTCTCTGACACCAGGTCGCGTTATCATGGACACACGTGGGCTCCTCCAACGTGAAGTCCGCTCCGCTGGCCCTCCCGCCGCCCCGACGTCGTGACTTGGTGACATTTTCTCCGTTCAGATGTTTGTGCTGAGTCACAGCGCTGCTGATGCTCCGACCCCATGGGACTCACAAAAACGTGGACGCGCTCGGACTCACTTCATAAATGACTAATGATATGCGCGGTTACGGAGCGCTTCCTAGCACCATGGCAACCCTGCCCGAGTACGGCACTGTGAGCACATATTAAAGGCTGCTTCAGCTCGCTCACCCTGACAAACACCTGCATTTCTGCTGGATGTGTGAAATCTGGTGCTTCTTCGGTTGAATCGCGATGTGTGTTAAGTTGGGTCACTCTGTCATTTCTCTACCACCTGTAATTACTTTAATAACTACAGAGAAACAGGAAGTGGGAACAGTGAGGCAGAGAGCGGCTGTGCTGTTGGAAGCTGCCCTAATTCTTTTTTTTTTTTTTTTTTTTTTCTTTTTTTTTTTTGGCCTGTCCCGTTTGGCTCTTTTGCATCAGAATTGTTGTCTAAAGGCAAAGAAAGATGCCCAACGGATTTACTTTACCAAACTGACCATCCCAGCCTTGCCGTAATGGTCCATTTGATTCACCTTTTATTGTTTATTTTATTTTCACTTACTGAATACGGGACAGACTTGACTGGGGGAAAGAAGGGGAGAAAGAAAGAGGGAAAGAGAAACAGCTGAGAAGAGGGACGGGGGAGAAGGGCAAAAGACAAAAACCAACAGAACGGGCAGAGAAAAAAAATGCATATATCAATCACCTGGATCACCTGCTGAGAAAGAAAAAAGAAAACAAGCAGAAGAGAACAAGAGTAATAGAATAAACAACATCACAATGATATATGGGAATATGACAGTAAATACTAAATGTTAAACATTATTGTGCAGCACATAAGATCAACAGAACACAGTGTGCTTTGAGGTAGGAGCCAAAAAGGGTGTAGTTTGTGGGTGTGATCACCCGTGTGTACACCTGTGAGCATGGACGCGCTTGTTTTTTGTTTTTTTAAAAGGTTCCTTCATGTAATGATCTGCTAGAGGGTGTGGGGGGGCCACAGCCCCGTCCTCCAGGGCATGAAGCAGGTATGGAGGAGATCAAAACTCCAGACATCCAGAGGCCCCCAGAACACAAGAGACCAAGGAAGACCAGCAGAGGGGCAGCCGCGCCACTGTCCCGGAAAGAGCTGAGGAGAGTCCCAGATGAGGGCTCACTCAGCAGCCGCGGAGCAGAAGCCAGGGGGGGTTGCAGTGACGCGCCCGTGAGCTCCGCCGGCAGCCAGCTGCGCCTGAGTGACCGAGCCCCAGGCCGAGAGGCCGGGGGCACCCCACCTCCGAAGTGGCCCGAGCGAGCCCCAGGCTCCAGGCCCCGATAAGCGGCCACCAAGGAGTGAGCCGGTGTGTACCTGGACGCCCATCCCCGGACACAAAGAACCACCAACGCACCGATGTCTGAGGGGGTCCGCCACTGGCAGGGGAAGTGGTGGTAGGGGGAGATAGGCCTCCAAACCTTGGAGGGCCTGAGATGTCCCCAGAGAGGTGGCGTCTGATACCCAGCCTGACATATAGACACAGACATACAGGCACACACAGACACAAACATCCATTCCCACCCTCATGCTCTCATATGCACTTACTCCACACTCAACCAACGTGGAGACAGACATAAAGAGACGTTGTACACACGATCACACTCCCCAAGCGTACTCTACAAACCGGGTCTAGGTGCCCCCGCCCCTGGAGGGGGGAATTGCACCCAGACCCAGGTGGTGTTTCCCTTTTCCCTGCGGTGGGGGGAGGCAGACCGCCCCGACTCCGCAGCAGCAGGAAGGCTCCACACTCCAGACCGCAGTCGGACGGCCAACTCCTCCTCCTAGTCCTAGCCCCCCTGCTCCAGCAGGTCGCAGAGAACGGGGGTGAGAGAAGACTCCAAACCTCCCTCCACCCGCTCATTGTAATGTTGATGCATGTGTGTTCTAAGGTGCATTTAAAACCCAGGAGGGCATGGAGCTACCTGCCAGAGAGCAGCAGGTAAGCGCATGGTCCCTCCTGCTAGCCCTCAATGACTAAGTGTATTTAAAATTGAGAGGTGGGCAACGATGTCAGGGGTGGGGTGTACACCCTGATGGTACTTTGGACTCCGTGTATCGTGCCCACCCCCAAGATCCTATATGTATGTGTAATGAGAGTGTGAGTAATGTGAATGTCTAAGTTGTGGGATAAAATTGAGGCAGAGGCAGCCAGAAGGGGACGGGGGGGGGGGGGGGTAGCCTCCTCTTTACCCTGGTGACATACCCCTACTCCAAGGCCCTGCATGTGTGGGTGGTTGTGGTGGAGCGGGAAGAGGGAGGCAGCTGGAGATGGGGAGGGAAGGAAGGGAGGGGCAAGTGACCCCTCCCTGGGGCCAGCTCCCCCGCTGACCCCAGTAGGCACCCCCATATTCCGCGACCCGCCAGGGAAAGGGGGCCCAGGCCCATCCAGACCGGGGCCCAGTGCAGCAGCGCCCCCCGGCCCCACAGAGCCCGGGACAGTCCACCCAACCCCACCACAGAGAAAACTGCACCCACCCCACCATCCACTCATCTTCCAGACTACATAAGACAATAAACACCCAGGCTGAGATCTTCCTCCACCTCTCCTGTATCTCCCCCTCCTGCAGAGGGAGCTCCTGAGGAGAGGAAAGCTCCTGCAAGATGTGACAATCTCCCCCACCAGTTGAAGAGCCCCCCAGGTGGCTCGACGCACCGGCGGCACCCTGCTCCAGGGCCGGGCCCCCATGCACCCACCCGCCCACAACCCCGGCAACACACCAACCAGGATCCAAGCCCCCGAGGCCCGGCCCGGGCCCCAGCCCAGAGACGGAGCGCTCCCAGAACCTCACGCCCATCCCGGACCCACCCAGGGGCAGCCAGGCTACCAGGTCAGTAACCCACGTCCGTCAGCACAGACCCTCCCCTAGCCCCGCTGCACGCAGCCGCGAGGAAACAGTCACCTGAGAGCCAAAAGAGCCCCTAACCGGACATGACCGCTACCCCGGGTTGAGCCCCCCAAGGAAGATGCCTCCGGGGAACCCCCCGACGCCCTAAGCCTGTCCCTACCCCCACACCAATCACAACAGTGAAGGCGGGACCAAACTATGACCCCCGACCCCCACTAGGTGATGGAGCTGATCAAAGGAGCCCAGAGCAATTGATCTGATGTGGTGGCAGAGGCTGTGTCAAGACTAATGTAATCTAATAGATAATTTCTATATTGGTTAGAATTAAGATTATTTTTATTTTTCCAGTTCATGAGGACTGTTTTCTTGGCTATGCATAGGGCAGTGAAAACCATATGGGCCATATTCTTATCTGAAGTGACATTATCTAAGCTGCCCAACAAACACACTAAGGGGGAAGTTGGAATGTTACATTTCAGACACTTTGATAAGTCTTCACATATCTCGCGCCAAAACTTCTGAACTGGTGGACAGAACCAAAGAGCGTGGATATAATTGTCCGGTGAATTGGTTTGGCAGTGTGAGCAGTTGTTGGAAGATGTAAAGCCCATCTTGAACATCCGATGACCTGTATAGTGCACTCTATGTAATATTTTGTATTGAATTAATTGAAGACTGGGATTTCTAATTAGATGAAAGGTTTTTAAGCAAATCTGAGACCAGAAGTTTAGGTCTAAGTTAACTGATAAATCCGCTTCCCATTTTGCAATAGGAAGTGATATTGATTCATCTGTTTTAGAAAGCATTCTGTATATTTTGGATAGTAATTTGGGGGGTTTAAGAGTAAGAAATTGAACCACACTTGGTGGTGTTTGTAGTTCAGCTTGACCCGGTTTAAATTTCTTTTTTACTATGGATTTAATTTGTTGATATTCTAAAAATCTTTTCTTGTTGATCCCATATTGTGTAACTAGTCCGTCAAATGAAATAAATTCTGTTCCTTCTAGTATATGTTCTAAATATTTGATTCCTTTATCACTCCAATCTGAAAAGTTTATCATATTATTGTTTTGTAATATGTCAGGGTTGTTCCAGATACGTTTGCATGGGATTAATGAAGACGCCGTCAATTTTAGAAACTCCCACCATGCTGTCAGAGAAGAGCTGATGTTGATGCTTTTAAAGCATTCATGTCGTTGGATGTTTGAGCTGATAAATGGTAGGTCTGAGATCTCTAGATTATTGCAGAGTGCTTGTTCTACATCTAGCCAAGGTTCATCTAAGAGGGTATGTTTTAGCCATCCTGAGATAAACTGAAGCCTGTTGGCTAAGAAGTAGTGCTGAAAGTTAGGCAGTTCTAGTCCTCCTCTATCCTTGGTCTTTTGTAGTGTTTTTAAGCTTATACGTGGGGGTTTATTTTTCCAAAGGAATTTGGACATACATGAATCTAGAGATCTGAACCAATCTTGTGGCGGTTTAGTTGGGATCATTGAGAATAAATAATTTATTTTTGGTAAGACCATCATTTTTATAGCAGCAACCCTTCCCATGAGTGATATGGGTAGACATTTCCATCTAGCCAGATCATCTTCTACCTTCTTTAAAAGTGGGATATGGTTTAATTTAGTTAGATCTGCAAGCTTGGGAGAAACATTAATACCTAAATATTTTATATTTCCCGATTGCAGTGGTGTAGAAGAGGAATTATGGAAGGAGCAATTAATCGGTAGGACTGTAGATTTTGACCAGTTAATTGAGTAATCTGATATTCTTGCAAAAGAGTTTATCAATTCAATCACCCCAGAGATATTGGTTTGTGAATTTTGGAGAAAGAGTAACACATCATCCGCATAAAGGCTGATTTTATGTTCCACGTTCTTGCATTTTATGCCCTTAATTACTGAATTCTGTCTAATTGCTGCTGCTAGTGGTTCGATAAAAATTGCAAATAGTGAAGGGGAGAGTGGGCATCCCTGCCTGGTGCCCCTCAAGAGACAGAAGCTGGAGGATGTCTGGTCATTTGTTCTAACACAAGCTGTTGGGGAATTATATAATATTTTTAACCAGTTTATGAAAGAAGATCCAAAACCAAATTTGTGTAAAGTTGCAAATAGAAATTTCCAGTTAACTCTGTCAAATGCTTTTTCTGCGTCTAAAGAGAATATTGTAGTTTCAAGGTTTTTACTGTATGAGTAGTCTATCAAATTAAGTAATCTACGTGTATTTGTTGATGAGTGCCTGCCTTTTATGAAACCAGTTTGGTCAGGATGAATTAAGAGGGGGGTTATTTTCTCCAGTGCATAAATAAAAAATTCAATTAAAATGCCAGGAGTGTCGAGTGCCGAGGAATCACACACAGTCATTACTGCAGCAAGCTGTCAGGCAAGGACACAGCGGGGGTGGGGGGGCTCCTTCCCTCACCTCCCTCTCAGGCTTTCACCACCAGCCTGATAAAAGCTGAGAGCGAGGGGGAGAAAGAGAGGGGGAGAAAGAGGAGGCCAAAGTCACAACAGGGATAATGGAGCCTTTGATTGTGATGATAATTCAGTTATAATTATAGGGCACACTGTGTGTGTGTGTGTGTGTCTGTGTGAATATAAAGGAATGAAAAATTAAAGCTGGTGACTGAGAAAGAGCCAAACAGAGATTTAGTGGCGATAAAGAAAAAGCAACAAGTGCTCTTTGTTAGAGGGAACCTGGAGCTCTGATTGGTCGTAGCGACACAAACATGACGAGCCACAAACAGCGAAGAAGAGCTCGTCCTCTAACAGCACATGTAGATGAGACCTTTTCAGGTGATTGTCCTGCAGTGTCTCGCTGCAGGCTTGTCGTTGATTTCTTCCAGTGCTGGAACGTTTGATCCCAGAACTCTGAGGTTCATCTGGTGGCTTCATTAGAAGCGAGCGAGTGTGCAGACAAACCAGCTGGTTTCTTTATGGTGTCATGTGACTCTGTTGTAGGCTGTCCAGCTCACATTACGAGGCGATGTTGTTGTGAGCTTTATGAATGAAAGCCCTGCACGTTCAGTTCCACCTGTTCACAGCCGGTCACAGTAACACGTGAGCACTGGTCACACAGTTAGCCCAGTAACAGCTGCACTGGTCACAAAGCAAAGCCTGCTTTTATCCTCCGTCTGAACAACTCACCTGCATCCTGTGTCATATGTGGCGCCATGAACATGTCAGACTGCCAATCACGGCCTCTCTGCCTGTGATGTCATAACCCCGCAGAGGCGTGTGAGTCGCTCCATCGTCCGTTTTCTTGAAAATGCTTGAAAACTTTCTTCTGCTGGAAAGTCAAACGTGGCTGAGATTACCTGACCTGCTTTGCTAAAGTGGCCATGCAGTAAGTGCAGAACATGAAGCTGGAGAAGCCGCCTGTGGAAGTGTCAGGAGTGTGCAGAGCGTGGGTCTGATCACGTCATTGGGTCACATTTCAGTTCAGCTGGAGCAAAAACGTCGAGTTTGTCCTCTGCAGCAGAGACTGATGAAAGTTTGGCTGTTGCTCTCTGACACCAGGTCGCGTTATCATGGACACACGTGGGCTCCTCCAACGTGAAGTCCGCTCCGCTGGCCCTCCCGCCGCCCCGACGTCGTGACTTGGTGACATTTTCTCCGTTCAGATGTTTGTGCTGAGTCACAGCGCTGCTGATGCTCCGACCCCATGGGACTCACAAAAACGTGGACGCGCTCGGACTCACTTCATAAATGACTAATGATATGCGCGGTTACGGAGCGCTTCCTAGCACCATGGCAACCCTGCCCGAGTACGGCACTGTGAGCACATATTAAAGGCTGCTTCAGCTCGCTCACCCTGACAAACACCTGCATTTCTGCTGGATGTGTGAAATCTGGTGCTTCTTCGGTTGAATCGCGATGTGTGTTAAGTTGGGTCACTCTGTCATTTCTCTACCACCTGTAATTACTTTAATAACTACAGAGAAACAGGAAGTGGGAACAGTGAGGCAGAGAGCGGCTGTGCTGTTGGAAGCTGCCCTAATTCTGCCCCGATGCTAAAGATCGCAGAGCTGCTCTGTTGCCGTCTCTTCAGGAAAGTGGATGACATGTTTGCTGAGTTTTCATTCGCCTACCTCCTACAGGACTGAAATATTTCCCTTCAGGTTGAATGTCATTCAGAATGATTTATCGCGCTTCTCCCTGGCATTTAAGAGTAATAAATCGCTGCTAAACGCAGCCCAGATCAGAGGAAACTGCTCTGGCTGCTTTCATGAACTTCCTCGTGCACTCGAGTGGAGCTGACGACATTTCCAGCTGCCAGAAGTTCACTTCATTAATTTGTCAGGGAGAAAAAGGAGGAAGATTAAAAGGCTCGCGAGGAAGCAGGCATCTGGACTCAGATGCAGAGCTGTCGCCTGACTCGTTTCCTGTCTTGATTAGCAGATCTTAGGTGATCATAATCAAACATTTGCACCTGTGCTTCAACGGCATGCACAGCTTTAGTCCATATTATTTTAAAAACATCAGTTTTTGAATTTTCTGATGACTGTAAAAAAGTTTTTTTTCCATGCTCGAGATCGCTTATCGATTCTTGGCTCCACCCCCTCACAGCAGCGTATCAAAGATACGGCTTTAGTCACATGCTGTGGGTCACATGCATGCTGGTGTTTCCTCTCTTTGTTGGGTCATTACTCAAAGTAATCATTGCACATATTTCACAGAACACTTTTTTAAACATAATGCAGTGCGTCACTTAATTACACCCAGAATAAAGACATTTGTTTTGCTGCTCGTTATGTTACTGTCATGTAAAATGACCTGAAACACGCTCTGCATGAACCTGAGGCGACAGCACACCAACACAAATCCCTGTCCTAATGAGGACACACTTAGTCTGGGTGTTTATGTATGAACACAAAGCCTGTTGCAGTTCAGCAGCAGCTCACTGTATCACAGGGCTGGTCTGGGGTCAGCATTCACTCAGCTCTAACATCACTCTGGGGTCTTAGCTAGCTTAGCATTAGCATGCTGTGCTTGGAGTTGAAGAGTCGTGTTAACAGGAAGAAACCTCAAGCAGAACCAGGCCTCAACTGGTTGGAGGTGAGGGAGAACTGGACTTCCTCCTGCGAGCAGGCTGTGGGTCTCGCTGCAGTAAGAGGAGGAGAGTTTCAGATCGCTGTGTTATCTCCTCTTTTCTTTGAACACAAACCTTTTCAGGGACGGCAGATGAAAGTTGGCCTTGTGGCTAAATATTTAGTATTTATTTATTTATTGTCATTGTCAAGAACAATGAAATTGCGTTTGGGGCTTCCATACAACCCAAAAAAAAGAAGAAAATAATAAATAAATACCCCTTAAAACCCAAGTGTACATATTTAACCCAGTGTGACTCCAATGCAATAAGACAATCCGTAAATTATGTAAATCTGACACATTTACATAACGTCTGTGTTAATTAATGTTTGTTTCCCCTCATAAATAATCATCAGAGTAAACAGGAAATGTTTGATTTCGTTCGATTGATCAGGCTTGCATAGCACTCCAGAGGAGCAGGGTCTCTCCCCGACGTTAACTTGTTTTCACTCGTCACTGTCAGTCCTGTCGCCGGATCTCCTCGTCTTTGATTCCCTCCCTCCCTCCCTCTCTCCTCCTCCTCCTCTGTTTCAGTGTCTGCATGGTTTGTATCCGCCCGCCTGAGTGCGTGTTTACACTGCGAGTCTGACGCAGGTATGCATCATCGCTGCCGCCTGTCACTTCACCGTGTGTCTGCACGGCGCCTCTTTGCATCACACTTGTCACCAATCAATGGTCCAATTATAGCCGTCTGTCGTGAGTGACTGAGCACCGGGAGGAGAAAGGAAAATAAAGGGGTGTGATACGACTCGTGTTCGGCTCTCATCCCACTGTGACAAGGTCACCCAGAAATACCAACGTGCAGCATCGCACATCACAACACGTTTATCCAGAACACACAAACACAGAGAAGCATGTTGCAGTTTACAAACATGAAGGAAGCACTCTTATTCTGAAAAGTATCACTGTCCACAGCTCGACCTGAACTCACGACAAACAAACGTTTCAGACAGGAAGTTCTCCACAGCAACGATGAGCTGCTTCCTTTTTACCTCGTATCCAGACACAGTGGAGGGTCCACTCGATTCTGCCCAACGCTGACGCTGTGTCACAGCTCGACTCTCAGACTCTTTTACTTTTTTTTCTTTTACTCGATCTTTTCAAACTAAAAGTGACATCTTTGGTCAACCTGCTGGAGGCGTGCGCTAATGCTAGCTAACGTGGTTATCAAGCTGCATCCACCGACTGTAATGGAGCCTCACGCCTACACCTGCCAATCAGCGACATCCAAATAAAATCCCATAATGTCACCTAAACCTGGAGCTCAGATCACCTGTGAAAGAGGCCACACCCCTAATTATGCAAACTTTGAGCCTTCTTATCATTGTTATGAAGTTAAAGTATCATCATGAGAACTTCCAGTGTCCAGCACAGTAACCCCATCTTCATCAGTGTGATGAAGCACACAGCAGCGGTTCATCCCCTGCTGCGTTCAGAACATCAATAAAACAGCAGAGCGATCAGATGGAAGAAGCTAAAAACAGAGACGCTGCCACAGGAAACATCAGAGCGAAGTCAGAGCAGAGCTGACAGGAGCTCACAGGAGAGCCTGAAACAAAACACCGCAAATATTATTTATTCAAATTTCTAAATCTGTGCAGTAACTGAAGCTGTCAGTGTGGCAGAGAGTGTAACATGCCCAGCATGAAAAGTACAGGTTTGTGCTGCCTGTCAACCCACTCTGCTCTCTGCCAGCTTGGTGTTTGTATTTGGGGACAGCAGAGTAGCTTTGCATGATTCACAGTTCAGAGTCGAGTCCCGTTTCTACTTAATCGTGTTTCAGTTCAGCCTCAGTTTGAAACACGATTCATTAGATCCTGTCTTTTTAAAACCAAGCAGAAATCTTTAACACACGGACAGGGCTCTCGGCCCTGATCTTCCTGTTGTAAGACAAATGTTAAAAACCTCAGTGCACCTCGGTGGTTCCTTCAAACTGTGTTGGCCAATCCAGCTCTCTCCATCTGAGGCAGCGAGCCGAGGTGTTATTCATGTGTTCATTACCTGCAGACTGGACTACTGCAGTTCTCGGTACTTTGGTCTGGACCTCGCCTCTCTTTATCATCTCCAGTTGGTCTAAATGCAGCTGCTCGTCTGCTGGCTTTGTGCAGCGTGGACTGTTGGTACTGTGCTATAAAAATAAACTTGACCTTCATGCTTGACCTTTCTTCTCAGTGATAATCTTCCAGAGTTGTTTGTGACAAAATTGGTCTTTAAAACTTCATTAGTTGATGTGACTTTCAGGATCTGGAGGATCGTCTATGAATCCTCTTCTCTGTCCTTCCCACACCTGAGTCGACACAACACAGGCAAAGCTCTCAGGCTTTCATAATCCAGGTCCTGCAGTCAGCACGTCGGTCGAGGACGGTTCCAGCTTCAGCAGCTCTTCTTCTGCGTCCATAAAGAGCACGCTCTGTCACCATCACAGTCCTCTTCCCCAGTGTTTGTGTTGTGTTTTTCTGAACTATCCTCAGTTTGCTTCTTACAGTGATACAAGCGTGAGAAATCTAAACCGCACACAAACTCGGTTTGTTTTCTGCTGTTTGTATATTCAGGGTTTGATGTTCTAGCTTTTGTTCTCAGTCCTGGTTCTGTCACTTGCACTGATAGTTAATTCCCTCTGTTTGGTTATCCTGCCTCCACTCTGTCTCCAGGTTTGATGTTAGTGACTTCCTGCTAATCTCGTGTGCTTTGTATTTAGCTTTACCCTCGTTCGTCCTCCTGTCTGTCAGAGCTTCTGTTAGTTCTCATGTTTTCCAGTGTTCATGTTTGGACTTCTGCTTTGCGTTCTATCAAAGTTCACTTCTTTAACCACTTACGTGCACATTCCTCCACATCATCATCATCGCTCGGGTCGATACACAAAGATCAGCAGACCAACATCCCATCAGTCTGCTAGCCAAACGTTCTGCTTTAGTCAAGAGCTCCTGCTTCTTGACGACTCATTCAGAAGAGACTTCCCGGGAACATCGGTTCACCTCACGATGTTGCTCCCACACTCTGGTTTCCTCGCGTTCACCTAAAGTCAGAAAATCTTCAAACTGATTGTAATTAATCTACAGAGATGACGTGCAGAGTGTGACATGAGCCGTCACTGCTCAGACAGAACGGCTAACTCCTTTGATGAGCTTCGCTCTTTCAGAATTCACAAGGTGAAACCAGGAAAACGAGGCTAACAACGCTGCATCGCCACTATCCGAGCGGCCGGTCAATCCAGCAAGGCCCAACTGGTTTAGCGAGCAGCAAAGAGCTTCCACCTTCCAGAAGTCCAGCTGGCTCTTGTGTTGGCAGCAACCGTCTTGTCCACACTTACTCAGCTTTCCACAGTTATATTAGCAACAGCAGCTACTCCAGATTCTGGCAGCAGGATGCCAGTTTCATTTTCTCCACCCTGCTTTTAAACATCCTTCAGTTCCCATCAAGCAGCAGGAAGCACTCACTCCATCTGACTTGTTATATCTGCCTGCTCCTCCTCCTGGCATAAGGTTGCCAAATCTTTCTCCTCCTCCACAGTTCAGCGTTGAACTGGATTGTTTAGCCCTGATACAACACACCAAACACATGTTCTCATATACATGCAAGCGTTGCTGCAGATGGGCTGATGGCCAAGCCACGCGTGACAGTTGCTCCTCGTTCAGTGTGGAAGCTGGAGCAAACGATGCACCAGGACGTCAGCTGTTCTTTTCATGTTTGTTTATCGAAGCCAAGGCGCCATCATAACATATACGCTGTAATCTCAATACAGCATTTGCAGCTCTCCACACACACGGTTACATGCAACAGTGATCAGATGTCTTGATCAATACTGCTGACTACAAACGAACATTAGGTGTTGCTCCTTTCCTCAGATGGTTCAGCAGGTTATTTAAGGCCAAACTTCTGATGCTTCTCAAACACATTAATCAGCGTTTTAAGGAGTTTTGCCATCGGAGCTGGAAGCTGGTGCGCTCTGAGACCACTCCCATCGTGCCCACCGCCTACTCTCCTTCTCTAGTTTAATAGACATGTCTGTGTGGAATAATTAAGGCTGGTTTAATCAGCAGTGTTTTTTCTTGTTGTTAATAACAGAAGACTTTAACCTGGCATCAAAAAACAAAACACCAAACAGGTTTTATGAGGGTCGACACTCATTTACAGTTTGTCCATCTGGACACATCATTTTGTATTAATTCCATTTATTCAGCTCTTTTTTTCTGAGGGCACATTTTGTGGAGCAGGTTCAAACAGGGAGGACGTGCACGACACGACATTTCAAGCCTGCAGCAAACGCCCTCTGTCTGCGTGCCAGCAAGTTCAGACGAGCGCTGAAAGTAATACGAGTGAGCACACTTCTGCAGTGTTTGCATGGAGCAGTTGTGTGTCGCTGTGCCAGACTGACAACCACTCAACCAAGGTGGACCCCCCCAGGCACAGGAGGGTGGACGCTGCTGCTGTGATCAGTTTCAAATGGCTCCTGAATGCACACAAACACCTCGTTTGCTCGATTGTGCTCAGTGTGTTCTTACTTTCAGATGTTTAGTTTCATTAAACTTCAGATCAATTAGACGTCTGCAGTATTTTCCACCGTCGAACTCGGTGTAGATGTTTGAGTAATTTAGTCTTTTACATGATGTGCTAATTAAAACGATCATGTAATTCTTTAGGCGCAGTCACAGCATCATCAGCAACAGCTACAGCTGATCCTGGATCTGCTGCTCTCATTGTTACTCCTGATGACAGCGTTCGTTGTTTGTTGCCCCAAAACAAAGATGGCCACGTTGTCTTCTTCTTCACATTTAATGAACATTTAAACATTTTTCTGCACGACGCATAATACAAGCCAACGAGCTGTACTGTGTTATGCAGTCAAGCATTCAAAGTCTTTTACAGCAGACAGATTAGTTTTTACCTTCACATCTGTTAAAAAGGTCTCAAACACCTTCTGGGTTTTTTGGGGCTTTTTGCAGAGACTGACAGCTATTTATCTTTTTAGCAAAGAGGGAGCTTTTCTGTGTGACTGGAATATAAAGCTGGGGAGGAAACTCTGATATATGAAACAGCTTCTCTGTAAAGAGGAGACGGTGCAGAGACTGAGCTGGAGAAATAAGCAGACTAAACAAGAGCATCTCATCAAGAAACAACAACAAAAAGCTTTTACTGGAACAGTATGAAGAGATGACACAAGTTTGAACAGCTCTGCCCTCTGTGGTGAAAGTCCCGTCTATTCAGAGAAACACAAACGTGTGAGGTGGGGAGAAACGGGCGAGGGAAAGCAAACTGTTGCAGGTTTTAACCACGCATGGCAGACTGTGACAAAATAGGTCCAAAAGGTTTATTCAGACTCAGAATGTGGACAAAGCACCTCGTAAATCACATAACTGCAGCTCGGTCCGTCCTGTGGTTTCCTACATGTTAGGAACACTTGGGTCAAATATGGATGCTTCAGAAGTAAAGACAGAGTGAACTGTTGTTATATGATCTCGAAGTTCAGCCCATTTATCAAAGGTTTGAGCGGTTTGTGGGCGTGGACAGGTGGACAGGTGTGAGCTTCTGCAGATGATACAGTCAAAGAAAGGAGAGCGTCAGAGGACGAGCCGAGACGTTCAGGGTAAAATTGTCACGGTTCTGGGTCCGTTGGACCCAGTATTTTGAGTTTATTGTGTTTTGATTTAAGTTTGCATCAGGGATTGTGTTCTTGTTCTCTTGTCGTGTTATGGTAATGTTTATGTCTATTATTAGAGTTCCATGTTTCTGTTTATCTGGGTTTAAGATGTGGGTTTAGTTTCATATGTCATTTCAAGTCTGTCTCTGTCTAGTCTGTGTCTTAGTAAAGTGTGTTTTGTTTCCTGTTTTATTGTGAAGGTCTGCGTCTCACGTGAGTGTGTTCAGTTTTACCTTTGTCTCGTCTTGTTGATTATTCCCACCTGTGTGTAATTCCCCTGTGGTTCTCTGTGTATTTAAGTCATGTCTTCCGTCATTGTTGTTGCTGGTCCGTCTGTGTTTCCACCCTGCCTCATCTGTGTGTTTCCCTGCAGTCAACCATCATCTGTTTCCGCCCGCTCTCATTCAGGTTTGTGCTTTGTAGTTTTAGTTGTTTCCCAGTATAGTTTAGTTCTCCGTGTTGCCGTTTGGCTCTCCTTTTGTGTTCAATAAATCACCTTTTACACCTTCACGACTGCCTGCATGTGGATCCTCCTTTTCCTCGTCCGCACGGCTCCTCTCACTCGCCGTGACAAAAATAAGTTTCAGTGTAATTTTCATTTAAAAAAAATAAAGCCACACACTAAAACGCTCTCTTGACTATGACAACAGTCAGGAATGAAATCTAAGGACTCTCTTGCTACTTTGATGGACACTGTGGATGTGATGATCCACATCTAAAAGTGGGTGTTATGTTTCAAAAGCCTCAAACGTGGGCTCTTTCCTGGGTGCACGTGGGTGCACGTATGCAGGTCGTGCTGAACAATCCCTCGTCTGAAGCAGCGGCTGCAACATCGTGTCTGAGGACGCTTTAATTACTGCCAGCTTTGCTTGGCTCCATCTCTCCTATCCCAGCATCCTCCTCACTGTGCAGAAGTTCACACAGATTATTATGATTAACACAAACTTGTTAGTGTTGATTAGTCTTGATCGAGTCCTCCGGGAAACAGAGACACTGCTCCTGTTACATCTGGACAACGCCGTCCTTGCTCAAAGACTCAGGTACACTTGAGAAACTTTGAATTGTACCTGAATTATTTATTTGGCCGTCGCTGATTTTCCCCCAGCTGTGTCAGGAAAACTCAGAACCTCAAAGCGATGAAAGATGGCCAAATGGAGATCTCTGGAGACTGAAGCACCTTGAATGGGTTCATCATCACCAGGTGATCACTGGAGCCCCAGAGGGGACTTGAACATCAGAAGATCTAAAGAGCTGCAGCTGAGACTGCACATCTAAATATGTGATGATGATGTAGCTTCTTCACTGGACAACCTGAGTGTGTGACACCAACCCTGTCTGTGTCCCCGTCTACACGCTGACTGTACAGAAGTGGTTCCACAGTGAGTACGTTTCCCTTCACAGATGGTTTCACTGCACAGACGCTGCGATAATACAGCAAAAATGTCCAGCAAGTGAAGCTCAAATAGCAATCACAATGAAATACAGCGAAATATTGCCAAGGTTATTCTGTGAGCAAATTGGCACAGGAAAGAAAACATGTGCATATGGAGTCGGATTCTTCTGGGTCCGAAAACAAATAAATAAATAAAATACCAAAATAACACCTGTGGCACACTGTTGAACCCACAGGGGGCGCTATGAAATAGATTCTCACTGAACAACAGAATTAAACAGAGATCTCCACATCAGGAGCTGATGGACTAGTCGAGCCTGCAGCTCTTTCCCAGCACAGTCCAATGCGACAGGAGAAAACGCTTCGTGTCTCGTGGTTTAACACACCCATGGCTAGAATACTCGCAGAGCCACGACCCTGCATGCATCCCAAACAGTGCAGACTTCAGTCTTGAGATTCCAGAAGTGGAAAAAGCAACACGCAGAGAAGGCGAGTGACTGCACGTGCAACAGGAGAGGCTGACATAAATGCAGTGATGGCGTAGAAAGAATATGAGGAGAAAAAGCTAATGCATCTTTAATGAGAACTGAAGAACACAGTGAGCAGGAAAAACATACCTGCGTAAAAATCCTTGCAGTTAACTGCGAGTGTTTCACAGCGGGGTCCCGGGGGATAAGAGACGCCGACATCAGGGGAAACTTCCTGGCTATGTTGGATGGTAACCATGACCCAGTGACAGGGCCTTGCTATGCAAAACACTCAAGCCACCAAATTCACAATGAAGTTCTAGATGCACTAGCTCAGATGGCACGCTCCTTCATTATAAATGAGGTCAAGGAAAGCGAGACGTTTTCCCCGATGGCAGAACAGATCTGCTTCGTGCTGAGCTTCTATCATACAACAGAACCTGCAGGCCGCCTCGATGCTGCAGGACTGACAGAAAAAACTATCTGAGCGATGTGACCAGGTCTGCAAAAGTCATCTGTCGGGCTGCTTCTGTCACGAGTGGAGAGCACTTAATGCATTTAATGTCCGTAGCAGTGCTCAGAGTCTTGATCTGGTTCTTGAGGACACAATTGAGTTGACCAAAGCGCTTCACAATCAGTTAAAAACAAGAGAAAACAGTAGAGAAACAAATATAGAGAAATGAGAAGACAATGAATTAACAATAAAAACATAAAACAGGCCTGATGGTACTCAAACCGACCTCGAATTAAAAGCCAAAGTAAAAAAGTGAGTTTTAAGACACGATTTAAAGCAGTTAAAGCAGTCGCACAAGCTGAATGCTTTTTATGTTGTTGCAGAGATTAGATGCATTAATGTGTCGCTCTCATGTTCACACTACGTGGCTTCACACGAGCACACAGAGCTTCAACAACAAGAGATAAGGTAGCCTGCCATCCTATACTTGATGGACGTGTCCTTGAGGAAGCTGCAGGAGAAAACAGCGGAGACAGAAGTGTTGTCAAAACGAGAGAAATGAATTTTACTTTGAAGTCTTAAATACTGCTGAAATGTGGAGACAGATCCCATTCAGAAATACAAAGTAGGGCTGGGCTGTATCATACCGTTCACGGTAATACTGGTACAATGTTCGGCAACGACAAGAAAATGAAACATGGCGATAGAATATGGGTAAAACGCGCATGCGCAGTGCCTTTGTTTTCATACGCACATGGCGAAAAAGGCACAGCGGCGACGGAGAATGAGAAGGTCGACAAGCGCGTACGCTAAGTTGGATATGATACAGAGAAGATTAGCATGGCCCCTGCGCAAGGATGACACGCAAATTTGAGAATAAGAAGGGCGAAAGCGGATCGTTCAATGAAACTGATGAACCAGAACTGGTTTGTAAAAATGCTGCAGCTTCACTGGTGTGGAACTGGTTTAGCTTTCGTCCGTCAGATACACAACAAAGCACTATATCTGGTAGCGCATGCTAGCGGGCCGTCGTTATTACCGTGTTGTTTGGAAAATACGGCGCACTTAAAATCATCCTTTGATTTTTCTGAAAGTCGACAGAGCCCCTTATAACCCCGTGTGCCTTATGTATGAACTCTGGTTGTGTTTACTGACCTCGAAACGATTTTATGTGCACGGCGCTCGAAAATCTGTCAGATGTTTCAGTACGACTTTGCTGAGCTACGAAGCCGCACCGCTTGATGGATTGTCGGAGCATTACGGCTATCGTAGGCGGGGCCTCGCGGAGTGATACGTACTGTGCTTCAGCATAATGTTACCGTATTGTGTGTGTATAACCTCTTTTTAAGTTTTGTGGATGTTATACATGGTTATGCTGAGGATGTGTCGGCCAGTTTCCACTGGAAATGTCTTTTGGTTAAACTGTCAGCGAGGAGTTTGCACTGTTACATTTTTATATAACTTTAATGCAGATAAAAAACAGCTGCTTGTTGAAGTGGAAATACATTGATGTTGTTTTGCACTAATAAAGCTGTGGAGTTGTAAAGTATTTTGTCTCGTGTCAATTATATCCTCAGTTATATCGTTAAATCGTACAAATTTTCAAATGTATATTGTGATAAATACTTTTGGTCATATCGCTCTGCTCTAATACAAAGCAGTGCAGACATGGACACACTGTCATGTCCTCTGAGCAGGGACACTGTTGGTAGCAGCATGTTCTGCCCGGTGCTTGATAACATGCTCAGTGAGCTAAAGAGATGATTCTCTAAACCAAAATGTGACACGATGATGGGAATCCAAGCCTTAAAATCTTCAAGTGCTGCAAACATCAGGTACACCAAAGGAAAAGAGTCTTATAAAGGAAAAGCTCAGTAAAATCAGTGAATCTTCGAAAGCGATATTCCACGAGCTGTGAGTACTGCTTCCTGTGAACGTAGCTCTTCCACACTGAAACTGGTAAAGTCACTCGTGAGATCATGATGAGGACAGACTGAGCAGTCGGGGTGTCTTAAGTCTGCAGACGGGTAAAGTCTCGCAGGATACAGCTGAATAAACTGCAGACACTGAACGTTTGAACTGATATATAACAAAATATGAAGACCTTCATATGTGCCTTGGGTGGAGATTGCACCAAAGGCACACAAGCTACTAAGATAAGTGGTGCTAATGTATATGGGAAAAATGCTAATGCTACAAAGCTAAGGTGTTTGCGTCACTAGAGGCTGTGCATCTCTTTCTAAGCCCGTGCAACACTGTTAACTCAGGAGTGGTAAAGAAACAATATGAAACAAGTGTTTCAGCAGGCTGTCGCACACACCTCTGTTTTCGACCACATTATGCACGTGTCACTTAGCCCCACGTAGCTAGTGTGTGTGTCCTGGATGCAGTCCTCTAGGGGAGGTCTTTTCATTTTGTCAGCTGAAGGTGTCGCAGCAGTTCAAATGGATTCAATCCAATTTTATTTATACAGCGAAATCACAGCAACAACAACAAGGTGCTTTATATTGTAAGGTAGACCCTGCAATAATGCATACAGAGAAAAACCCAGCAATCACATGACCCCCTATGAGCACTCTGGCAACAGTGGGAAGGAAAAACTCCCTTTTAACAGGAAGAAACGAGTTAATATTTTATTTATCCTTGGCTGGGAAATTGCTGTAAATAGCTCAAAGAGCCAGGTCCTGTACATGTTCCTGATGATACGGAGAATGAGCTCAGTGTTTGATCATCATAAGTTGAACATGTCCTCTCAGCACAGCAGTAATACACAGTGTCTGTACTACATTAGTGTAAGCAAGGAACACTCATTATTGGATCTTTTCCACCACTACATGCGCTCCAAATACTGCAGAGGTGTGTGGTGTAGGTGTATAAATAGCCCTGTATTTTCTTGGGACACATGCATGCATCCTGGCCACCCCACCCTAAAACTCCCTGTCTGCATCACCGCCTCCTGCCACATCTTAACGTGGTTAGACATCGCTTTCCAAAAGGCGGGGCTCCTGTTTGCAGCTGGATCACTTTTTGTTCTTCCAAAATTAAGTGAAAGTGCATTGAAGTCGTGCAGTTGCTTCATTTTATGTCTTACTGGTAACACAAAACTGTTACACATCACTGCACAGGTTTCACACAGGAGGTCCCACACTTCTATGTTAGGCGTAAATGCTTTGAAGCAGCTTCTCTTACCTTCTGCTTGTTATTATGGATCTGCATAAACTGTTTACTGCAAGGGGAGTGAAGTGGAAACCAGACTGTAGCAACGCCTCTGCTGAAGCAGAGAGAGCAGAGAGGACGACTGAGAAGGCAAACACAATCAGTGCCTCAGCGTAAACACAAGCCCCCAAAAGGGAAGCAGACCGCAAACATGACACGAGGTTAAATGTCAGATGATATTTCAGGCGATGCAAGACATGAACATATGGCACGCAGTATGAAGGGGGGCAGGTGGGCATGAAAGCCTTACATCAAATGCTGCATGAGATTCATTTTCAGTAAAAGCACATCCAGGAAGAGACACATAAGCATAAGAAGGCACAGAACATTTATAAATATGATGTTTTTATTAAGAAAACAAGATTAAAAACAGGCTCCTATGATGGTCGCAGGGATCCTTGAACATGCAATAAATAAAGATATAGGAGACAGACTGACGTCTCACTAAGGAAACAGGGCTTTATTTATGGAAACATGACAAACACAAGACTCATCTGCCAGCCTCCTCTCAGGGGGCAGGAACAGGCTGTAACAATCAGAGGTCTGATAGCACATCAGGCCCAGGTGGACCTCGTCCGCTAATTACACTCAGATCAGATCAGAAGCCGTTAAAGGACACACACACAGCCAGACACAAAAACCAACAGCTGAGAACGAGGAACAGCTGAAACCAATCAAGAGAATTAGGACGGACGTGCAGGAAATCCGTGAACACGACTCCACAGAAACCATCTACCAGCGTAACAGAGACAAGACTGAGAGAGACAGAGACAGGACGCTCCGGAGGACAAACAAGTGAGACAGGAAGCTCTGGAGGACAAACAGGTGAGAAGGGGGAGGAGCTCCGGAGGACAAACAGGTGAGAAAGGGGAGGAGCTCCGGAGGACAAACAGGTGAGACAGGGGAGGAGCTCCGGAGGACAAACAGGTGAGACAGGAAGCTCTGGAGGACAAACAGGTGAGACAGGGGAGGAGCTCCGGAGGACAAACAAGTGAGACAGGAAGCTCTGGAGGACAAACAGGTGAGAAGGGGAGGAGCTCTGGAGGACAAACAGGTGAGACAGGGGAGGAGCTCCGGAGAACAAAGAGGTGAGAAAGGGGAAGAGCTCCGGAGGACAAACAGGTGAGACAGGGGAGGAGCTCCGGAGAACAAACAGGTGAGAAAGGGGAGGAGCTCCGGAGGACAAACAGGTGAGACAGGGGAGGAGCTCCGGAGGACAAACAGGTGAGACAGGGGAGGAGCTCCAGAGGACAAACAGGTGAGACCGGAAGCTCTGGAGGACAAACAGGTGAGACAGGGGAGGAGCTCCGGAGGACAAACAGGTGAGAAAGGGGAGGAGCTCCGGAGGACAAAGAGGTGAGACAGGGGCGGAGCTTCGGAGGACAAACAGGTGAGACAGGAAGCTCTGGAGGACAAACAGGTGAGACAGGGGAGGAGCTCCAGAGGACAAACAGGTGAGACAGGAAGCTCTGGAGGACAAACAGGTGAGACAGGGGAGGAGCTCCAGAGGACAAACAGGTGAGACAGGAAGCTCTGGAGGACAAACAGGTGAGACAGGGGAGGAGCTCCGGAGGACAAACAGGTGAGAAAGGGGAGGAGCTCCGGAGGACAAACAGGTGAGACAGGAAGCTCTGGAGGACAAACAGGTGAGACAGGGGAGGAGCTCCAGAGGACAAACAGGTGAGACAGGAAACTCTGGAGGACAAACAGGTGAGACAGGGGAGGAGCTCCAGAGGACAAACAGGTGAGACAGGGGAGGAGCTCCGGAGGACAAACAGGTGAGACAGGGGAGGAGCTCCGGAAGAACCAGAACTTGAATATATTAACTAAGGAGTCAAAACTCACTGCTCTACAAGATTAAGAAAAATCCAAATAAAATTTAGTGTCCACTGAAGCATAACTCATAGAAGACGAAGAAAGAGGGTCAAAACTTGACATTCCACCTTTAAGGCTGGTGCTTTACATAATAACAGGTAACAATAAAAGGCAGCAGCAGCTTGTTTTGAGCAGTTCAAATATAGAAAGGAACCAAAATGAGGAACCCCGCTGCTTCTCTCTGCATGTCATCAGACAGTCATTCACCGTTCTTCACCACAGCTGCTAAACGGCCTCTTTGTGTTGCTTCAGTTTGTACGTGTGATTGCTGTGCTGCAGTGTTCAACCTCCTTCAGCATGCAGGAGTCACCGTATCTCTGCTTAAGAGCAACGGGCAACTTCTGGAGCTGAAAACTGAAGCCAATACCTGCGATCCCTCTGCAGGGAGTCAGTCCAGTAAACATGTTTGACTCCTCATCCAAAAACGGTCCTGCAGAACTACGCTCAGTGCAGTTTCTCTCTAACTCATCCTGCTGGTTAATGAAGTCACAGATCTGGGCGCATTAATTGACAGATGTTGATGACTGGAGTACATGACTCTGAGTCATTACTCCGGACCTCTTCATTCCATTGGTGCCCTTTGGAGCATCTTTAATGGATACTCTGACTGACATATTGACTTGCTGTGTGGGACATCCCAGAAGTTGATGTTCAGTTTCTTATGTTTTATTCCGTCAATTCTATTTATGCAGCACATTTAAAAAATACAGGTTAACCAAAAAAGTAATTTAGAAAAGTTGAAACATATGAATAACCATGAGAAAATTCAAACCAAGCAAAAAACAGTAATGATAAAAATGTCTTTTTATTCATATAACCACAAATCACAGCAACAGTGAGCCAAAGGTGCTCTGTACTCACCTGCAATGATACAGAGAATCAACAATCAGACAACAGTGGGACGTATTAAATCTTTGTATTCTTTACAGCCAAAAAAGACAAAGCTCAAAGTGGTCAAACTCAAAAGATGATCTTTAATTTTACAATATGGAGACTCAGCAGACACACAGACACGTCAGCCAAAGTCTGAAGCAAAACAGGAAGCTTATTTCTATACTTCATCTAGACGTCACACACTTTAGGTTTCGATCAAAGACTCTGCTTCGTTTCACTTTCTGGCTGCAGCTCCTATTTTTGCAAAAGCATGTAGTTTCCTGTCAGTACTTTTAACTCAAACTCAAAGCTGGCCCTCTCTTATACACAGAGATGGGCAGTAACGCGTTACTGTAATCCGATTACTTTTTCAAGTAACGAGTAAAGTAAGGGATTACTATTGCAAAAACGGTAATTAGATTACCGTTACTTTCCCGTAGGAACGCTGCGTTACTGCGTTACTAAAACCGTGATTTTTTGCGAGAATGTCTCATGACAGTGACGTAAGCGAGTGCGACGTTCGTGACAACAGCTGTGTGCAGATCAACAATGGATCACATATCGAGTGCAGAGAGAGTATGAGCGTGCAGCGTTTAAAGTGTGGAAGTACTGACCTTACTTTGAGTTTGATTCCATAAAAAGTGACAAAAACATTAGTGTCCGCTGTGCGTGGGAAGAAAACTTCTTTTTACAGCGAAAAAAACCCTAAACTTCCAACAAGCACCGAGTAGCTACGACGTAATGGGAAACTCACAGAGAAACTCGCGGATTCTTCCACTGACCGCGGCACACCTGCACCAGGGTAAACCTCCGCCTACCTCAGTCCTGCTTTACAGGTGAAAATAGAGCAACAGGACCGCTGAGTCTTTGACTTTATTTATTTTCTGCTGTGTTTTACTTGCATCTATTTGAAAGACTGAGTGTAAACACAAAACTATTTTATTTTATGTGCTGGAATCTGCAGAAAATAGGTTTAAATGTTAAACTAATTTCTTCCAGTCAGAGAATGTTGCATATAATTAAATCTTTGCTTGATGCATAAAGTTAAAAGATTAAAACTAATAAAACAAGTTTTAAAAAGAGACTTTTCCATTTGATTACATTTTGTATGATGATTATGCAGAAAAAGTAGAATTGGGCTGAAAGATCTATCACTTTATCACCTCTTCAGGTTGTAAATCCTGTTTTTAAAAAGTAACTAAGTAATTAATTACTTTCGAAAATAAGTAATCAGTAAAGTAACGGGATTACTTTTTCAAGTAACTTGACCAACACTGCTTATACATAAAACAATATAATCAGCAGATAAGCTTTCAGATTATATATTTAAATCCCAACAGAAGGAAAAACTCCTCAGACAGAACCAGGCTCAGGGAGGGGGCGGAGCACCTGCTGTGACCAGCTGGGGGTGAGAGGAGGGAGATGGGACAAAGACAGGCTGTGGAAGAGCGCCATATAATTACATTATATAAATAAATGAAAAAATAAAATAAATATTTTGTTATATATAACATAAGAACAATAAAAGGAGTAAAAAAAATATAAACACAGAAAATCTAAAAAGCTTCAATCATCAGTTCATCCTTTCACCTATAAAAGGTAACTTATGGGTACAAATAAGCAGCCCTGCAGGGATCAAACCGCTAACATACGCTTTCATACTGTTGATGTTCAAAGGCCCCGCCCCCTCATGATCACAGGTTCAACACGAAAAATTAGCACCGCAGGTGGACCCAGGCACAGGTGTGGGGATGGAAAAGCTCACGTAGTGCCTGCACAGACCTGCAGTACATGCAGTGTAAATGTATACAGTGTATATGTGTGTATATATACACTATGTGTATACACTGTGTGTAATGTCTATATGTTATATCAGGGAACAATGATTTATGACTTATTTGTGCAACTTTTCTGATTATAATATATTTTTATGTTACTTTTACTGTATTATTGAATCGAAACAGTCACCCTGTAAATGTAATAAATATACATCTGACGTCACCTACAGCTGTGCAGAAACCTGGTAGGTGGAGCCTGATGGTGTTTGGTTAAACTTTGCTTCTGTCAAACGATGTGGAGGTCAGTGTGCAGGCAGCAGCTTTGACCTCTCGCAGCAACACACCAGCTAATGTCAGGCGCTGACCCCTCACACATCCACGCACGGTGTCTGTAACCTTTGACTTCTGCTATTATAGACCAGTTCAAACACGATGCTTTATATGACAGACGTGTGCAAACTCAGTGAGGATTAAGATCCTGCCCTGAGCTCCGAGCCCACGTGATGCTGGTTGTTTCAGCCAGTGTTGTAAAAACCAGCTGTGCATGCATCTGTGTGTCTGACAAGCAAACACACTCCTCCACACTACCACCAGCAGCATCTGTTGCTATGCTACCACAAGTCAGCCGAGGGTGTGCTGTGGGTTGAAGTCAGTGCAGAAATTACACCGCAGGTTACACCGATGGAACCGAATCCTCCTTCACTGCATTCATACAGTGCGAACAAAGGAAACGACAGCGCCGAGTGCTCTGCGCAGAAACACGAGCTGGAGAAAGCAGTCGCATCGATGTCAGGATGAGAGAGTCTGAATCTTTCCAGCAGCAGATTAGCTCAGTTATCAGGCTGATTCAGAGTAAATGATCTGCATTTGTCTCAGCGAGGTATTCGATGTAAGCTGACTTGAACGGCCGATAATCCGGCTTTAAATCAAGTTTAGCAGCTTCCTGCAGGTTGGCCTCGTCTGCTGACGTGGCGAAAAAAGACGGCAGCTGCAGTTTGTGCTTTTTAATACATCGAATCATCCAACGGTGAACAGCGACACAAACGGACTCACAGAAAGGAGGAGTTAACGGCGCACACAGGCCCCGCTGCCTCCGCCGGTGGAATTCAGCCTATTGTTGCATACCAATCCAATCAGCACCAGTTCGGCCCCATCCATCACACTCAACACTATCAGTCTAGTCATTAGCGGTGCTGCTGAACCGTACGGCAGTTTCTGTTAACCCAAATGAGATGTCTGCAGTGCTGCCTCGCTGTTTTCTTCCCCGCCGGCTTTTTGAGCTATGCCTTCATTGCCTGCTGGAGTTGTTTTTCCTCAAACGAGGGGATGTGGAGAATTTACTGGCAGTGCCGCTCGGAGCGGAGAGGGACCTGGATGATGAGTTCACACTGATTACAGCTGATCTCATTCAGTTTTCTCTGTATCTGCCCTTTGTATATTTGAGCTGATTTCTCAGTTCGTCACTCAGACGGATCACCCTGCATTCCTTTTATTTAGATTTAATTAAACATTCATGTTCACCAGAGTCCAACACCCACTGGGCTTCCATCAAGCGGCAACAACATCAGCTGGAAATTAAAGTCTGAGCTGAAGTTCCTTAAAGAGCAATAATACCACCGAGGGTTTCCGACTCCAACGCAAAAGCCTCGACTCTCATCAAATACTGAGTCAGTACATTCAGTCAACAACTTATAAAGATCTGAAAAACTAACTTTGCTCCTCTTGGGCAGTTTGCTAGCAGCCATTTAGAAAATAGCCTTTCTCTTAAACAAATATTAGGCCTTTCATTCAGACGTTGGACTCCATTCACACAGTTAGCCGTGCTTTCAGCTAGCGGTTTCCTAATTATACGTCTGGCTGCGTACCCGGTGCGTTTTTTGGAGCAGACTCAGAAGAGACCAAACTTAGGAGTAAGAAAAATGAGTCGTTTATTATTAATCCAAAATCAAGGAAAAAATGAACAGGGGCAAAAACTACAACGGGTGAAAACTAGACTGTGATCACTATGACAAAAGAACACAATTCAGAGCAGAAGCATGAGGGAAAAACATGAAACAATACCACATAAAGTCAAAATGCCAGGTCACAGAGCTCCTGAAGTTATTACTAACAGCTTCAAGCTCTGCTCGTATCTGACACAATCACATAGCAGTTTCACTAACTCTGTTTGGAGCTAAATTATCTGAATTTCAGGAGCGTTGTTCTGGTTTTCATGCCCCGCCCTCCCTCCTGTTTTCAATTCTTTCACTTCCTCTCTTCTCATTGGTACATGGGGATCCACCAGTTCCTTCTCCAAACCGCAGCTTAGGTCATGTTCAAGTTATTCGCCTTTAACTACCAAAGAACGCTGTCAAACCTAAAATGAGTGAAACACTGGTTATGCTAACTGCTACCAGGTTCAGCAATGTTAGCTAACACTTTAAACAGTTTACCTTCTGCCAGTTTCTGCCTGTGTGTACTTTGAGCTGCTATAAGGAACAATTTCAAATCAGTCTCAGTTTTATGAAACTATTTAGACACAAACTGAGTCACAGGACGTTTTTCCTTCCCACTGTCGCCGACTACTTGATGTAAACGTAAAGCTTGAGCGACTGCTGTTGGTGCTGTACAAATAAATTAAATCACTATTTATTTCTTTAGATTGACTTTTTCTCATTATCCAATCAATTATTTATTCATTGACTTTGGCTTTTCCAGCTGTTACCTTTCAGCTTACACCTGTTCAGGTGTCCACGTGCACAAATATGACCCGGGTTATATACTCTATGGGACTTCCAGGTAAAGATGCACGACTAATCCACACGGCCGGCGTCTGAGTGCACGAATCATTTTAATATTTCTTTTACAACAGGAAACACAAAAATCTGGAGGGGTGAAAACGAGCACAGAAAACATGATGGAAATGTTCACCGTGCAGGTGATCGGCCTGGTTTCTCATCACGCATCGGTGCACTAATGTGTGATAAATGCTTCCCAGAGCAGCTTTTTGTTTAAATATTCAAACACACATAAATAACGGGTAAGGTTCAGGGATGAAATGTAGGATTGTCCGACGGGTTTATGCAGAACTCAGCAAACAACCTTAAAATCACTGATTTGTCTCTGCTGTTGTCCACGCTTCTCTTCCAGCTCATAAACGGAGCTGCAGAAACATTAAACCGGCCGCGCCGGGGCTGAAAAACACTGAGTCGGTTTAAAGTCGGAGACGATCCGTTAACTGCCACTCACGCCGAGCGGTTTCTGCATATTTTCTCTGCGGTGTGAAGTATCAGAGTGATGTTTATCCACTTACTGCCTTCACTCATCCTTCAGCTGAACACTAACCTTTTGTGTCTGAGTACGCCTCATCAGCACTCTGCATGAGCGTTAGCCTTTCAGCACACAAGTGGATTCCCCAGGGCTCGCTGCCATTTACAGTTTATACATTAGCTTCATTTTCTCGCTCTGCGCATAAAAAAATCACAACGATGAGCGATTTGTGGTTTCTGGGAAATCAACACATTTCGTGTCACCTGCTGTTGCAGCATCCAGTTCCTCTTTCTCTTCGTCTCTCCGGGGTGTCATTTCAACCCTCATAAAATCCAAACTTATTTATTTCTTCTCCTCCCAGTTTCCCAGTACCATAAAGCTTTGTCTTTTCTAAGTGCGCCGCCTCCTCCTCGTGCCAAAGACTGAAACCTGCTGATTTCTTCCGGCAGACGTTAACCGTCACTGTCGACGTTCCTGTTCATTTTCCAACGTTCCACATCGATTCCTCCTCCAGATGTTTCTCCTGCTGATGGAGGAGGCCTACAGTACTGTAAAGACACAAACTGTATTCACACACAGAACATGCAATCAAACACAAAATCACACAAATATACTGTAGAGCCCCTGCAGGAGCTCAGTGTACAATAACGGCACTGTGCTATAATGTCATACAGTGAATATGCATTAAAGCACAAACCCGTATTTATGAAAACACAATGTGTGTTATGTTATAATGAGGCGCAGACAGAGTTAGATAAGCTGTGCACAGTGGTTCGCTCTCCACTCAGAACCTACAGCTGATGGAGACGTTTGAATGCAGCGCGTCCTGCTGTCGTTTCAGGTCAATGATCGTTCTTCTAATCCTGTCGTCAGATGTGTCTCACACACTCGGGTGAGGGGAGGAGCTACACATGCAGTGATGGCGTGCTGGGTGGAGACTCTGAGCCTGAGTAGTGGACACCAGAAGTGAAGGGACCAATCAAAGTGAAGGAGGAGTCCCGTTTACCTCGGTTAGCCTGTGGGACAGACAGGTGTGAGGTCACTGGATGACAAACCTCCTCACCCTGCAGCTACTGCTCTGAGCTGCTAGGTGCTTCCTAGGTGCCATGTTTCATGTCCAACCAGGAGGAGCCCACAGGGAAGACCCAGGTTGTCTCTGAGTGGAGAGAGGCAGGTCACACAGATGCATGACCAACCCCACAGTGTGCGGTCCCAGCAGGCTGCTAGTCACAGGCTGCCCTTCTCTCAGCCTAGCTCTGTCGGAGGTTTCTTCCTGTTGAAAGGGAGATTGTTGGCTGACTGCTGGAGTTCTGAGTTCTTCATCTATAAATACTCAAAGTTGGCACATGGTCCTAATTTGGGGTTTTTTCCTCCTTGAAGAGCTACAGGTGGCTGTAGCTCAGCTAGAGCAGGTCATCCAAGCAGCAGGTTGTGGATATGTGTGACTGTCAGGTGGAAAGCACAGAAAAGCGTGTTTGTATGAACGGTGAATGTGGCATGTTGCGCTCCGAGTGTGCATGTAGAGTAGATAAGCTCCACATAAGAACTCAGAGCTCAAGAAAAACTAAACGTTGAGCAGAAGAATTCATGACGTCTCTGATGGTTCAGACCCCCCCGTCTGAAACCGCGCTTATAGTTGCATGAATATCTTTTTCTTGGCAGTGCTGCTTCTTTTTGGTGCTACTAATGATCCACAGCGATGAACTGCAATGCGTACATCAGTGAGAGGACATCAGCCTTGTTAGCAGTCTTTGCACATCCGGCTCTGGTTGCAGTGGGAAAGCGTGCAGTTTTTAAGCTTCTTGATTTTATGTAGACAGAAAAAAAATCGACAGAAACTTTGATTCAGGTGTAGCGGGAGATCTGCTTTGTTGGCCGCGCTGCTCAGCACTAATTAAGATTCAGGAAACAGAATCGCTCACGGACACAGCTTTCCACAGCGAATCTGCAAAGACTGTGCATCTGGCCCTCAGGTAGGTGGCTTTACTCATGAAGGCCACCCACATGCAGCCAGCAGGACTTTGCACAGGGAGTCTTCAGAGCTACATTTAGAGGGGAGCAGTGCTGCTGCTCGGCCTCACAAACACAAACGGGGTTTTTTGTTTTCCGTCTTCACGTCGTCTTGTCGTTAGTATGGAGGAGAGGCCGTTTCTCATGACTCTCCTGCGACCTTTTCAGCACGCCTGCTGACCTGGACAGGAAAACAGAGGAACGGGTGCAAGTGCAAAGTGACAAAATACAAAGGTGATGTCGACAGTGGAGCGTGAGCAGGAATCTTACAGCATGATGAATCACTAGTGATGGAGCTGCTTGCTGAAACAAACAGCTCTCTGCTGTTTCTCTGCTCCCTCTACTTCACTTATGATACTTCTGTTTTTACTATTTTCATTTCCTTTCTTCATAAAAATAACTGGAAAACAAAAAACCTGTTTATAAAAGATGGAGTGATGTCACCCATCGGTTTTGTTTGTTTGGTTTTTTTCGAGCGAGGCGGGACCGAGGTCAAATATGACTGCTAAGGTATCAGCTTAAAGCTAGCATCACACAGAAACAGATACCAGCTAATTATATATTAGGGGACCAGAGGACACCCCCAGCTTTTTCTCCCCCCTCTGCTGTTACTCTCTGTCCAGCTCTGTGTCGCTCTGCTGTCTGTGCTTAAGCCTGTACACCTTTCGCTTTGCTTGCTGCTTTGTAAATCTCTTGCTAAATGTCTGTATGGATTTTTCCTGCTGTTCATATGATTCAGTGTATTAAACTCTTTTCCACAGCATGTTTTTGAGTGTCTTGATTTTAATTGGATCTAAAGAGGTTGGATCTCCACCTCGTTGGTGGGAGAAGGCTATCAGGATGGCTTCAAAATTTGCGACCACACTAGCAGGCAGCTAGCAGCTACAGCCGCCGGCGCCACCATCCAGTGTCCCTGTTAGATCGATGTTCGTGCACCAAAAGCAGACATCAGAACCAAACTGTGAGTCTAAACAAACTGAGATAAACTGCACACCTGCACCTTATTCCAGAGGTTCCCAAAGTGGGGGAGCATCATGGACAGGTGTTTTTGACAGGGCTCCCACACAAACTCAAAGCAGGAGATGAAGCATCGCCAAATATGTTTCCAGACCAACTTCCTTCCAAGCCAAAGAAAATATGGTGAAGAAAATCGTTCCTTTGGTTTCACCTGCACAAGTGCCGAGGTAGGTCTCCCTGCAGGGTTGCTTTTCCCTGCATCGGGAGCAGCGCTGGACAAACAGGATCCCACATTCTTGATTATTAGTTCACAAACACTTGTAATGACTAACTACTCCTGACATTTTGGAGATGTTAGTGTCACGGGGCCGAGTGGCTGAACAGGACTCAGGTGCAGAAACTCAGAGCAGAGACAGCAGATGATGTAACAATTATTTATTAGGCTTAAGTGCAAGAAACGTAGCAAGGACAAAACAATAAGACGTGGAGTTTGATGTGGCGTGGGAAACGTGGCTAGGGCGAGGGAACGGGGCCTGAGATGCAGAGTGGAGCTGAGCAGGGAACAGTCACGCTGAAGAGAGAAGACAGTGGAGTTAGGGAGGTGGTGGAGGCAGCTCTGCAGTGGCCAGTTGTAAGAGTGGCAATTCTTACTTGCAGTAGGGGACAGAGTGTTGAGAGGGGGGTGATGAGAATCCAGGGGAGGCTGAGTGGCGTGGAAAGGCTGGCCTGAGATCCGGGGCTTCAGAGGGAGTGTGATGGCAGGAGGGCAGGCAGGTGAGACACAGAGAGATTTTCAGAATGATTGCTCGGTATCCTGAGTCCGGAGGTGGAGCGTGAGCCAAGATGAATCCAGCAACTGCAGCACAAGAAAGTCTTGTTAACAAGATAAATCACAGCAAGAACCTGAAGCATACGGGCCTGTTACCAACATGTGTTGATGACGAACTGGCAGTGAATGAACATCAACGTGTGGCTTAAATCCCTCTGACTTGATTGCCTGCAATAGGCTCCAGGTGTGCAGGAGCTGGAGGAGCTGGCCCTGCCCAGGGGGCCAACTCCTCCAGCTCCAGGAGCCTTACGGAAATTCCAGCCACCCACTACAGACCATGACAGTTTGCTCTTTATACAGTAAAGTTGCAGTGGGATACAAATAACATCAGGCTGATCCTGCCACGATTTGTTCCCCCGGTTCAAATCACGGACAAACAGGATCCCACAGCTGTTTATGTTTTTGTACCCATTTTGTCTCATTGTAGAAATTCATCTCATGTAAACAACAACGTGGCGCACAGCGTGACGTGAAAAAAGGCACATACCTTTGCGTGACGAACTCCGTATTCTTCATCCACACGTAAACGCAAAAACTGAGTTTTCGAAAATCTCCAACCTGACAGGAGTTTTAAAAATCTCCGTTTTCGGTGATTCGAAACGCCGTTTACGTGTGGACGAAAGGTCCAAACGCTTAGAAACAGCTGCGTTTTCAAAAATACCCGTGTAGGTGTGGACGTAGCGTAAAAGAGTTAGTGGGCTGAAGACTTGTAAAACAAAGGGGGGCCTAGCAAAAAAGTTTGGGAACCACTGCCTTACCCAGTCCTAAGGTAACCCCGCCCTAAACCCTTCCTGGTCCTTTATAAATCTAACGGGACCTGAAACTCAAACCATAAACTCACGAGCATTTCTCATAGGCTTCTTCTTACAACCAGAGCAGTCGCCCCCTGCAGGACCTTAAAAACAAAACAGGATTTTTTCTGGCTTCACTTTTCATACCACACTTATCTGTGTCATGCAGTCTGTGGGCCCTGACAGACTTTAGACAAACACTCACAGAGAACGAGGCCCAGCAGTCCAAACAGAGAATATCCCCCCTCCATCTGTTTGCTGGAGGTGTTTGGAGGGAAATCAACGTTAACTTTATGACACAGAAACTGCTTTTCTCAGATCTCAGCTTGCTTTAACAGAAACCTTTCCAAACACAAGCCCTGGATTGTGTGACATTTTCTTCTGAAACCAATAAGAAGCCTCGTAGCTGTTATTTTCTGCTGCTTTGCTCTGTTCCTGAGACGTTTCTGAGAATGAATCCTGTGAGACATCAGCTGAATCTTTGGCTTTATTTTGTTTTAAACAAACACTCCTGGACTCAAACATCAGGTTCAGATATAAAAAGCTGGGACATGTACACACAAGATAAAAAAGAAATAAAGCTTAAACACAAGAAAAAAGAACTCTAATGGTCCATGCTGTTCCTCTTTGTTTAATAGCTTGACTGAAACATTGGCTTGAGCACAATGTAAAACATATCTAAGCAAACCTTACAGACCTGATTCTTTCTGCAGAAACAAAAGAGACAGAGCTGGCCCTTCGTGCGCGGCCTACAGACACATCATGCTGACCGAGCTGGGTTGTCACAGTGGTTCTGAAACCTGTTCAGGTCAGAGTGCAGCTGCAGATGATGATCTCAGCAACGTACCAATAGCGGGTGGCGGTGCATCGTGGACCGCTGGAGGAGCTGCGGACGCAGGCTCAGGCCATGCTGGTCGCTCGGCACGGATCCTCCTGTCTGCGTTAAGAAAGAGACAGGGGAGCGTTCCAAGGAGAAACCACTGCTGACCAACAAGAACACAAAGGCTCTCTGTCTTTCTCTATTTCTGATTGAAGTTATCTGCAGCTTTAGCTCACAGACACACTGTGAGACAAACTCACACCAGCAGTTTGTGTGGTTCGTGAGCTCGACGCACAAAACACGAACAGATTCAACAGAGCCGTGCAGTAAAGGAAGGCTCGAAGCCTGCTGACAGGGTCAGGGTGATGTGAGGATGCAGGCTGCTTTGACGGCATCATGCAGTCGCAGGTCTGCAGACTCCACGTCAGGCTTCACAGGACTTTGTGATGTTTTTAGACCTGCTTCAGATATGAAACATCTCCAAGCACCTCCATAGACATCAATGACCCAGCTCCCCCTGACAAATATGGCAACCCCACTGACGCCTCCTTCGACAGCAGCGGCTGATTGGACACAAACATGTGTGTATCTATGTGTGTGTGTGTAGATGTGTGACCATGCAGAGCTGAGGCAGTCAGAGGTGAAGCTGAGCTCGAGCAGCAGCATCTTCCAAAGCGTCGCCATCACAAACCTCCTCTGTGAGTTTTCCTGAACAGCTCCCACATCACTTCCTCCCCCGTCACTGTAATCACTGTTCACCAGCAAAACACAATCTCCTCTTAAGCTCTCCCTCTCCTCACACGCGGCTGCAGAAACGCTGCGACCTCCGCCTGCCTCTGGCCTCCTTTTGCTTCCTTTCCAGCGTGGTGGCGATTCAGACCTGAGAGCTTTTCATTCATGTCATTGTGCTCATTTTCAGCCGTGCTTCACAACAGCGTGAGCTTAATGTCTGCGAGGGAAGATAAAAAGCAGAAGAGCATCAGCTAAATGTCTGAAATGTAAATTTGAGCGTCACAAGAGACCGGGAGGAAAAAAGGAGCAGAAAGGCTGCTTAAATATCCAAAGAATGACTATCAGCAGGCAGAGCCACACTCCGTGTTGTGTTATTTAATTTGGTTTAATAAAGGTAAGATAATAAAGGTGACTCACCTCGGTTAGTTGAATCGTCAGGCCGAGACCATAGAAGCATTAATTCATGCTTTACAGGCGCTGCCAGGAGAGAACGTGAACATTCAATAATGTGTGCTTTATGTGCTTAAAGAGCAAACTCTGGGCTGCATTACAAAACACATTAGCTCCTGCAAATTGGATGTAACTGCTCAGAAGAGTCTTCAGCTGCTTGAGTTGGCAGGAACCTCTCCCAGCTGATTCATCGGGCCAACCCAGGAACAGCTGCGTGGCTGGGACGAGGAGCTCGAGTGGGTTTATGATCGGAGGTTGTGTATGTTTAAGATGCTATAACAGAGCTTCATGTTGTACTCGAAAGAAACAGAGGCACAGATTCAATTTATCCTGAACCACGAGATTCTTACCCACCTGAGCAGAACATCACTTTAGGTCGACACTGCTGTGCAGACACGCTGGCTGTACCCGCAGCTTTTAAGATCAGGGAGCGAAGCAAAAGGTGAAACCTGCAGAATATACGTCTGTACAAAAATGGAAACTGTGATGCATTGAACACCCTGGTTTTTTATTACCCAGCTATTTGTTTATTAAGGCAGGTTATTATGTAACTATCTTATTGCAGGGATTGTATAAAAGCTGCTGCTCATTGGATAACGCTCAAAACCTCCTGCAGCTAATTGCAACAGACCATCCAAGAAGCCTGAGCTGCAGTTATGATGAATGAAGTTCTGGGATTCTGGGATTTTCTTTGGATATTACTGAGCAATAATTAGCAGGTATCCAAGTCTGTGTGAGGCTCCCATAAAATCTGTGGATTCATTTTGGTAATCAAGCTAGGTAGAGGAACGCTGGTTTGAGGGCGGAGTCAAGGAGGCCATTTACGTGAAAAGGGAAAGACCATCTCTGAATCGAGGAGGGGGCGTAAGGGTGCATCATCTTACAACTCTCCATGAATGGTACTCATGGAAATTGGAAATCAATGGGCTTTGATCAGTGGTCGTGAAAATTTGTATATTAATAATCAAGAAACAGTGGTGCTGGTTTCAGTCGTTGTGCGAATGTCCAGTTTATAAGGTTGAAACCTGCAGCTGAGAGTGAAGAAGTCACCTGATGATGACGAAACATTTCTCCCAATGAAAACGTCCAGATGAACAGAATGAACCTTTTGGGATTTCCTTACCTGGATGATTGAGCATGCATGAAGACAATCAAGCTAGCTGGCTAACACAGCACATGCAGTCACTTTTGGCGCCAAAGAAACCACATGGCGATGGCCGAAACGCGAATGTTGACGTTTCCAAATGTGCCGTTCATAAACCAACTATTGACTGTCCTCCTGTGTCGCTGTGTGGGACGTCACAGCAGAAACAGCCTGATTTCTGTCAACGAGTAACGTGATTGTTGGCGTCTTCATCCGACTCGTTAAACAAATCTTCAGAGCAGGATTGTGCTCCTGTAAACTTTCACATGAGTAACTGGATGCATTTAATCAACAGCCCCAGATTCCCTTCAGTCTCAGCTGAAGTGGGACTCAGAGAATAAAATGTTGACATTTTACATATTCCAGTTCAGATTTCTGAGTGTGACAGGAAGATAATTGTTCGATCAGATAATGGAACATGAAAGCATCCCCATCGCCCCGCCCATGTGAGGGCTGTGTGTGTGCAGGCTCGGCATTAACTTGACTAATGTGTATTTTATAGACACCATCGCAGCAGTGTTTCACAGGCACCATTACAATCATGAAAGGCAATAAGAGCGACGGGAAAACCTAAACACATTTTTATGACACTCGTACATCTTCATAAAACACTCGTCGACAGCTTCTGCAGCCATAAAAGAAGAGATGCAGGAGAGTAAATGACAGTCGTGAAGCTTTTAAAGGTTTATTAAATGAAAATGGACTCCCCGCTGTCGTGTTGTGCGATAACTCCCATTAAGTTGTGTATATTTGGAGGCAATCACTTTACAGCTGCTCTCATTCACCCATTAAGCTTATGGATGTGCTGTATGGTATATGTGAAGTGGGTTAGTGTAAATCCTATCATGCGTCAGGAAGCTTCACACACCCGCCCACCGACTCACCTCGTGTGTTTTTCAGAATCTGAATGTGAGCGGATGGATTCTGGGAGTGCAGCGTGTCTGCAAGCGTGTAGGAGGAAATCCTCTTTTTTTACCGCTGTGATATCGTGTTTGTGTGTGTAGGTGTGACTTTTACAAACGGCGTAATGAATACATGAAGACTTAAAGACAGCACGTTGGAGTGAGCGCAGGGTGAAGAAGGTACGGTGGTGTTTATCAATGCGTGCACGCTCGGGGGAGGAGCGGTAACAATACAATGTCTCCGAACATTTGTGGGAGGAAATCACATTCAGGACGTATTTATAGAAGCAAGAAGCTCTGTTGGAAAAAAAACACATTAAAGCCAAGTCACACCTGCCTGTCTGCGATGATCAGAGCGAGGATGCTTTCTGATGTTGTCCCAAAGAGTCGATGCGAGTAAGGTGCAGTCATTAATTAATTATTCAACAGAAAAAATAATGTTTTGATCACAAATATACAGAGAATAGTGTAGTGTTACATCTTCCAACAAACTTATGCATTCTAATAAATCTATCTAAAACAGGAGCGGGTTTGGGGTTTGCAGAAGCCACTGTGGTCCTCCACCATATTTGGATACAGTGGCCAGGAAAGTGGCCACATACACCAAATACGCCAAAGGTGGAGTGGAAGACAAGTCATAGGCATCGTGTGCCATGGAGGGAAACAGGAGGACAAAGGAGGGGGGAACAACTAAGCTGTAGTGCCTCTGCACCTCACTGTACAATACCTTGTGCAATACTTTTTGTAAATAGTCAACAGTGCAATAGACTCAATACTTGAAATGTGCAATTCACTTGTATTTTTATTTTTTATTCCTATTTATTCTATTTATCCCCTTTGTATATTTTATTTATATTTGTCTCTGTATTTATATATGTGTGTGTGTGTGTGTGTGTGTGTGTGTGTGTGTGTGTGTGTGTGTATATATATATATATAACAGTTCTGTAACTGTAACTTTGGTCGTTGCTGTGCTTTTTTTGGAAGTCAAATTTCCCAGAGGAACCCACCCGAGGGATTAATAAAGTTCTATCTTATCTTATCTTATCTTAAATTTGTACGTGTGCCTGCAGACAGGAGATATGAAGGAGCATACTGATATTTTAGCATCGGAGAAAGGGTCCCGTTCACCAAAGAAGTGCAAAGGAAAGAGACAGTGACAGCAGCTTCTTTACAAAATGTCATCCTCTTCCTCCTCACCTCAAGCCTCATCTCCTGAACTGAAGTCAGGACTCTAACCCGAGCCTCCTATTTCTGGACTGCTGACAACAACAACTCATGCTAGCTAATGTTAGCCTCAAGTGTCCTAAAAATGACAGTTTGATCACATTCTTATATTGAATGGGAGTTTAGTAGGTGACTGTCCAACTGGCTTTGAACATCCACTTCAAAGGCAGTTTTACTTACAGCAGCTAACAACAACTAACAGGAGCTAACATAGGCTAACATGAGCTAATAGGGGCTAACAGAAGATAACAGGAGATAACAGGGGCTAACAGGGGCTAACACAGGCTAGCAGGAGCTAACAGGGGCTAACAGGAGATAACAGGCTAACAGTGGCTAACAGGCGCTAACAGAGGCTAACAGAGGCAAACAGGAGATAACAGAAGATAACAGAGGCTAACAGAGGCTAACACAGGCTAACAGGAGCTTAGCAATATCCTCAACAACTCACCTCTGTATCACTGTTGTCGGTCAGAGGTGAGCTTCACTGACTCATCCACGTGTTTTAGTAGCACTTTTCCTGTGTCTTAGACAGCTGAGGTAAACAGTGGGCTGAAAGCCGACACAGTAGATGAAAACTCTGCACATCTCCAGAAACACAGATATCAGTGACGAATTTTACATGTATATGATTGTATGAATAAAATGTTATCTTAAGTCTCTTGGGTTTCAAAACTACCCAGATGTTTGAGCAGAAACTATCTTTAGCTGAAGTATAAACTTCTTCATGAAGTCATGAATCCCCTGTGTGTCACCAGCTGTGAGTGGGCCAAACAATGATTAAAAAATACCCAGTGTTGCTATAGATATGCTGAGAGAACCTCATAAGAACTACACTTCACATAGTTGTACTCAGTATCCTTGCATTCCTCTATGCATTTAAATGAAATACACATCCATACATATATTACGTTTGTTCATTAGATGGCCTTGACTAGAGCAGCTTTGTATGAGTCATACCTCTGTGTGGCATCATCGTCAGAGCAGATGAAAACAACCACAGCAGGTTTGCTGTGAAGACCTGCAGAGCATCAATAAACAGTTAAAATAGAGGTTTTGTGAAAAACGTCCTCTTGACCCCAAAAAACATTCTGCAGGATTTACGCCGGTATGTAATGGATGTGAAATTAATCTTCATGTGCTGTATGTTGCATTTTTAATCATCAATTTATCATTGTCAAACAAAGTGATACCTCGCTGTAATTACCATAAACAAATGAAACCAGGGTTGAATGATTGATGGCTTCTGTCTCACACCAGTGGGACTGTCACCGTCTACGGTGAGATTAAAGAAAGATCATGGCGGACATGAATCCTGTCTCCTTGGTGCAGTCGTCTCTACATAAGAAAGTTCTGAACGAAATAAAAAGCCTCGTAAATGCAGCCCGAAGAGTTTTGAGCTTTTTTGACTCTAGTATGTGGAAAAAGACAAAATCTGATAAAACAGGAAATGCGACTAAACAATAAGAGACAAACACTCAAGCTGTGTATGGTTTGTTTGTAAAGATGTAGCATTCAGCACAGACACCTCCCAGCATGCAACATTTCTGATTCAAGGACGAGAGAGCGGAAGACAACAACAATGCGGCGCCCTGAGCTTAACATTACCTCAGCAATGAAAAGGATAAGAAATAAACAGCACAATGAGACGGTGATTATACAACTGGAATACACAACAAGAAATAGCATGCTGATGGATTTAATGGACTACAGCTACACCAAACAAAACAGCAGGCTCAGAGAGCGTGAGCAGCATGAGGAATCATTTCAGTTTTCACTGGAATCCCTGAAAACTCACCTGATAATCTGGAGACACCAAAGGCATCATTATCAAACTCAGACACTTTAAACAGGAAGAAAACTGAACAAAGATCAACTCGGTGACCAATTATCCACAAAAATAAACCGTCACAGCTGACCACTAACAATAACCACATCAGTGTTTCCCAGTCGTTGGTCTTTCCTCAGTGTGGCCTGAGATATATTATTCATCTGGATTATACAAGTGTGTCATAAATGTATCCAGTACATGAGCAAACTGTGACACGCTGATAAAACACCGTGATAAAACATAGTTACACAAATAACAGTAACTTCAATGTAATTATGCCAAAGTTAGTTTCATAAAAACAACAGCAAAAACATGCTGCCGATAAGATTCACAGACATGTGATATGTGGATGTGACAGGTGAGACCTGAGACTGGGCCTGCCGCACAGGTGCAGGTAATTAGTCTGTGTGAGTGCCTGGTCCAAGCTGCGTCCAGTGTAAGTGATGTCCTGCTTTCATTTACAGAGCGCCCAGCTGCTGCTTTGCCTTGTTAGATTGTTTTGCCCAGTCGGGGCTCAGTGTGGGTTTCTGTCCCTTTTCACGTGGGTCATATGTTGATTTGTTTTTCACAGGTTCCCCGCAGCGCTCATCCCGTCTCCCACGTGCAATCATACCATTTATAGTTTTAACCGTATTCAATAAAGTAAAGCTTTTAATTGTTTTTAGGTGCTACTGTTACATGTTTAATTTTTTTTGTGTTAACCCTCCTGCCATCCTTTAAAAAACTCACACCCATCACCCTAGGGACCATTCTCAGCCACGCCATAAAAAGACCATATATCCATATTTTATTCCACTTTAAATTAGCCAACCTTGTAAAACTACTTCTCCCTGAAATATTCATGTAAAGTTTTAATTATATTTTCATTGTTTTAACCCTTCAAATCCCAGTGTTATTACATGAGCGCCCTGTGTTATAAGCCCCAAAAACCAAAAAACGAAACTAAATATTTCCACAAAAAACCAGTTGAAGTAATATGTGATTGTCATTATAAGTAGGCCTTTAGATGGACCAAAGATTGGCACCAACATACATTTTGACCTGCCATTATTTTTTTTGCATTTTTTTTGCAATTTAAAAATTAAAACTTCAAGGCCCTGAGTCTTCATTGACATCCAAGAAAAGAAGAAAAAATAAAATCATATGATGATAATTTGGGGTTGAAAAATAGCGTTTATAATGGAAGTCAATGGGCAGAAAATGGTCCCCAGGGTGATGGGTGTGGGGATTTCTGCTGCTCAGCCATTTTAGGCTGATTTAAGGAATTCACACTGGAATATTAACATTGACAGGTAAAAACTATCCTGTGGCAAGTTTGGTTATATTCCACTGAACACAGTGGAAATGGCAGCCATTTAACACATAGCAGTGGCACAAAAAGGTCCCAAGAAGGCAAGAAGGTTAACATTAAACCCTTGTGAACTGACTGCATGCCTACGGCTCCGTCTTCCCACGGGTCACATGATATTTCTCAAAAGCCCCAAAATTACAGCTTTCCTGGATTCTGACAGCATCGGACAAGGTCAGCTTTTATTCCTTGCACTGCATGAATCTGGATTTGGGGAGTTGACGACAGTGTCGCCACTTTCTGTCACTTTTCAGCGTTCACAGAAACACTCACACCAACACAATCAAAGGTACTCACAACAGAAAATCAGTCTTTATGCAGACAATATTTGATTGTTCCCACAGAACCATAAAAGCTCGCTCCAAGAAATCCAGTTATCAGTACCTGCTCTAAAGCATCAAACTACACAATAAACTGGAACAAGTCCACTGTACTGTCTGACAAGCTCAGGGTTTACTCCCACTACTGGAAAGACTGAGTACCTGCGTATCAACATCTCACCCAGGCTGTCACTTACTCTCCTACACACCACAGACTAAGACAAATATTGTTTAATAATCTCTCTCATTAATAGGACACATATCAGTCATGAAAATGAGAATCTTCCCTCAGTGCTGCCCATCACAGCCATAGACGGTTTCAGCAAACTCTGCAATCTCAGGTTTTTACTGGGAAAAAGAAATCAAATTCATTATTTACCCAGAATAAATCAGACAGACTGGAATCGCCGGGTTTCTTTATTCAGTATTTAGTCAAATGCATCAGCAGTAATAACATGTCATGAACCGAAGTGGAACAATCGTGCTAACTTCTCTCTCTGGCAGACCATTCACTGAAACACTGCAGCTGCTTTAAAAACAGTTATTTCTCCAGCCCTGGCAGCCCGCTGGAAGCTAAAGATCACCGACTCTGCTCTAACACCCTGTAAAACATCACTCCCATTTACCACATCCCAGACTTTCACCTTCAGGAGACCCCACTATCACACATGGGAGCAGAAGGGTTACTCATCTTCACCTCATTCAAACAATCGCTCCTAATTAATCATTTAATACAGAACAGACATCATAAATAACACACTTTATATAGCAGCGAATCATAACAACAGTCGCTTCAAGGTGCTTAAAAATGTAAGATAAGGACCCTACAACACAGACATCCTCAACAATTAGACCGTTAGAGCAAGCACCTGTGAACAGTGGAGGAAAAACCTCCTTTTAACAGGAAGAAATCTCTGGCAGGACCAGACTCAGGGAAAATGCCAGAGATGACTAACAATAATAGTTCAATACAGAGAGGTGTTTAAACACAGAGTGAGTGAAGAAGAAACACCCAGTGCATCATGGGAATCCCCCGGCAGCCTATTGCAGCATAACTAAGGGAGGATTCAGGGTCACCTGGTCCAGCCCTAACTATATGCTTCAGCAAAAAGGAAAGTTTGAAGCCTAATCTTAAAAGTAGAGATAGTGTCTGTCTCCTGAATCCAAACTGGAAGCTGGTTCCACAGAAGAGGGGCCTGAAAACTGAAGGCTCTGTCTCCCATTCTACTTTTAAATACTCTAGGAACAACAAGTAGGCCTGCAGAGCGAGAGCGAAGTGCTCTAATAGGGTGATATGGTACTACAAGGTCATTAAGATAAGATGGGGCCTGATTATTTAAGACCTTGTATGTGAGGAGCAGGATTTTGAATCCTGGATTTAACAGGAAGCCAAAACAGGAGAAATCTGGAGTTTAGTTTCCTAAATCACAAATTGCCAGAGTAGCAGTGCAGGTCAGCTGATCACAGCCTGCATGAAAAAAATCTGCTGGAGTTCAAAAACACATTTTTTGTAAGTTGTTTCTAAACGATTTCCCAGACTGCACCACTGCTCCCAATTTCAGAATTCCCCCACCTGCCAAAATCCCAGTTAAACCCCTGGTTGTCAGTGCTGCATGGATTCAGCACAGAAGTACGGGGACCTCAGATTCCCTGTGATGATAGCTGATGAGAGCCATATTTCCTCTGCAGCCCTGCTGTCTCCTCGGGCTGCTGGAGGATAATGGGTCTCATTCTATTCAGAATCACTGGTGTACTCAGCACCATCAGTTGGTCCCGAGTGTAAACAACATATCTCTCCACTGACAGCAAAACAGACCAGGAGAAAAGGTGTGCAAACTAACAAGGTAGCAGAGCAAGCAGCAATTAGGAAATAAGCAAAATAGCAGTTTGTGACGTGAACTGAGAGCTGCAGACGCTCTGCTCCATCAGCACGTGTGCCTTTCAAACATCTTCAAACATGTACATGAAAAACTAAAACCATGTTTGATGGAGCTGCGTTCAGGTTTGTACGGACACTCCCAGCACCTGTGGACCTCTGACCTACAGTCGTACCAGCAGCCAGCCGTCATCTTCGGGTTTGATTGAACCAACAGCAGATGCCTGCACTGCCAAGTCAAACATATCCAGGATACCTTCTCATCATCAGGCTTCGTTTACCCTAACACAGGGAACCGGGCTCTGGGGACTCATGAAGGAGATTATCTGCAGTACGGGGGCCCCACAGGGAACGGTTCTGGCTCCGTTCCTCTTCACCATCTACACTGCAGACTTCTCCTACAATTCCACCCAGTGCTTCCTGCAGAAGTTCTCTGATGACTCTGCAATAGTCGGCCTCATCACTGATGGGGACGACAAGGAGTACAGAGGACTGACCCAAGACTTTGTGGACTGGTGCCAGCTGAACTACCTCCAGATCAACGCCAGTAAAACCAAGGAACTGGTGGTAGACTTCCGCAGGCACAAGCATTCTCCACTGCAACCACTGAACATCCAAGGTATGGACATTGAGGCTGTGGACAGCTACAGGTACCTTGGTGTTCATCTGAACAACAGACTGGACTGGACTCATAACTCAGACGCCCTCTACAGGAAAGGGCAGAGCAGGCTGTACCTGCTGCGGAGACTCAGGTCGTTTGCAGTGGAGGCCCCACTCCTGAAGACCTTCTATGACTCTGTTGTGGCTTCTGCTATCTTTTATGGCGTGGTCTGCTGGGGCGGCAGCATCTCTGCTGGGGACAGGAAGAGACTGAACAGGGTGATCCGAAGGGCCAGCTCTGTTCTAGGATGCCCTCTGGACCCAGTGGAGGTGGTGAGTGACAGGAGAACGGCGGCTAAGCTGTCATCCCTGATGGACAACATCTCCCACCCCATGCAGCAGACTGACAGCACTGAGCAGCTCCTTCAGTGGGAGACTGCGGCACCCACGGTGTGGGACGGAGAGATTTCGCAGGTCTTTCCTCCCCACTGCTGTCAGACTCCACAACAAAGACTTTAACTGAACAAACACACACATCCATACATATTAGAGATGGACCGATCCGATATTATGTATCGGTATCGGTCCGATACTGACCTAAATTACTGGATCGGATATCGGAGAAAAATAAAAAATGTAATCCGATCCATTAAATATCACGAAAGCACCTCACAAAACTTGCAACACGCCGTAACTCACCTCAGAACGTTAGCACGTCGGAGCAGTATGCATCACGTGATAGAGCGGCTGTGGCATGCGGGACCTGTTGGTGGTCTGGATAGCATTTGGAGCTTCGCTAGCAACCTGGCATTTCATCTCCGACAAAGTTATCCCCGAGAGAAGTAAAGCAAGTGTGTAAGTCCATCTCTGAATGTTTGTAAAGCATTCCCACGTTAAGCTTAACAAGCGACTGCCTCTTGCTCTCCTGCTGCTACTTCAATCGTGAAACTGCTTAATGATCAGCTGATCGGCTTTTCTGTCGCGAGTCCGTCTCTCTAGTTTGCTTTTGGCCCACTTTGCACCAGAAAGAGGAAACCAGCGGCTGAACAACAGCAGCACGTTTAAGCTTGATAAGCTGTTGTTAGAATTTATTTAATATTTCTTTCTACACCAGGATCTTTTTCTACGTAGCTGACGCTGGTAACTGTGCAGGGGCGGATCTAGCAAAGTTTAGCCAGGGGGGCCGATAGGGCATGAACAGGGAAAAGGGGGCACAAAGACATACTTTTCTTTCTTATTCTCATTTAAAATGTCGAGCTTTTAATAAATAATTATCTGACACCCAAAGTTTTAATTTGATGCAAAATGAATAGAAGTCAATTACTGTATATAGTAACTATTAAGTCTAATATATATACCCTAGTAAGCTATAGTACTTTTTCCTTTGGGAAGGTACCATCTGTGCAGTCTGCAATTTTGTTGAAGAAAGATGTTGAATCTATTTAATATTTCTTGAAAAATAATTGATTTCTGTGCATTTTTTTTCACACTGCATCAAATTAAGGTTGATTACGTCGATTAAGCATCATGAGGTGGAGCGTGAGGGGTGGTTCCTTATTTTTTATTTATTTATGTTTGTTGTTGCTGGGAGTTGGAACCCTATTAGTTAGGTTGCTTAATATTTACGCTAAGTACTCTTTAAAATACCAGAATAGGGAGGATGGTGTAGGTCTAAGTTTATTAGATTGATCAGTATTGCTGAACTATGAAATATTTTTTTTGTATACAGGTATAACAGAATAGCTTTAGTGTAGTTGTTGTTTTAAACTTGAGTATGAACTTGCAGACTTGCAAAATGCAGCAAGATATTTTAAAAAACAGTTTTGTTGATTAAAAAACACCATATCGGATTCATATCGGTATCGGCAGATATCCAAATTTATGATATCGGTATCGGACATAAAAAAGTGGTATCGTGCCATCTCTAATACATATGCAATAATACTAAGTGCAATAATCCTTTCTGTCATCGTTGTATTTTTACTCAGTTGTATATAGTATTTGTATTCTATTTTTATCTTATTGTATATTTATTTTATTTTATTCTACTGTATATAGTATTTTATTCTATTCTGTACAGCTGTGTACTGTATTTATTCTTATTGTATTCTAATTTTTGCTTCATAACTTTTGCACTGTCCACTTCCTGCTGTGACAAAACAAATTTCCCACGTGTGGGACTAATAAAGGTTATCTTATCTTATCTTATCAATAATCAATAATCCAATCAGGGCTCATCAGTCCAGTATGTCACCAGTCAGAGGTAAGTGCACTGACTGTACATGAAGATAAAGTAAGACTGTGAGCACGTAATGAGACTGCACATCAAACAGGGCCAAGAGAAACAGGACAGAGATGACATGAACAGCTGATCTGAACAGGCTGCCTGAGCTGTAAATACACCAGCGCACAGTCAGAACTGTACGTGCTGTTTTTGTGCTGTTTTTGGTTATTTCATGATGGAGGTGGGCATCCCGCCGGCCTCTGCACAAACACGTTTACGTCTGACGCAGAGTAAAAATGACGTCTTGTCAGGTGAAATGTTTCCCCGTGGAGCTGCGTGCTGCCAGGTCAGTTTGTCTCATGAATGTTTGCAGGAGAAAATGAATTTCAGGCCTTTTATGACCCACAGGTGGCCGTTACTGGAATCTGCTTGATTAAGATAATCACCTGTTCAGTGAAGCTTTGTGCAGCAGCAGAGACGTGGAGCTGTTCTTATGGAAATAAGAAGCGTGGAAACAGACAGCAGCCTGAGGGGAGTGAAGGCGCGCTGCATGTGTCGTGAATAATGTGTCTGCGCTGCACCAGCCATATTTAATCTTTCCTTAAAAATCATCAGGTGAGTTTCCTCAGAACTACATTTGCTTTTCTTCTGGGTGACTCTCCTCTTGCTCTGTGCCCTTTCATCCTTCAGTTTTGTGATTGGACCGCTCATTTAACGACAGACGTGAAAGTGGGAATCGATCTGGAGCAGTGTCGCTGCTGTTTGACCAGCCGAGGCTTCTCGTTAGCAAGGAAGGTGTGATGTTCACTAATCCTCCGCGCACTCAAGGAGGCAGAGATAAACAGAGATGCACAAAGAAAAATAGTTGCAAGTGCAGAGAACGTGTCGATAACACGAGGAGAAAGCTTGCGGGGCTGCAACTCAGGAGCATGTCGTGGGTTTACCTCGTTTTCTGCTGAATCGCGTTCACACTCCGACACATTTGTGCCAGATTGTGTGGAACAGCCTGAATGAGACCAGCAGACGACCGGCTCTGGATCAGTTTGTCCAGCAGCTGCTGTTTGATCCTTAAAATGCTCTCGTCCAACTTCAGCCAACGCAAACGGCACGAAAATAATCGATCTACCCACCAGACCTGAAAGGCCTTTTTGCAATCCGCCCTACCATCACACTTTCACTCCATTTGGAGTTCACGTGGAAGCTCTGCCACATTAAGTGCTGTTATAAACCACCTGGTCTTCGGTGTAAGTGAATTTAAGCCGTGAGACTGCAGCGATGATGCTTACTAACCACCCTGTGCTGCTCCTGCCTGTGGCTGAAGGAACCTCACGCACCAACACAAAGGTTTCTGTGCATGCTGGAGACGCTGCGGCTCAGGAGGGACGGCAGCTCGTCTGCTCATCGAAAGGCTGCAGTTTCAGTCCCTGGCTGCATGCCGCAGTATGCTCGGGCAGGATACCGAACTCAGAGTGGTTCTAAACACCAGGGTGGATGTTTGATAGAAAAATGTGCTCTTATGAAAGTGTGTGTTTAAAGTGCTCAAGCAGAAAAGCTAAAATATATAAACTAATATATATAATTTATATTCTTTTAAACTAAAGGAGTCCACCGCTGCCGTGAGCCAGTTAAAAAGACTGGACGGTTGGTCTTTAGGGGATTTCGTGTCCTCCTCCTCGGAGCTCGTGCTGGGTTGGTTCCCACCTGCTCGCCACGGCTGCCACAGTGGAAGACCCAAATCGTTCCTCTGGCCTCCAGCAGGGGCAGCACTGAGCCAGTCCCTATACCATCGCCATAGAAGGCCAAAGCATGGGTGACGTTATGATCGCCACTTTTTTCTACTTCTGTTGTGCTGTCTGTGTATCCCCTCTGTGATGGTGTAGTCAGCTCTCTGTGTAAAGCCCGCGTCTCTGAGTCTGTCTTTGCGTCTGTTTTGAGTTTCCTGTTTTACTTTGAAGGGCCGTGTCTGACGTCAGATTGTTTCCTCTGTTTCGTTTGGCCTCATTTCTCCCGGCTGTGTTCCCACCTGTTCCTCGTTCCCTCATGTGTATTTATTGTGTGTGTCCTCCAGTGTTCAGGGTCGCGTCGTACCCCCAGCAAGCTCTCAGTTTTGCCTCTGTGTTCCAGTCGCTCGTCTGCAGCTTCCAAGTGTTTGTTATTAGCTTTGTGTTTCCAGTTTAGGGTTGTTATTGTGAGTTATGTTTGGAGTTTCTGCCACAGCGCAATAAAGCTGCCTCTTTCGGTTCACCCAGTCAGCGTTTGGGTCCTCTTCTCCTGCTGCTCGCAGCACACCATCACACAAACAGCCTTTTTCCATCTAAATGCACTCTGGAAGAATTCAGCACATCAACAGAAACACCTCAGAGCACGATTACAGCTGCCAGATGTGAAGTCTCCAGAAATCACACAAACTCAGAGAGAGCAGTAATGTGCACGAGAGTCGCCTCTTATCTCTCGTCCATCTGTGCTGCAGGAATTCCCCCCTGAGAGGAGCAGAGAGGAGGTGGGATTCACACCTTTGTGAATGGAGTCTAAGCTGAGCTGACTGACTGATGCGAGCAGGAGCAGCTGAAAGGGAAGAGTGGAAGTCTGACTAATGGAAAGGGAGCAGGGAGGTGGTTTAACAGAGGGAGATAAATGGGGAGGGAGGGAGAGGAGGCTCATGCAGAGATCTCAGAGGGGTTTGAGACCATTGAAACTCCCCTGCAGTTATTACACGCTCCTGTGGCTGAAGCCCTGACCCCCCTGAAACAGTCCTGGGAGACAGACCATCAATCTGACTCTCCCTACCTTTGTGTTCTTAATTTCAGTCTGTCACACACTTTCTCCCCGTCGTATTAAACTGGTCTGAGTCAGCAGCCGTGTGCGGTGAGGTTTGGGCTTTTTCTTTATCAGAAACTAAGAAATGATACATTTATGATCTTTGGATGTTCAGATTAATGTGCCCTTTGTTGCACGAGTCACACATCAGTTGCTCAGTATGTTCAGTGTGAAATCATTGATGCTGCATTAAAGTGTCCAGTCTGAGCTTGAGCTTCAGCAACAACATAAAGAGTGAAGGAGAAAGTCGTGTGTTTGTGGTCATGGTTGATCTGCTGTAAAGCTCTAAGGTCTAATCAGCCAATCACACGGCAGCAACTCATTTACATTCATGCAAAATGACGTTCAAAGACCTGTGTCGATGGTCTGAGTGTTTCAGAAACTGATGAGCTGCTGAAATTTTCTCTGAGTTTACAGAGAAAGTCTGAAAAATCCAGCGAGCAGCAGTTACCTGGGAGGAAACGATCTGTGGAGGCCAGAGGTCAGAGGAGGATGGACAGACTGCTTTTAGTTGATCAGAAATAATCGCTCGGTGTGTAACGTGGGCATATGAGAGATTTCTGGAGAACACCACGGCCTACCTGAGTGCCGTTGCTCACCCTGTCCATCCCTGTACAATCACTCTGCTGCGATTCTGCTGCCAGTAGGATAACGCTTCACATCCCAGAGCTCACACCATCTCAGACCGGTGTCTAAAGTTCACTGCACTCGGTCGACCTCCACAGTACAACAGAGCAACTGTGTGATTGTCGATGACGGCGTCCCTCAGAATCAGGGGCAACACTTCATTTTGTAAAGAAGCACGAAACGTTTCAATATTCTCACCGGGGCACGCTCGAGGAGCTGAAACATTAAAAATGTGTGGAGCTGTGGTTAAAAAGGACAAACAGTAATTAAAGTAACTGCAGATTCGAGTGTTGCAGCTGTAGCATGTTCCAGAAGCTGAACCTGCTCAGTTTAGCCTGAGTGATGCAACAGGGTCAGCGTTCAGGGAAACGCTGGTAATCACCAAAGCGAGGATGGGGCAGAAGAAGGATGTAAACCTCTGAAACACTGACACACGGCTCGGCGGCAATAACAATGTGTCTCTGCCGATAAAACGCATAACATCAGTCGTCTTCCAAAACCTCAAGGCAATCCAGAAAAAGCCGAGCCTTAGATAATGAATTCAGCTGAGAAAAGCAGCAAATTTGAAATCTTTTGAATATATTCATTCCCCCCTCAGCTCTATTTTTAAGACTGAAGGTTCTTTTTGTTGGTGTTTTCCCCACAAAACTGACAAACCGGTTTTTTATTTATTTCCTGTGTTTGAAGTTGGTTTTCTTAAAGAAATAAATTTACACACGAAGCTGCTCGCGGTCCTGCGATGCGCCGAGGAGTCAGGAGAGTCTACAGGAACATTCGCTCTGAGTTCTCCTTCATTTACAACATGATTTTATCGAGTCGATCACGAACCCGCTGACTTCACCTTGATTTTAAAGTCTTCCTTTGGCTGCTTTCATTCAGAATTCATTGCTGTATCCAGCCTGGCTCTCATGCAGCAAACCAGGACAGCACAGCAGCAGCGTGGTTTACTGCATGAGGAGGGAGGAAGTTCTCATGCTCTCTGGTCTTTTTGGCCTCGTCCATCACTAAACACTGTTCAGCAGCTCTTTTAGGGACGCAGTGCTTTCTCTTCACAGTTGAGCCTTCATGCACATCACTTCTCCTGAACATGACAATAAGTCCGTGTGAGAGATCTTTAGGTGACAACAAGTCACCCTGGGTTTGTTTGTAGGGTCACCTCTTTGTGCACGTGTGGTACAGAGCACGGTGGATCAAATAACCACCCTTTTCTATGTGGACAGAGTCGCTGTTGTCCATCCATCCATTATCTGCTGCTTATCTGGGTCCAGGCGGCCCCGATGCCCAGACCTCCCTCAGCTGGATCCTGGATCTGCTCCTTTTAGGACTTTCCCAGAACACCTCATCTTACTTCATCCTGGTCAGATACCCACACCGCCTCAGCCCACTCCTGCAGGAGTAGTGATGGTGCTGCAAGTCCCTGCTGAATGTCTGAGCTCGTCTCCCTCGGAGGCTCATTTCCACTTGATTTCAGTCATCGCCCAGGTTCACAGGTGAGAGTGAGAACGGCCAATCAATCGACAGCGTCGCTTTCACGCTCAGCCTCAACAGACCGGCGCAGCGTCTGCGTCGCTACAGACGCCACAGTAATCGATCTGTAACCTCGCACTCCTCTGTCTCATGAACCAGACCCTGAAATAGTGCAGCTCCATCACTTCAGGAAGAAACCTGCAGGGCTGGGCGCTCCACCCTTCTCTGCTGAGAACCATGGCCTCAAACTGGAGGTGCTCATTCTCACCAAATAAAGTGCATGACAGAGATTTCAGAATAAAACAGGATATGACAAAGCAAACCCAAATCCACTGACCCATGAAATCACTGATTCATAGAAGAAAAAACACGTTTTATTTCATCTTCTCCGCCCATTAATAAAAATATATCTGTTTAAGTGCGCGTGACTGGCCGACAGCAGAAAGTTAAAGCTGCGTCTGAAGGACGGAGTTGAATATGTTTGGAGCACAGCCTGAACGCGAGCTGCATCTCAAATCAGGGACGGTTTCACTGCAGCATCCTGAGAGCTTTCTGTGCACAGCACTGCAAACTTCTCAAGTCAGAGAGTGGGGAAAATAGATCCTTATAGTCTTTGTCACTTTGGAAGTCAGGGCTTTTATGTCTAAATTGCTCGTCTTGAAGAGTTCAGCATTAAGTCGACTTTAATGGCACTGCGAGTCTTTCAGGACCTTTCAGCGGCCGCGCGGATCCTTTGTCTTCCTCGTTTCCAGCCTGTTGCATCATCGTCTCCCCATGTGAATCTTTTTATCTCTGCTTGAGAAGCAGCAGGTGAGAGGTGAGCGTTCAAATTCAAATTCAAATTTTATTTGTCACGTACACAGTCATACACAGTACGATATGTAGTGAAATGCTTGGACAACTGCTCGTGACCTAAAGAAAACAAAAAAGGAAAAGGCTATGAATAAGATAGGAAATAAATATGAAAAATTAAAAAGGGTAAATTTAACTAGGAAGGAATAAAATATAAATTAAGGTTAAAAATGAAATAACTGTACAACACAAATTAGAATGAAGGGTAAATTTAACTGGGAAGAATAAGATAAAATCTATAAATTAAAGTTGAAAATAAAATAACTGTACAACAAAATACACAATATAGAACTATATAAGAATGTATGAAGAAATATAAATAAATATATACACAATAACAGCAGCTGTACAAGTATTAACGGGAAATGAAGAATATAGTGACCAGTGTTGTGCAAAACCAAAGTCCAGAAAGTCCAGTGTGTGTGTAAGAACCGTATGTGTGGGTCAGTACTGTGTGGTGGTGTGATTGAGAGACCGTATCGCCTGCGGGAAGAAGCTCCTCCTCAGTCTCTCTGTGTTGGTCTTCAGGGAGCGGAATCGCTTTCCTGACCTCAACAGAGAGAACAGTCTGTTGTTGGGATGGCTGAGGTCCTTCACCATCTTCCTGGCCTTGGTCCAGCACCGCCTGCTGTAGATTGAGTGCAGGTCAGGGAGCTCGGAGCGGATGGTGCGCTCAGCTGATCGCACAACCCTCTGTAGAGCTCGTCTGTCCTGCATGGTGCTGTTCCCGAACCAGGTTAAGATGTTTCCCGTCAGGATGCTCTCTATGGTGCATGAGTAAAAGTTCCTGAGCACCTTGGAGGGCAGTTGGAAGTCTCTCAAGCGTCTGAGGTGGTAGAGACGCTGACGGGCCTTTTTCACCACGGTGTTGATGTGACAGGACCATGACAGGTCCTGCGTGATGTGAACTCCGAGGTATTTGAAGCTGTCCACTCTCTCCACTGGGCACTCGTTGATGACGGGGGTCTGGTAGTTCCTCTCCTGCTTAGTGCTGAAGTCCACTATCAGCTCCTTTGTCTTACTGACGTTTAGAAGGAGGTTGTTCCTCTGGCACCAGTTCTCCAGATTCCTAATCTCCTTCAGGTAGGCCGTCTCGTTGTTATCAGAGATCAGGCCCACCACGACGGTGTCGTCAGCAAACTTGATGATGGTGGTGGAGCTGGTAGTGGCCACGCAGTCATATGTGTACAAAGAGTACAGCAGGGGGCTCAGAACACACCCCTGGGGGGCTCCAGTGCTGAGAGTGGTGGAGGCTGAGACATGTCCGCCCATCCTTACTGCCTGTGGTCTGCCAGTTAGGAAGTTGGAGATCCACTGACACATAGATGAGCTGAGTCCCAGATGCTCCAGCTTGGTGGTGAGTGTGGAGGGAATTATGGTGTTAAATGCAGAGCTGTAGTCTATGAAGAGCATTTTAACATAATTCCCCCTTCTAGTGTCCAAGTGAGTGAGTGATGTGTGGAGGAGATGAGAGATGGCATCGTCTGTGGAACGATTTGGACGGTAAGCGAACTGTAGTGGGTCCAGTGTGTCTGGTAGTGAAGAAATGATGAAGTCTCTGACCAGGCGTTCAAAGCACTTCATCACTACTGAGGTGAGGGCTACAGGGCGATAGTCATTGAGAGAAGCAGGGTGGGGTTTCTTCGGGACAGGAACAATGATGGACTCTTTGAAGCATGTGGGGATCACCGACTGAGATAAAGAGATGTTGAATATCTCAGTGAACACAGGAGCTAGCTGGTATGCGCAGTCTCTTAGGATACGACCTGGGATGCCGTCTGGTCCTGCTGCTTTCCTGGTGTTCACTCTCTTGAAGGCTCTCCTTACTTCATGCTCGGAGATGACGAGCACGTTTCCGGTGCTGGCAGTATCTTCCTGTCTGCAGCCGTTAGCGCCGTTTGTGTCCTTTCCAGGGTTTGTTCACTTCTTTTGTCCAACTCTTACACAAAACTGGATGCCCTACATTTTTGAAGCGGCGCGGAGGATCGTTGCCATGCTTCTGTCTGCAGTCTGAGATTGGCTGATGTGCAGATAACAAAGTTTATGAGCAAGTAATCATTGTTTTCGGAAGTGGGTTTCACTTTCACAGGAAATGCTACGAATGATAAGTGCTTCATCTCATTATTTGGACTTTGTTCAGGCTGCAGGCAAATCAGATTTCTTCCTCAGATCAGCAGGATTTGTGACTTTTGATCTCATTCAACACTTGAAACCAACATACAGGCAATGTTCCCTCTAAGCTGCGCACTGCCGGCTCGCTCTCTGCGCACAGAAGATCTGCGTTGAAAATCTAAGGAAAACGCTCGAAAGCCTGTGAGCAAAAACAAAACCAAACCCCTCAGCTTTCCTGTTGGTGGAAAAATGCACCATGTCAACCAATCAAAAAATGATATGGCAACATGACATTTAGTTATTTAGGGAGGGGGACGTTTTAGGAGTGACGGCGTGTTTGAGATGTGAGACATTTGTGACGTTTAGCACAAATCTTGTGTAGTTAGTGTGTAGTCAGTGTGTAGTGAGTGTGTAGTCAGTGTGTAGTCAGTGTGTAGTTAGTGTGTAGTTAGTGTGTAGTCAGTGTGTAGTCAGTGTGTAGTTAGTGTGTAGTTAGTGTGTAGTCAGTGTGTAGTCAGTGTGTAGTTAGTGTGTAGTCAGTGTGTAGTCAGTGTGTAGTTAGTGTGTAGTCAGTGTGTAGTCAGTGTGTAGTTAGTGTGTAGTCAGTGTGTAGTCAGTGTGTAGTTAGTGTGTAGTTAGTGTGTAGTTAGTGTGTAGTCAGTGTGTAGTTAGTGTGTAGTTAGTGTGTAGTTAGTGTGTAGTCAGTGTGTAGTTAGTGTGTAGTTAGTGTGTAGTCAGTGTGTAGTTAGTGTGTAGTTAGTGTGTAGTCAGTGTGTAGTTAGTGTGTAGTTAGTGTGTAGTCAGTGTGTAGTTAGTGTGTAGTTAGTGTGTAGTCAGTGTGTAGTCAGTGTGTAGTTAGTGTGTAGTTAGTGTGTAGTCAGTGTGTAGTTAGTGTGTAGTTAGTGTGTAGTCAGTGTGTAGTTAGTGTGTAGTTAGTGTGTAGTCAGTGTGTAGTTAGTGTGTAGTCAGTGTGTAGTCAGTGTGTAGTTAGTGTGTAGTTAGTGTGTAGTCAGTGTGTAGTTAGTGTGTAGTCAGTGTGTAGTTAGTGTGTAGTCAGTGTGTAGTCAGTGTGTAGTTAGTGTGTAGTTAGTGTGTAGTCAGTGTGTAGTCAGTGTGTAGTTAGTGTGTAGTTAGTGTGTAGTCAGTGTGTAGTCAGTGTGTAGTTAGTGTGTAGTTAGTGTGTAGTCAGTGTGTAGTCAGTGTGTAGTCAGTGTGTAGTGTAGTCAGTAGTGTTGTTGTGTGTCAGAACAATGAGGCGCCTGCTGAGTGTTACAGGTGTTACAGCAGTGACACATCTGCTGCTGTCAGGCCTGCAGGTATCAGGCTGATGTTCTCCTTCATCTCATAGTGGACAGAAATTATTTTTGGAGCGGCACAAATAATCTGTGTGGCATCAGATTTGATGCAGAACAGCTGATTGTTCTGTAAATAGTTTGAAATGTTTGTTTAAGAAACGCCTTGGCTGCATTTTTAGGTAAACAGCTGCAAAAATCTTTGTTGTTTACATGACTCAGTAACTTTTTTGAAGAAGTAACTACATAATTAACTGCCCAACATTGGTCATTATTTACTGTATTTGCAGACAGAGTTACAGACTCTCTCCCAGACCACAGACTCACAATACAGTCAGAGCTTTATGAAAGAATAAAGAAAGTTGTGTTTTCAAAACTGGAGTTCAAGTTATTTTTCCTTCCAATAGTGTTAACATGCTGCACATGGACAAGATCTTTTTTACATTCTCATTGTCAGTGAGCTAAAGCAGTTAATGAAAAGTCGTCTAACATAAACGCTGTAATTTGATTATTTTAATAAACATGTAACTTGGATGATTGGATGCTGGCGTGACCACAGTGCACACGTCTGCTGTCGCTCACAGTGGTCCAAGGGACGCTCAGGGAGTTTGTGTGCTCAGACACATGAAACATTAGAGGGAACTTTGCTTTAAGTATTTCTTTAAAAATCTTACTCGGCATAGAAACAATTGTGTCTCTAATGACTTGATTTAGCACAGTTCCCTGCTGGTGTTGTACAAGAATCTGTGATATGTGTGCAAGCCTGCGCTGAACTTCTGCCTTGTTTCTCTGCAGCAGCATGTTTTCGTTTTCAGCTCTTTCACTGAATAATTCCCGTCGCCTGGTTTCAGTCGCTGTGATCTCGCCCTCTACAAAGTCTGCTTTTCTGTTTTGGTCACAGCTTTTATCTAAACCCTCATCGGCGCTGGAGGTTTTAATTCAACGGGAAATCAGCAGGCAGGTGGCGCCGATTTAGACTGTTTTGAGATCCAAAGGTCACAGGTGTGGAAATGGGATTCTCTGAACCTGCTCAGGAAATGTTTTTATGTTCAACGTCTATTACGAGGCAAACATAAGAAGTGAAGTGACCTCAGGAGTAAATTCAGCTTTATTCTTTTTGAGTCTGCAGTCAGCCGTGGAGCTTCGGTGCAACAACACGGGCATCTGTGGCTTCGATGGCAGCGATGTAGCTTTCAAACAGAGGAACGTGTGAACGTTGGCGTTCATGTCAGCGTCGGACCACAGACTGTCGTTCTCCACTCCATTTTTAGTCACTGGTATCCTTCTTTGACCCAGTGAAACCACAGCAGTGTGAGAGAGGAGGAGCAGAGCAGGGCAGCAACTATGGGAACGACAAACAGATTTGTAGCGCTGCCTGTATGAGGTCTGCTGTGACTGCAGGCCTTCCTGAGCTAACAGTAAGCTAATGTACAGCTAGCCATTTCTCAGACTTTAGAAAATATCTGGAAATGCAAAAATCGGCCTTCTTCTGGCAGTCTGGAAGTTTGGCTACATTTCAGGATCACGTTTCAGCGCCTCTATTTTTGAAACTCCTTTATGCTCAGCTTGTAAATATGTTTTCCATTACCTACGAGAGGAAAGCTGTTATTTCATAATACTGAAGGCAGACGGGAGTTATTTCTCAGAGAGGTGTTGTATCGGTTTGGCTCACAGAAGGAGAAACATGCTTTTTAGTCATTACCTTCTTAAAATGTGACATTTTTATCAATCAGCCTCAAATTTGGTGCTTTTTGACAAAGTCTTTGCTGGTTTGGTGTTTAATGTGTGCAGCTTTGTTGGTTTTAATGCTGTTTCCTCTGATTTATGAAGAACCGATTCAGTCATTTATTCTTCCTTCAAACCTGCACATCACTCTGCGATCGTTACATAACAATTTGGGAAGACAAATAGAAAACTGGACACAGTGGAAGCTTCTGCTTCCAGGTCTCCAGCTCCATGTTTCTCTGTTACCTCCTGTTTCTGGTGTCTTGTGTTCGTGTCTTGGCTCCTCTTCCACTGACTGCCCTCAGCGTGTCTGTGAGCGTATCTGTGGCCCTGAGCTGGTCTTTGTCACGGTTATCTGTTAGCGATGGACAAAGTGAGGATTTGTGAATCACTGAAACATTTGAAGCTTTTGTGCCGTCGAAGCTTTGAAACAGTCTGAAACTCGTCACCACATCTTGATGACACTATTCTGTGAAACAATGACGCAGACACGTCCAAACAAAGCTGCTCATGATGCCAGACTGTCGATGACTGGAGAAACTGATCAGGAGGGCTAGCTCTGTGGTCGGCATGAAGCTGGACACTCTGGTGACAGTGGCAGAGAAAAGGACATTAAAGAAACTGATGGACATTATGAACAATGCTGGGCATCCTCTGCACACGGCCATAAACAATCAGAAGAGTCTGTTCAGTGACAGGTTGCTTCTCCCAAAGACAAGAACTAACAGACTTAAAAACTCCTTTGTCCCACACGCCATCAGACTGTTTAACTCCTCTCTGGAGGGGAGAGGGAGGGGAAACAGGAGGACAAAGGAGGGGGGAACAACTAAGCTGTAGTGCCTCTTCACCTCACTGTACAATACCTTGTGCAATACTTTTGTAAATAGTCAACGGTGCAATAGACTCAATACTTGAAATGTGCAATTCACTTGTATTTTTATTCCTATTTATTCTATTTATCCCCTTTGTATATTTTATTTATATTTGTCTCTGTATTTATATATGTGTGTGTGTGTGTGTGTGTGTGTGTGTGTGTGTGTGTGTGTGTGTGTGTGTGTGTGTGTATAATATTCTGTAACTCTGGAACTTCTGTCGGTGCTGTGCTTTTTTGGAAATTGAATTTCCCAGAGGAACCCACCCGAGGGATTAATAAAGTTCTATCTTATCTTATCTTATCTTATCTGACTGTGATCAGCACATGTTTCGGAGCCTTCTCCACACTTCAGCCAGAGGCTCCATCTGTTAACATTCATGATAAATGAGTTTTTGAAGCAAAAGCTACAGAGAAACGACGGCTGTGTTTACTGTAACAGCCACACAGGTTACAGCCGTTTTGGACTCATAGCCCTGAAACTCAGTGTCGTCAGGCTGGTTACACACAGACGAGCAAAGCTAGGAGCTGGCGTTAGGTTTTAGTTTTAATATTTTTAAGACGATTTTTCATTATTTTGTGAACAATCGTAACAGTCCGTCTCATCATTCAAGCCTCCTGTGGTTTTTTTAGAAATGCGAGAATAAAAAAGAAAAAGAAAAAATTCATCAGTCATGAAAACTGCTGGGTCACCTGCAATTACTGAATCTTATTTTTACAGAGTAAACAAATTCTTTATGGTGGTGAAGTGTGTGATGTCATTTGATGCAGTAAATAACATTTTCTGCTGAAAGTAGAAAAAATAGAGACCGAACAGAGTCAGAGCTTAAATTTCTGCCTTTTTATTTCCTCCCTGAAAGCAGAGCTGCTGCTTACTGAGATATTTGAGTGATTTCACAGACAGTGTGCTGCTCTCTCTCTGCTGGTAGAGTGGATGGAGCTCGCCCACCAGCCTCTCATCTATATTAAAATAAGATATTTAAATATCTGCATTAGTTTTACTTGGTTATACTTTGGATTCCAGTGTTTAACTGACTGGATGGTCTATATTAGTCTTCTCAATCCTCAGAGCAATCATTAGTATTTTCTTTTAAACATGCATGTGTCAGCTTTGTGCTGTAGCAGGCAGGAAGTAGGACCCAAACACAGGACGCTCCGAATGAAACGCGAGTTTTTGAGACGTCTACATCATCACTGCACCTTATTTTACCCTCAAAAAATGATATAAATTGCATGACACATTTCTAATGACTAAGTTACAAAAATATGGCCAATTTAAACTTAAAACTCATATATGCAGATTAAAATTTGATATATTTTATCACCGTGGCTCAGAGGGTTGGGAAGCACATCTGTAACCGGAAGGTTGCCGGTTCGATCCCCGGGCTCTCTGTCCTGGTCGTTGTGTCCTTGGGCAAGACGCTTCACCTACCGCCTACTGGTGTTGGCCAGAGGGGCCGATGGTGCGATATGGCAGCCTCGCCTCTGTCAGTCTGCCCCAGGGCAGCTGTGGCTACAACTGTAGCTGCCTCCACCAGTGTGTGAATGTGAGAGTGAATGAGTAGTGGAATTGTAAAGCGCTATATAAATGTAATCCATTATTATTATATTTTTTTAAATACATTTTGTCTAAACGTTCAACAAACACTCCATTGTCAAAAAATTAAAGATTTCTGTCAGTTTTTTCATAGCTCAGGTTTTAAAGGGTTAAAGCAGCAGCTTCCATAAGAATAAACTTCACAGAAAACAAACCAAAACCTCCAACATGAAAACAAAACCAGGAACTGAGAACACAAAAAGAGAAAACACAGCACGGGGCGGGTACGGCGTGACAAAGGGAACACGAGAGGGAACCGGTGGGAACACAGCTGGGACAAATCAGACATAATGAGACACAGGAAGCAAAGCACTGTCAAAATAAAACGGGAAGCCTCACATCATGTAGACACAGACTTGATACGGAAACATGACAGACTCTGGAAAAGCGGGAACATGAAGCTCAGAGACAAAAACAGGACGTGGGACACAGGGAAGACAGAAAGACAGCAAACTAAGACTAAGCACACGAAACCTAGAAACCAGGAACTGAAAATATAACACAAAACAGAAAACGTTAGTTCAAAGAGTCTAAACGAAGCCAGACACACAAACAGTGGCTCACCAGACTCAGTGCTGTGACAGTAATACACTGAAGCAGTTGTATCAGAAGCATTCATTCGGTAATTACAAGGCCAAAGGACTCTGGTGAATAAAAACCGGGAATCCTTGTGCCCTGCAATGCTCGAAGCAGCAGGTACGCCACCTGTCCAGACCAAAGGTTACCAAAACCTGGCTTAGTTGTGGTCACATGACCTGGCCGTTTTAAACCAGGCCAAGTTTCCGGTCTAAATCTTTATGATCCTCAGCATTCCTGAAACCACTCGTAGTTAAGCTGTTAAAATGGAGTTTGTTGGTAAAAAGGAGATTTAATGCACTGGAATAACTTTTCACATGTGACTGCGCAGTAAAGGGCGAGCGATCTGAGTGTGAGGTAAAAGCTTTGATAGTGCTTTATGAGCCATGCTTTATGAAGTAGCGGAAACCACTTAGCCCGTTTGGCAGACTTTATTTTGTTCAACATTTTAGGCAGTTTGCCTTTTGCTGGTTGCACATTTGCCCTTTCACAGGTGCTTCTGCACGTTTGAGCACATTTCCATTAAACTCTCGCTTTAGCGAAGCTCGCCGCGGCTCGTCCGCAGACTGCCGCTGTGCCTCTGGCAGCCAGCGATCGTTTTCTCTTCCCGATACTTTTGTCAGCGTCACGGTTGCCTGACAATGCAAATGAAAGCGCAATTAAGTTTTGTATCTGCTTTTGTCTGCTGCTTAATGTGGCCATGCGACGCTTTGAAATGCAAAGCTTAAGGATTTTATAACATTGTTTAACTTTAATGGGACGCAGCCGATGTTTAATCACCCGTTTGTCTGCAAATGGAAGCGCATAACAGAAATATGGATAATGGTGCGGAGCCAAGAGCCGAGGCGAGACCCCGAAAGCAAAGGACCTCCTCCTCCCGTGATGCTGTGTGTTTCACTCATTAACTAAATGACTAATTAATCGTCTCCTCTGATGAGTTTTACTAACATCTGCCTCCCTTTGTTGTATCTGCTTTTTTCACTCCCCTCCCACCTGATCAGAGGTCCAATCAGCCGGAACGCTGTGCTTGTGCTTCCTGTTGGCGATTAAGACCTCACCTTCTGCCTTTGACACCCAGACACAGAAAACTGGAATGCTCTTTTTTCTAAACACATAAAAACATGGAACTACAGTGGCACAGGTTAGCTCTTCATAAACTGATAGAGGATGAACAGATCACTGCATCAGTATTAGCATCTCTGATCTCTGTTCACCACAGAAAACCAGCCTGTGGCTCCAGACACACGATCACAGTTTCTTTACACTTGACCTCATCTTCCATCAGCAGGACCAAGATGAAGGGGACCCGCATAATATCAGTCAGATGATCCGTTTGGAGCTCTCAGCCAGATTCTTCAAGAAGTGCCTTTACATCAGAAAGTGGACCTGGAGCCCGAGCTGGCTCAGGTCTCAATACCAGCAGAGCTTCCCACTATGACTCCAGCAACTAAACAGGAAGTACCCAAAACATCCAAATTCACACCTCCAGGGCTTCAAAAAGCCTCAGCATCAACAGGAAGTCCCTGTGGATGCAAACCCAGTGGGGGGCTCAGGCTCGCAGCTTTCAGGAGGATGATGATGTCCTCATATCTTATAAGGTCCTCTCAGGTACAGCGCTAAAGGCTTATCAGTGCCCCCTGTGACAGAAACATGCGATCTTGTGACCTCGCCCCAAACCCCACCCAGAGCCTGATCTGGCTCATTTCCAAAAGTTGAAGCCAGCGATTGGTCGAGTAACTTGTTGGGGGAGGGTTGCCTGTCGTCCGATGTGCAGATCAGACTATGAATGAAAGTTTGAAATGGAAGCTGTAAATGTTTGCTAGCACGCAGAGCGTTTCCCCTCAAACAAAGCTGCTCATAAAATTGGATCCTTTTTACATCAGCAACAATCTGGTGCAGATGAATGTTGCAGGGTTTCCATCAGTAACATCATCGAGTGGAGAATAGAGAGAAGCAGCAGGTGTGTTTCACTCTGTAATAGGCCCGAATGATTGTGCATGAGTGTGTGAGTGTGTGTGTTCATTCAGTCATGTGATGCTCACTGAATTTCATCTCAATGTGAACATGCAGACAAACAAAGCGAGCGGCTCTAATCTGCACGTCGACATTAGCCGACATTATTTTCATGACGCCTCATTTGCTGCCCCGCTGAAATTTACATATAACTGAGAGCAGAAGTTAGTGTACACAACGCAAAGCAGCGTCTGATGGGTGTAGTCATTAGACGCCAGCACTTGAATAAACAGAATTCTGTGGTAAATGTCACCACATTTACATATTAATTACGGAGGGAATTTATCTGCAGTGAGAGGCTGGAGACAGAAAATCGGGCCAGGATGATTCCTATCAGTCCGGACGTCTTCCTCTCTGCAGCTTTAACTCTTCGTCCTCTCTTTGGACTCTGATCTTCATCCTTGACTTTCTCTTCCTCTGCAGAGACGGATGATCCTGTCATCTCCTCCATCTGTGTGAATGAAGTGAGCATTTATGATGCAGTAACAGCCAGTAAATTTTCAGCTATAATAAAACATTTAAAAGAACTTAATTGAATCTTCTTTACAACAGGTAATTATAACTGAATGCAGGCCTTTGTACTGGAGAGAAAAGGTCGGAGAAAGAAGTGAAGTGGGCAACAAATCACAATAAAACAGGAAGTACCTAAAACGTGCATATTTATATTCTGAGATGGATTTTTTACTTACAACCATTTGAAATGTGAAATCTAGGGATGGGAATCAAGAACCAGTTCCTGTAGAGAGCTGGTTCCCAGTTCAGTTCCTCAAAGTTAGTCAATTCGCCCATCTGTCCCGCCTATCGCTTCGGTTGCACTCGTGCTACAGTCAGCTGATGACAGTTGGTGGCAGGAACATAGTGGTGCAGTCTGCAGCTGGACACAGACACTACTTTTATTTAAATTTTGCACAAAAGGACGAGAGCGTGAGGGTAAAGTGGAAACTGCATCCAAGACAGAAACTGCTGAATGATGCTGCTAACACCTGCGCAGGCAGCACGCTAACTCTAAGCTAGCTAGGAAACCATAGTGATGTTAAAGGTGAGCGAATGGCAGCCCAGCCCAGCCGCCACAGTCTGAACTTCTACAGGTACCAAACTGATGAGCAGTCAGGCTGCAGCCTTTCTACCTGTTCATGTTTCTATGGCGACCACTTTGAAGTGTCTTTGTGCTGCTTTTCACGCAGGCTTTGTGTTCATACCTGAATCTCTAAAGAGAAAGATTATACGTGTCCTCATTAGGACGGGAATTTATATTGGTGCGTTGGACTGCAGCCTCTGAAACAAAGTGTTTCAGGGGATTTTACAGAGAAGTGCAAAAGTAATGTGTGGGATTAAGGAAATGATTTTATTGCCACAATATATCCTGCATCATTAATAATATAATCTATAGTATTGAAACTGCATTAAGATGTTCATTAAAACCTGCCGGCCTCACAGTAACCTTTTATTACAGGTGCAGCCATAATAATTGCACACACACATTGCATTTTGTGCTTATTAAAGAGTTGAAGTTCAGTCAATTAAGGGAAGGCCTCGTTCGGCGCGATGTCAGGACGATCTATTGTGTAAGTGACTTGGAGCTACCGAAGGTTAAAACTGCGTACACGCTTACAAAACACATATAGTACATACAATCTAGAAACAGGCCTGAGCAGAGGCCTGAATGTATTCAGCAACCTGTTTAAGTTTGCTTAGTAACAGGTGACAGAAGATGTGTCAGAGAGGAGGACAAGCCCTCAGGGACCATTTAGGCTTGCAACTTATTGCCTCGTATGGAAGGTGTGATAGAAAAAGGAACTTCTTTGTCTAATTTTAGAGGTTTAAGATTGACCATTTACTGTAAACGATGCACATAATGTTCTTATAACACGTGAAGGGGCGTTAACCCTGACATCATAAAAAGCCGTTGTCTGTGTATTTTGGGCGAAGAAGTCCGCTGATGTGATGCTGTGTGCTTCTTCCCACGCGTGTGTTCTTAATAAACTCTTCATCTGATTGCACTCTACTGGGGCCTCCATGGGTTTGTTTTTGTGCCACATTTTCGAATTTGGGACAAATGTAAAGAGTTATGTAATCAATTACTTTCTTCTAGCACTAATTAAGTAACATATTATATTCAATATTCAATTTATTTTTATTTATATGACACAAAACAACAACAAGAGTCACCTCGAGGTGCTTAATATTGTAAAGGCCCGACAATAATACAGAAACCATACAGAAAACCCAACAATCATATGACCCCCTATGAGCAGCACTTTGGCGACAGTGGGAAGGAAAAACTCCCTTTGAACAGGAAGAAACCTCCGGCTGAACCAGGCTCAGGGAGGGGCGGGGCCATCTGCTGCGATTGGTTGGGGTGAGAGAAGGAAGACAGGATAAAGACATGCTGTGGAAGAGAGACAGAGATTAATAACAAGTATGATTCAGTGCAGAGAGGTCTGTTAACACATAGTAAGTGAAGAAGAAACACCCAGTGCATCATGGGAATCCCCCAGCAGCTTACACCTACTGCAGCATAACTAACACGTTACTTTTTTTATTTGAGCAACAACCCCCACACTGGTTGCAACAGAGTTCACAACATGCATGAACATGTGAAGCACAGCATGTGATTTTGTGCACGACTGTGAGGGTCAGAAGCATATCAGAGACATCAAAGAGGAGCCAATGAGAATCAATAAGTGATAATTAATCAGCACTTTCATGTGTGAAACGGTGTGTTTGCTGCGTGAGCCAACAGTGAAACAGTGATGGAGCTCCTGTCTGATACAGGAACTGATGCTGTGGCTGGACCCAGACTGTGAGCTTCAGACTCTACAGAGTTTGCATGTACTTCATTCTTTGTGTCAAACTGCAGTATTTTTATGATGTTACTACTTCAAGCTTTAGGGAACCCCAAAGCATCACAGCAGGTTTCAAAGGTGTGACGTGTTTCCGAACAAAGTTAAACAGAAAAATCTGACGTTTGTGTCGGCCCTCTCACATCTGACGTACGTCCCATCAGGAAAAACACTGAGTTTAAAAATGTGACATCAAAATCAGTTTATTGAGACCAAAAGGAATGTTTCCATCAGACGCAGTGAAAAGAAGTAATCGTGTGGTGCCCGGTGTGACTGGGCGGGCTCAGCGACTCGGCTCTGACCAACAGTCACGTGACAACAAGCACGTTGTTTTATTAGCTTAGCATTGTGCTGGGCGTCTTTCAGACGGCGCTTCAGGAGAAACTGAGAGGAAAATCAAACATCTGTACAATGACATCACGCAGCACGGAGCTGTTATCTTCATCTTCATCATCCTTTGTCATCACATCCACCCTCCCTCCTCTGCACATGTCCAGACCCTCTCAGCCGCTCCTCTCTGAGCTCTCCCTCTGATTGACTCATCTCTGATCCTGCTCTCTCCCAGCCAACATCTGAACATCTTCAGCTCGCCCACCTCCCACTCCCCTGTCTCCAAACCATCAGCAGCTCTCATCTGCCTCAGCTACCATCCTGAAAACCTTCCCTTTCACTCTTGCTGCTCTCCTTCTGTCACAAATCACCCAACACTCGTCTCCACACGCTCCACACTTCACTACGTCTCTCTGCCAGTGTGAGGTGTGTCCTGAACATCTTCGGCTCAGCTCCCCCGCCTCCCAACCATCACAGCAGCTCTCACTGCCATCTTTAAACCCTCCCTTTCACTCTCACTTGCTGCTCTCCTTCTGACACAAATCGCTATGACACTCATCTCCACCTGCTCCACCCTGCCTGCAGCTCTCTTCACCTCTCTTTGGATGGTTGACCTCAGGTAGTGAAACTCATCAGTCATCACTGTTACATTGGTCTCCGTCTACAGTCGGAATAAATCTTCTTCTTCTAATTCTAATAACATTTTAATGTTACAATGTAACAATGGCTCATCTGTGTCACTAATAACTTCTGTCATGTGACTGCTTTATTTCCTCATTGATCACCCCCATGATCAAACCGCTTTAACTTTAATCCCATCATAAGTGCAGCCGCACACGTGGCTCATTAGTGAATGACAGTTACTGCTGCGTACGTTAATTACAGGAATCATAAACGACACGTCACAGCTGGGTCCTGACAAATATGACGCAGGCTAATAGAAACATTAATCTCAGCTGATCGTGAGCTGTTCCTGGTCACTGAGTGAACGTGCTTTTCATTTTCAGGCTCTGATGCTGTTAGTGTATTAGTGATGTTTGTCACGGGTACCATGGCGATGTCCCGGGTTTGACTCCGCCTGCCAGCTGGTGACCTGTCCTAGGTGTACCCGCGTCTCTCCCCGATCGCCTTCGGCCTGAATCGGATGAAGATAGTGGACAGATAATGATGTGCACGTTGGCCCTTCTCGACTGCAGGAAATGACTTTTTAAAAAATATTACTTCCATAAATGCATTTGCAGCAAACCTGTGGAGCTGACATTAACGTTACCTGTTCCTGTTATAAGTGAAGTGATTTTCCACTCAAAACCGTCCCATCACCACCTGAGGCAAAGCTAGCGAGTGCAATATGCTTCAATCGTAATTCTTCACTTTTAATGATATTAAAGTGTTTTATATTAATTATAGCTGACAGCTACAGCTCGTTCTGGTCTACAGCAACACCACTCAGACCTGCAGCACGAAGCAACGCTCCCAAACGTAGCTCCGGTTTCTCTGCGTGCTGCAGATGTTTCAGACAGTGATGTGCGGCTGCCTGTCATTTAAAGTTTCCTGTCAGGATGGTGGGGGGATTAGGCACGTCTGAATAAATATCAGGATTACAGCCTCGGGTGTTTCTCTCTGCAATAACGGCGCCTTGTTTGTCGCCCGCCAAACCATTCTTTCTTCTTCTTCTGTTTGTTTAGGGTGCCCCCCCCCCCCCCGCTCTCTCTTTCAGCATGAATACATAACGAGCAGACGCACAATGATCCAGATGATCAAACAATGAGAGTATAATGAAATTATACAAACACAGCAACGCAAGCACAAAAACAAAAACTACATCCATTACTGTCAGGACGAGTACATCTGCTCGCGTGCTCAGACAAACCGTCTGCACACCAAACCCAGAATGATCATTTCATCCGTCCTGAAGTGTGTCAACAGCTGCAACAACAAAAAGAAACCTGATATTTGTTGCAGTGAACTGTATTTTATGTTCCAACTTTAGCAACAGCAAAGTCGATTTTGATTTCAGAACAATTAAATGTCCATTTTACCCTCCAACCCCCCATCCCGGACGCTCCCTCTTCCAGGTCCACACTAGACAAGACACCGCAGAGATCCAGTCTCAAGCCCCATCACCCAGTCACACGCCCATACACATACCGCACACACGAACGAGAGGGAGTAACAAGCATAACAAAACCCCCCAAACTTTATAATGCAGCCTCGCTCGGTTCGCTCCAGTCTCAGGAAGTAAAGTCATGGTGTCGACCAGTAAGAGAAATTATTTCCAGGTTTTGTTAAATTTCCTACTAGAATCTAAGTTTTTCTAACTTTAAGTTAAAGAGTACTTCCCTCACCTAATGGTCATGAGCTGGGGAAGCTTCCACTTCAACACAATAAGCCTCCGAGCTAGTAAAGAGGTAAAGGAGAAGGCCTGTTTGAGGGGGCCAGATAAGTTCAAGTTGGGGGTATGCCAAACATTGCAGAGAGGTGAACTGTATTTTAAAGTCCTTCTGCTCCCATCCTCTGGTCCAATGTGTATTTCCATGCCAGCACATGTTATCCGTTCACTCAGGGATTCATTTTTAACTGGATTATTTGCCACATTTGTAATTTTAGGCTCGTCTCTGCAGAGAAGATGAGTTATTATTCTCAGTGTTTGGATTTTTATCCAACTTTCACTCTGTAAAATACACAAAGGTTGGTGTAAAATACAACCTGGAACTTTAATAGTGATGATGTCACCATTAAAATGGACATCACTGCCATGATGTCAGAGCCTGGTTCGGGGCTCTTCATTTTGAAACCTCAGCTTTAGTGTTTGGAGGTCGCCATGTTGTTTTTTAGAGCACAGGATGAAACTCAGGTACAAACACCTGCTGACCAGCAGCATCCAATGGAAATCCGGGATTTGCCCCAAACCTGGAGCTAAGACAGGATGTCCTGTTATTACAGTTACCTCACAGCGGCCATATTATTAGTCAGAGAATTACATCCAAAATGCTTCGAGAGCACAAACACAGTCCAGAGGTCCAGTTCAGGTAGAGCTAGCAGACAGCTAGCAGCTACAGCCACCTGTGTCACCATCCACCTGTCAGTCAACGAGGACACACCCCTAACAATGCAAACCTGAAGCCTTAATACAATTTAAACAGGTGAGTTATAAACACGTTCTCCAGGAAGCTGATTAAAAGTCACAATCCATCCATTTCCTGCCTCTTCTCCGGGTCTGGTTGTGGGGCCCAGACTTCCCTTACCCTGAAACCAGCAGAGAGAAATAATCCTTCCTGAGTCTCGGGACATTGGATATGTCTGTAACACCTGACCAAGAAAGCATCCAGGAGGCATGCTAGTCAGATACCTGACCGGCTCCTTTCAGCGTGGAGCAGCAGCGCCTCTACTCCAGGTTCACTCCAATGACCGAGCCTTCACAGGAGGCTCGTTTCTGTGTCTTGCATCCCCCAGCTCGTGTTTAAGGTTAAAGTGAGCTCATGAAGCTACAGATCGGTGCAGTGTCTGCATCATTGCCATCGCTGTACAAATCTGTCTCCTTCTCCTCAGAATACTTAAACTCCTCCATATGGGGCAACAACTCACCCTGACCAGAGTGGGCACTCTGCCTTTCCCCTGGAAAGGAGTCTGACATATTGTTGGAAATACAAACCAAGCTCTCACTGTGGTTGTACAGGGACCGAATGGCTCGTAGTAACAGGCCAGATACTCCTAATGTATCCCGCGAGGGTGTCGTCCACAAATACATGTACTGGCTGGGCACCCACTGCCACGCACCCTCAAACATTCACGAGAGGATGAACAGGTGGTCCAAGTTTAACAACCAGGACGGAAACAGCATTACACCCCTGAATCTGAAGTTCAACTAACGGACACTCACACACTCACACATAATCCAAATCCTAATTTAAATCTCACAGAGGTCATCAGTGAGTGAGCTGATGAATGTTTCTGTGTGGGCTCATCTGGTTCTCAGACTACAGCCGAGTGGCGTTAAAGAAGCGCTGTGGGGAAACGCTCCTCAGACATAAAGAAATCCATTTTTTAGTTTCAACATCTTCTTTTTTAATGGTTTCCTCTAATGATCGCACTCTTACATGACATCTACTCCCAACACCAGAATAAGAGGCTTCTCATTAAAAGCACACAATAGGCTTTGTTGTCCCAGTGATTGAAGGACTGGAGCCCGGCCCGAGCTGAGCTCCAGGACTTTAGGAATCCTCCTGATGAGGGGAAATTAAGGCCATTGTTTGGAGTTTTCGTTTTTCGTGGGGAAACGAGGACGGCTCAGTGCTGCAGACTGACAGACTGAACGCCTGTTCTCATTTTCATGGCTGTGGCTGTCTCTTTCATGCTCTCCTTTGTCTCACACTCACAGATTCACATTCTGTCATGTAATAGGCTAGAGACCAGGCCGGGCAGTTATTTAGAGATGTGAGGTGTATTTGAAGGATCTGAAGCAACGTCTGTCCTTTAAACCCGTTAATCTCACAGAAGCAGGCGGGACCAATGAGTTTTGAGTTAAATTAAGAGGGCCGTAACTCCATCAGAATAACTCCAGAGTCCTGGAAATACACGGCAGCTTATTTAACGTAGTTGGAGTCAGAACCACAGACCAGCTCGACATATGCTCCTCTTTTGGGAGGTGGAAGAGGCGCAGCGAGCATTTGCTGTGTTCTGCTGGTGGATATGACGGCTGCTCTCCACCAGTGAGGGTGGCAGAAGCTGGAAAGTTTTCGCCACCCTGTGGTGCTGAATTAATGAAGTACGGCACTAACACTGCCAGTGTTTGGGCTTCAGCTCCCACTGGGGCCATACATGCTGCAAATGTAGGCACACATGGTACGCCGAGGCGCCGCGGACCAACATGCCCGCCAAAAGGCAACTATTACGCTCCTGGCATCGGTCAGAATCAGAGGTTTCATTTACAAAACATCATTTCAAATTCCTGCGCTGCTTCCATCTCTAAGCGAAGGATACTCGGAGCGTGATATGTTCGTCAGGGAGGAGACAGCGTGCACGCTCTTGTTGATAATGACAGCATGTCTGGAAGAACATCACCGCTATCAGCACATTCACCCATGCAGGGTCACATCTGCACGTGTCGGCCGCCTGCTGCCTCTGGGTCCAAAACAGCAACGAGCGGAATAATCAGCTGTGCTGGTGTTCCTGCTCATTTGTGTCCTGCTGCTCATTTCGCTCCAACAGGAGACACTTTTATTTAGTTCAGCTTAGCTTTATTATTTTGGCATCATTTTTATCAAACACACACTTCGATTAAAGGACAACAAACAGGGCAGGCGTAGAACTGTCACAGCCAGACGGGCCGGTGTGTTGGTGCCGACCCCAGAGCAGACACGGAGGAGACAGAGCTGAATATTAACAAAGAACGAGTCGTTTATTAGGCCTGTACAGGGGCATAAACTAAAACTAGAGCCTAAACTGGGAAAACCTAGACTATGACAAAGAGACATTAACATGATTCTGAGCAGCAGCATGCAAGAAACTATTACTAGGCAAATATTAAACATCAACATGACCACAACACACTCATGAAATACTTGATGTGACGTGGAGAGAGGAAAACAGACGCACTGAACAGAGGAGGACAGAGGGGAAACACAGCTGCCACAAACAAACATGACACCACAGTGGAAGTGAAACTAAACACACTCAACATGGAAACACCAGACCTTTAATAATAATAATAATAATAATGGATGGCATTTATATAGCACTTTACAATGCCACTATTCATTCACTCTCACATTCACACACTGGTGGAGGCAGCTACAGGTGTAGCCACAGCTGCCCTGGGGCAGACTGACAGAAGCGAGGCTGCCATATCGCGCCATCGGCCCCTCTGGCCATCACCAGTAGGCGGTAGGTGAAGTGTCTTGCCCAAGGACACAACGACCGTGAGTGTCCGAGCCGGGGCTCGAACTGGCACAAGTGCCAACTGTTGAGCCACGATCGGCCTTTCAAAATAACACAGGAAACATGGAGAGATATCAACATGACAACAAAAGCTTAACAATGCAGCATGTAGACATAAAACAGATGACAGACTGCAGAGGCAAGGAACAAAAGGAGAGGAAACTGGGAACGGCGAAGGGAGTCGATGGTACGGGCATAACTTACACGTTTAATATAAGGGACAAGACAGACTACACAGAGGACAGGAAAAGACTCGAAAACACGGAGACCTGAAACCTGAGACAGACGAAGACTCAACTAAGACACACAGAAGTAACTAGAATACAAAACAACTCAACAACAACCTTAACTGAGAGCATTACACAAACTAAACATTACTTTAACACAAGAGATCAACAAGACCAAAGAAACTCAAAGCTCTGAGTCACAGAGCCAGCCCCTTACGTCGCCTCTCCTAGAGTAGCTTTGCATGATTCACAGTTCAAAATCATCCTTCATCTCTTTCCAGGCCTGAGTTCAGCCATTTAACCTCAAGCTGCTTTAGCTCCTCCCTCTTTTAGCTGGCTTTCTTCCAATTGGCTGCCCTATCTCTGACATCACACAGAACCAGAGGCAGAAGAAACTGTGTGTTGAGATCTGAGCACACACCGAGCTCATTATCATCTCCGTTCCATCACTTCTCTCCACATGCTGCTCGCAGTTTTAACTTTCCTCATTTAATCAGCTCTCACTATTATTTTGGAGATTTCACGCATGACCCCTTGAACTTACTTTCAGGCGCGCTTCTTTAAACCAAGCAGCAGAGCTTTGTGTGATTTAGTCACATGGTCAGGTTTCCTCTCCTCTGTTAATCAGTTTCTGTAAATGTGTCATAATTATCGGTTCAGACTGAAGAGAAAATGATTTCTCCCACTTTTCTGGTGAGCAGAAGTTGAAGTCAGATAAAAAGAAGTTATTTAAAAGCGATCGTGAATGAATGAGGATTCTTTTCATTTCTTAGCGGCGCTAACTGTGACCGCGGCGCTCTCCGCTCTGGAGGGATTTACTGTTTTTCCACAGCGCGCTTCGGTATTGGCTGAGGGAATGCAGCATCACTAACCAGCTTGACATTTTCTGCCCTCCATTTTGTGGAACATGTTTGTTCTTCACTTTGGTTTGGTCTCGCTCTTTTTCGACTTTCCTCCCACTCCGAGGAGCTTCCACCTCCAGCAGAGTAACACCAAACTGTCAGCGCGCTTTAAAAGCATGTTTGTGAGTCGCTTTGACCGCTGCACAGGAAAGAAGAGCTTCTGTGTACTTCGGCTTTGTGTGAGCAGCACAAAGAGTCAAAGAAAAATAATCCCGAATCATCTTTGCCCTGCGTCGAGCCGGAATTCTGCATCTTGTCATGTCTGAATTTTTCACCAGCATTTGAGCATCGGTGGTGCAACGACGGGAGGTGGAAGCTGAAGGGTGGAGTTGGACATTTAAGTGTTAGATGGATTCTTTTCTCATGCACAGCAAATTATCTAAGCTTAGAGGTGGGGGGTGGGGTGGGTGTCGCGGCTTAACTTCTATAAAACAGACCCGGGAGCTGGAACCCGCCGGCTGCATTCTGGCCCTGCAGAGTGTGAGGGTGGCAGACGTCACGGCGACATAAACGTAAGATAACTCAAAGTGTTTACATGTCACGTTCACAGTCAGAACAGGAACTTGATGACACCTGTGAGCGCAGCAAAAACACTCAGTGTGGGACTCACATTAACCTCCATCTTTTACATACAGTTTATGGACACACAGCTGTCACACATCTGCACATCCGACGGATTTTTAGGAAACTTTCATCTTTTTGCCTCTTTACCAACTCAAAGAATTATGGATCGAGTCCACGTCTGCTCGCACGCTGGTGTGTCTCAGCCTCCGTGTGGTGCGCACTGGTTGTTTAACCCAGCAGCTGGTTACCACCGGAGGGTAGTGAGGCCTGCCACCTTTGTAGGTCAGACAATTAGCTTCATAAAAGCCGGTCGAGGCTCGCAGAGTCTGTGGAAGACAAGCCTGCTAATTACAGCTGAAGCTCTGCTTCTAAACACTGAGACACTTTTATTTAAAGTCACGAGCTCAGATCAATGAGTTAATTTAGAGACGAGCTCCAGAGGGAGGCAAACTTTTCACATTGATGCTTTTTCAAGTTTTCCCTCACATCGTGTGTCCGTCTTTCTGTCCGGCGGCGGTTCTGCTCCAAATGTCAGACAGAAACTGGCGATTCCAGCGTTTGATATTCGGTTTATTCGGCTCGGTCTCTCCGGAGACACAGCGCTGCCTGTTTGCCTTCATCTCCTGCACATGAAAGCAGGCAAAGGGGAAAGGTGAACGGAGCCGCACGATAAAGATGAGTCAGCTCATCTGAGGAGCTGGCGGACAGATTGTCACGCACATCGGGACTCGCTGACATCTTTTACAGCTTTAATTCGTCCATTGTTGTCTTTGCTTCGTTTTGGCCAGTTTACGGTTCAAATATTCTTCTTATATTCTCTGTTGTATTTGGTAACATGCTTTATTGTTTCTACAGATGTCATCTTCATTCTTAAAAATGGGCTTGTGTCTTTGCCGTTTAAAGTGTTACATAATAAACTTTCATATTCACCTGCTTAAATTAGTGTTAAGGTTTGCATTTTTAGGGGCGTGGCCTCTGTGACAGACAGGTGGCTGTAGCTGCTAGCTGTCAGCTACCTCACCTGAACTTGACTGTGGGTGTGACATCATGTTACCAGTAATACGGCTGCTGTGAGGTTACTATAGTAACAGACTGTCCAAGAAACGTGATCTCTCTCTCTCACACACACACACACACACACACACACACTCACACACACACACACACACAGAAACAAACAGCCTCAGGAGAAATAAATGATAAAAAATAAAAACAGATGAACACAAAATGTTTGCGAGTGAAACATTCACGCGTGTCCTCGGGCTTCATCTGTTTCACAGACGCCAGGTGAGACTCTGTTTCCTGCCCGAGTGCTCCTCTTTGGCGTGCGCGGCTAAACACGGAGGTCACGTTATGTCGGAGCTCGCTCGCCACGTTTCGTGGAACGTCAGAGCGTGGAGCTGCTGTGAGCCTGCTGACAGGCGTCTGAATCATTTCCTGCGCTGCTCCAGCGGCTCGAGCAGGGAGGCAGGGGGAGCAGCAGCACACGGCTCTGATATCATCAGTGACCTCTGCGCTGGCGAGGAATTAAAGCTCAATCACAGTGAAGTGTTTACTTAACAAATTACAGCGCGAGCGGTTCTCAGCTGATTAATGACACACACGACCTCTGCAGTTCTTAGCCAATCACAGGAGGCCCTCGGCAGCCTTTTCCTCTCTTATTAACACACTTTACTGAAGCCGCAGTCGGATGCGCCATCACGTCTCCGTGTGTTTTAACAGCGTCTCCATATGAAAGTGTTCCTGAAAGGTTCATTTATAAAATGTGATCAAAATAAGATTTGTTCTCTGTGACTCTGAATAAAATACAATCCAGCGCAGGCAGCAGGGACAGCATTCTCATCTGATGGGGTGAAAATCGATCCCTGTGCTCTGTGCGGCGGGGTTTGTAGTTTTATCGCGATAATGTAATTCTCTGCCTCATTCAGAATTCAGCTGCTTGAACAGTGAACTCGAATCTCCGTCCTTTGTTGTGTGGAGCGGAGCTGGAATAACTCCCGCTGGTCTCCTGCTGCTGATGGAAGCTAAAACTTTAATGAGGAACTGAAAACGACCACTTCACAGGACGGCGAAGTTTCCATCGAGGTTTGAACAGACCGTCGCATGCACAAGGGTTTCATTTGGCACATTTGGACTTTGTCATCATCGGATTGTTGTGTGAGAGACGTAAAACACTTACACATGCGATTATTAAATATGACACCACTCTGAAATGACACAAATGAACTTGGAACTCATTCATTGGGGTTACAGTGATATGATAACTGGGAGACAGCTGTGATGGACATGTCCACTATATGTCCAAAGTCTGCTGAGTAGACGGAGGACTGATGGGAGGAGAAGCTGGATCAGTGACATCATGGTGGGACTCAGACACCTGTTGGTTCAGGCCTCCTCGTGCACACCTCAGGCTTTCTCCTCGTTTCCTGTCCAGATCTTCATTTTGTCTCCACTTTGACCGACTTTGGCCAAGTGTCACACTTTCCATTCTTGCTCCTTTCATTGATCCCTCTCAGAGTTTATGTGCAAATAGAAACTGCTGATAAAAACCTGAGGGTGGAAACACACCTATTGTGCGGGGCTCATCCCCAACTCTGCCACACGGCAATGTCTGAAAACCAAGTCCAACAACATTTTCAATTATTTAAAGTGTGCCTGTGGCCGAGCTGCAGCATCTCTGCTAATGATGCCTGTGCAGACCGAGGAAGGTCAGACTAAACGATGTGCGAGAGTGAAGAGGAGAACAAAATGAAGGCGAGGCTGCAATCAATGCTAAACTCAACGTCTTCTGCAAAGAATGCTTGGAAAACACGTCTAAAGCCAACGTGCACGAATAAAGAATAAATACAGAGAAAGCTGATGTGACGCTCCTGCTGCACCTGAACAGACCCCACCTCCGTGAACAGCAGCAGCCTGATGAGTAATCAGTCAACAAGTTGCTGCAGTGGAGGAGAATAACAATGTGTGTGCTCTCCACCGGCTCCAGGATCTTCGGTCCGATCCACTTCAGCCCTGGCAGGTAAGTTTCTGGGTTTGAGCTCGTTTTGACGATCGTTGTCCTATTTTGGCTCAAAGTTCCTCTGCAGCGTCTGTGTTTGTTTACAAATATTAGAAATAGTTGAATATGAAGTATTTGTAATATTTGTGATTGTCTAAAGCTTTGGCAGTGACATGACTGCACTTTACATTTATGGTTGCTTTAATCAGACTTGATGATTGCAGTTTTCTCCACCTCTTCATCCAAACACGAGACAAAAACACGTCATGTTGAGGAAGGTGGACCGCACACGGGCAGCGAGGTAATAAATAAAAACATCTTTTGTTTATTAAAAATCTTTATTCTTCCACCGAGGGGCAGAAAACAACGTCCATTAATCAGATGGAGAAAACTCCCGGGCAGGCCTGCAGGAAACAAACAGAACAAAGAACGAGAGGAGACAAAGGCTGTAAACACAAACACAGGGTTAGTCAGGAAACACAGCAGGAAGTCATCAGGAAAACAAGACAAGGGAAGCCAAATTAAATACAACACACACGAGACGGGAAACTATCAGAACATGGGAACATCCAACACGCTGATGGAGACTTAAATAACCTCGTTGGAAACTCAAAAACCCCATAAACCTTACAGCAGCGGTCCCCGGGTCACGGACCGGACCGTGAGAGCTGAGGCTCGGCTGTAAAATTTATGGTTTTCTGGGTTTTTATCGGCTTTTATCATTATTTTGATATTGTTTTTATCATTAACTCTGTTTCCCTGGGTCTTTTCCCGTGTGTTATGAATAAATCTTCTTTTTTTAGTACTGGTTTTATTTTGTTGTATTTATCCACGAAACCTTAAAGGCCGGTCCGTGAAAATGTTGTTGGACATAAACCGGTCCGTGGTGCAAAAAGGTTGGAGACCGCTGGCTTACAGAACTCAGAAACACTGGCCAATCATTCTCTGTCACGTTTCTGCCTCAGGGCGGCGGCGGGGCTGGGGCCCATTACCAGATGAAGGTTCATTTCTCGAGGCTTCATGTGCACAACCGCCTCCTGTTGGTCAAACTCTTTATTGTCATTTCAAGTGTTTGTGATGGTGATCACTGCCAAGAACAAAATGACACCTTTATTGGATTTTGTGTGGTTCAATCATCCATCCATTCGCTTCCGCTTATCCTTTTCATGGTCACGGGGGTGGGGGGGTGGAGCCTATCCCAGCTGTCTTACTGGTGACCCTGTCCAGGTCGCCAGTCTGCTGCAGGGCTGACGTATGTGAGGTTGTTGATGTCAAAAAGCTCAAATCACCAGATTTCAGTGATTATCTAAATAAATCCAGGGGACCTGATGACATGAGGTGATGATGACTATTCATTTATAATATTAAATATTTGCTTTGCCACTGTGACTGGACTAAGTGGGTTTCTTGCTGTGGAGAGCGAGCAGGCAGGAGTGCACAGGTGTTATACTGTTATATAAGCACATCACAGGCTAGTTGGTGAAACTGAAACATGAACACCAGCATGCTGGTGCTGTGGTGTCTGGACTCTGGGACTGATCACCTGACCTCTGATGGGTTTAACAGCTGCTCGGTGGGAGGAGGAGCTTTGTTTTCTAATCAAAGGAGCTGCAAAGAAAAGCGACTTCACCATTGATGGGGTTTTATTCAAGTAACTTAAAGAAGTCCAGATGCTTTTCTTTGCAGCTCCTTTGACTACGATGACCTGGATGACTGAGAACCTTCACAGACATTTTGTTTTCTAATGTACAGGAAAGAGCCAAGCGAATGAGAAATGCTCGAACACGCAGGTTTGATCCTTCCTCGGGTCTCTGCGTGCGGCTGCTGTTTGTGGCTCTTTTTGACGAGCAGCATGTTTAGGACTGCTGCTTTGCCATCACACGTTCCAGCTGCTCACTCAGTCCTGCTCGAAACACTTTCAGCTCACAGTGACTTTTTGATAGCTTGTTAAGCCACAGACAATTGGAGTAAGAGACAAATAAGTTCAAGGGCAGAAACAGTGTGTTTGTCATCGGCTGATTCATAGTTTACTTCAGGTCTAAATGAGCCTTAATGCAGCGCTGAGTCAGCATTCAGAGAAAGCTGTGTGAGTGTCGTGGTCGACAGCACGCAGTCGTCATTATTTCTGCTACTGGTTAAACTGTACAGTTGTCCCTCAGTCTCTGAACTGGACCCTCTCCTCCTGCTTTAAGGCAGCCTGCTGATTAATGTTCCAACCTTAGCTTTGAACACAAGCAGCACAAATGGACTCGCTGGCTCTGAAGGTGTCTGGGCTCAGTCGCTCAGGAGGAGATCAGCTGCTACTAAACATCCTGCATTTATCTTGATAAAGTCCTAACTTAGGTTTAAAATCTACTTGTCGAGAGAAACTGACCCAAGAGTGCAAATACAGAGACGGGGGGCTGGAGCCTGTCCCAGCCGGTCCCGGCAGCAGGTCGTCAGGCTGTTGCAGTCAAATCACACGTAGCAACACATCATCACGCTGACCATCCTTTAAAATGGTCCATCATTACCAGTTCGGACAGTTTTAGGTCCTTGTGTAGATTATTCATTTGTCCTCGTCCTGTTCCCACTCCGGGGACAGACTGTGGATGTGCTGGTGTCTGCAGAGACAGAGGTCTGCACATCTGCTGCCTCCTCCACCCACAGCGGCAGAAAACAGACAGATGGAGGCTTGTGTAGACGAGGAGGTTCAGCAGCTTCAGGTTGAAAAAGGGAAAAAGCTTTCCACTTTAACAGTTTATCATCTTCCCAGAAACTTTTCTAACTCTTACTAAACAAACCAAAAGCAGGCTCTGTGAGCAAAGAGAAACACGAGAGTTTGAAGGACAACAAGAATCACGAAAGTCCTGAAGCTGCGACGTGAAGTTTATGGAAGCTGAAAACAGTTCTCGAGGACACTTCATCCAAAACCAGCAGAAAAGTGCGGCTTTGGAAAATGTTTCCGGGAACAAATCGCTTTGGCGAGAGTGATCTGATCCCAATTTAGTAAAACAGCAGTGAGCATTTACAGCCAAGTGCTCCTTCTATCAAGTGCTGAGAGTAAAGACACGATCAACGCTCCGCCTGGGTTTGCTGCACCGCTCTTATTGTCACTGCGCAGCCATCCTGACCCCATTTTTCTGACGGCAGTAATCACCTGGAGATGACCTGCAGTGTTTCTGACTGAACAAGAGAAAGCCATTACTGTCGCCCCCGTCCTCTGAAGCAGCCTGTAGCTTCAGCTTAACATCAGTCTGCAGCTGTACTGGGTTACGAGCATGCTTTCAGGACATTTATACGCGAAACAAATACAGGCTGGAGAGACAAAGGTTTTCATCCTGAATCCCAAGAAGAGCCGCAGCCAGCCTCACACGGACAGCGTTTTGAAGGATGTCCGTGTGGCAGACGAATATCCGGTTGTTCAGTGATGACGCGACGAATCCTACTTGCGGGTCTAAAGTAGTCTGCGTTTAATATGGCTTTTATGTTGTTAACATGTTTAATGTTATGTATTTTCTTCTATTTGATCTCAAAAAGCTCCTAAAACAGTCAGTGATCACTGTTGACCTCCCTCGGCTTTTATTACCGCTAATCATTTATTTAAGCTCAGTTTTTAAAACCTTAGGATGTAACTACAGCCCAGCCCATGCAGCAGTATATGAATGACTAACCTCGTATTGTGGATGGATTATCTCAGTTGTTCTCCTGGCTGAAGTTTGGTCCTTTTACAGCATCCTGCCATGCGATTACATTTGTTCCTGACCACCGAGAACACTCACGTTAACTTTCATCCAGTGGAAAAAAAGTTAGCTTGTTTATATTATGCTAACATAGCTGTGTCGCTAGCGGTCACGCAGCACATCATTATATACCAGCTAGCCCAACTTCAGTAACCCTACAAACGTCACTGCTGTTTAGTTTTCTGTCTTCATTTATGCTGGAAGTGATAGCAGAGCTGTACGTTTTCATTTGTTTCCAAAACCCCGCAGTCAGGACATGCTATATTGTATTTAGATAGAAGCTAGCGAGCTAACTCCCTGCTAACTTCTAACTCCGTTAAATGTCATAAATTCGGTTTTCATGGATGCCTGGATGTTAAACTCAATTGTTACACCTGGTAGAGCAGAACGCTGATCATTTTATTAAAGATGAAAGACTTTAGACAGTTTTTCAACTCTCAGTAATGCCACAGTGATCGTTTGATATATGGACCTGCAGCGGAGTTTAGGCCCAGACACGGCTAGTGACGTCAGACTGAACAACCGGATACAAAATCCCAATGAAATCGCAGCAGGTCTAAAGTCGCAGTTTGTTCGCATCATTTCCTGTTTGGTGTAAGAAACGTCGAGCTGTCTTGACCTTACGCTGAAATAAAGCGTATCGATGAGTGTGTTCACATATGAGGGCAGCTGTGGCCAGAAGCTGCTTCTGCTCTATTATTCAGCAGCTTTTCATCTTGGAAATTTCCACCAGCAGCATGATGGGAAATCAACTTAAAAGTACTCTAGCTGTAGCTGTGCAGATGGTGACCCCCTTTAGAAAACCCTGTGACCTTGTGTCTTTACGTGTGAGCGTAATCGTTTCCTGAGCTGTGTGGTCGGCATCTGCTGCCAAGGTCTGTGCATGAAGACGAAGAATTTCAGCTCAGCTCAGCTCAAGGTTTGTTTTTTTGTGGTGCATAAAAAATTAGAGTTTAAAAGAATTTAGTCTGTTACTGTTCAAACATCTGTGCAGCTCATCTGATGCAGCAAAACAACCTTTTTGAAAACAACTTTATTCTGTGCTCATGACAAACAGAGAAACAGAGAAATGCACAAGGTGTGCTTTTCTGTCAGTAACTCAGCAAACTTACTCTGGTCAACTTAACCTAATGTCACAAAGCTAAAAGCACTGAAATATTTCGATGTTACCACCTCTGCTGTGGCGGCTGTTACATTTACCTTCATGATAAATCATTTTGTTACAATGTAACCTGTAACAGCTGTTCTTTATCATTCAGTGGGTTTGTTATATGCACCAAACAGGTGCTTCACAGTAATACAGAGAAAACCCCAACAATCGATGAGCAAGCGCTTTGACGACAGTGGGAAGGAAAACAGGAAGAAACCTCCGGCAGATCCAGGCTCAGTATATTTCCAGACGTGTCCAGAAGTTTTCTGGGTAATTAGTGTTTATTTAAACTCTGCGATGTCCTCGGTTTATGGATCACTGAGCTGAGTGTTTTTGCTGTTGCCATCTTGGTGTTTGGAAGCAAACGTGATGAGCGAGGGGCGGAGTCTTGACTTTAGTCATTAGACCTGCAACGTCTTTACTTCCTGAAGCTGTGTCTATTATTGTAGCTTCTATATAAAGCGACTGTTGTTTGCAGCTGTATAAATAAGATGAACTGGAGCGACTGGAGACTTCAGAGAGATGCTGACCCGTCGAAGCAACAGTCCTGGTGTTCACACCGCGAGCCAGCACACAGGGCACACAAAGCCTTGCAGAGCTGCACAGCAACACTTCTCCAACACAAAGCTGAAGCAGCGTGTCCGTCCAGGCTGGCAGAAGCCGTTTATTGCCGCATTGGCGCCTCGTGTTTTCTGAGATTAGCCGTGCAGCCTGTTTTGTTCTTTCTCACCACTGACACCTAATAAATGCACACATCACTTTCCTGTTTGTATCTGCGGAGCTCTCCAAAGTGCTCTCTGTTTGATCGAGTTTAAATGGGGAAGCAAATGAGGCGACGTGAAAGCGATGTCGATATGAATATTGACTCGTGTATTAGAGTCAAGCCGAGCCTGGAGCAAGACAACATTTGTTTTCTCTCCTCTTTGTCTGTTTGTGCTTCTGCAGCCGAGAATCAATCACAGGTGCACGCACACGTGGCTGAACTCCAAACACGCCGACAGCTATTCTACACAGAGGACTGAGCCGTGCAGGCCGAGGTACTGCAGTACTCACCCTGACATCTGCACACAAGCAGGTGAGGTTATCCACATAGTCTGGCCCCGTGACTTTGTGCATCTTTAAAATGTTCCTTTGGTGTCTTTGTGTACACGACACAGCACATAAAAGAATCAATCAACCGGTAACAGGAGGATGGCCCCTAACAGCATGTCTGTGGGAGTAATGGCAGCCGATAATGGTCCTTTAATGGTCTGATAGCAGCTGAACTGGGCACTCAGTGTGTTTGTCCTTGGTGTTCTTTAGTGTGCCACTTTAGCCCAGGGGTCCCCAATCCCAGTCCACGAGGGCCCTGATGTGTCCCTGATCCATCACAGCTGATTTAAATGGATAAATGACCTCTTCAGCATGTCCTGAAGTTCTCCAGAGGCCGGGTAACGAGCTAATCATGTGATTCAGGTGTGCTGACCCAGGCTGAGATCTAAACCTGCAGGACACCGGCCCTCGAGGCCTGGGATTGGGGACCCCTGCTTTAGCCCATCGAGGCTTTAATGCATGAAAGAAAAATAATGCTCATGCCCATCTTTTATATACAGTCTGTGGCTGTGAAGTTGAGGGTCTATAACACTGGTAACACTGGTAACACTGGAAACCACAGGGAAACGTTGCAGGTCTGAACGAGGTGACGATGATGGTGGGACGAGCAGGCGGGCTGGTCTGAGGGACGAGCGAGCAGCTGAGTGTCAGTGAATCGAGGCTTAAAACAACTCAGAAGGTGCACACAAACCTGGTCCCGCTGAGCCGAACTGGCACCGATTTCAAACTCATTCCTCACTTTGTCTGTTCGCTGGCACCCCAAACAAAAGCTCACAGCTGCCACAGACTCTGTGAATAAATGAACGATTTGTCTGTTTGTGTGAAAACTTTTCAATCGACAGCTGCTCGCTGCCAAGAAGCCAGTCAGGGCGTTCGAAAGGCTGTAATATTAAACATACAGCAAAGAGTCACAGACGTGGAAAAGTTTGACGTGAGTTAAACTCCAGTGAAGATTTTCCAGCTTTGGGAGGCAGCGACGGTGTGCAGAAGGTGCTGTGTGGTGATATGTCCGGCAGGTCCAAACTGATGAGCAACACGGGAAAACGTGACAGAGGGAAGGGCTTGATTAATGGTCTCATTGCCGGTTAGAATACCCTTGAGCAAGGCACTCAATCAGTGACTGCTGGAGCTGGTCAGTCACCAGGAGGATGGCGTGGACAGCTCCTGGCTGCGTGGACAGCAGCTACAAATGCTGCTCGCAAAAATCCTGGATCTGATGAATCTCTGCGACTCAGAGAAACAGACGCCTTTAAGGCAGTTTGTACAAAACAGACCAAACTGCAGTGGTGTGGAAAGGCATAAGAACTGAGGCTCACTGAAGCTGTGAAGTAATAAATGTCTTTATTTCACTGGACTGGAGACATTTCAGAGAAACATCAGTGTGTGTGTACAGTCACAAAGAAACAAACAGAGCATCTATAGTTCACACAACGTGTGCGACGCAACGTTTTCTTGGTGACCTCGAGGGCCAAAGGTGAACACGAGGAAGCACAAATTACAAAGAGCTCTGAGCGGCCGTTACAGAAACACTTTAATGCAGAGACAGAAACAACGAGCCAAAGAATATCAAACATACTGAATCTCTGTTACCTTCAGTGAGAAAACAGAAGGAGGCAGACATCAGGTCCTCAAAGACAAAACCAAACTCTGATTTAGGACCAAAACAATCAGCATCAGAAACACGAGAGCTTTATGATCTTGTTAAAAACCCGTTTTTCAATCCCACCCCTGGCATCGGCGTCCTTAACACCGCCCAGAAAAACGACTGTTAGTAACGGCTGTTTGCATATGAAGCTGAAGTAAATGCCAACAGTCTTTTTATTTTCACCTTTGCATCGCACCAGGAGCACTTCAGAAGACAGCATGCAATCCATATCAAAACAAAGAGTTTTAATAACACGCTCCGAGGAGACGGAGCGCGGGCAGGTCCGGGAATCTCCGGAGGCGTGGCTGACACACCAGAGACTTTCAGATCTGAGAGGGATAATGGAGCGAGGAATATGGGAGAGCCTGCTTGATTGGACCCCTGAAACAGTCTGTCAGACGATGGGAGGATGAGCCGGTCTGCACATACTGCATGTGAGCGATTAGTGACGAGGAGCAGATCTGCAGCTCCCACCACCAAAAACAGGAGCAGCAACCGAGAAGCCTAAAAAACGCTCCTGTGACTTCCCAAAAAATGATGAGGACTGAGGAAAAGTGAAGGATCCGACTGCTCTAACACAGAATACTAAGAAATCCTGGACTACGTCTCCCATACTTCTGTCATTCTGTGAAATGCTGCTTGCTCTGGTGTCTCCTCGCGTCTCCTCCTTGGCTCCACAGCTGCGTCTCTGCTGGGAGGAACTTATTTAAACTGTTTCAGTACTTTTATCTGGAGATTCTTGAGACGCACACTGAGGCTCTCCCTGTTCTTACAGACAGGCACCAGAGGCATCATCAGACTGCTGCAGCAGTCTGTGAGCCTCAGTTAAAGTTATTCAGTTTTCTGATTTATTCAGACTCACTGAAAAAGAAATGACTCAGCTCTGCGATGCATGAATCTTCAGTCCAATATGAAAGTAACAGCAGCTGAACTCTAGAACAGCAGAGCAGCCAAAGTGCTAAACAGACAGAATTATCACAGTGAAAATATTTCATTCAAACCGTTTTGAAATGAACAGAAACGAGGACACTGTAGACGCTCAGCGTTCAGTGACGATGATTAGCTGAGAAACGGTGCAGCTGTGACGTGCTGGTGCAGCCACAGATTAAAAATGAAGCTCTTTCCAAAGCTGATGACGTGTTTCGGTGCCCAGCGGAGCCTCTGATGACTCAAAATAAAATCTGTGAAATGTTTAATATTCACCGCAGAGCTGCCGGACAGGAAGTTCGACGTGGATCTGAAACATTTGAGTGCTGTGATGAGCTGTGAGTGGGCGGCTGTTTAATATTTTTAGTTTGTCTCGTTCACAGAATTCATATTTCACTGACTTTGTGCTGCATGCATCATCCTGCCTGCTGATCAGCCCTCCGCCTCAGCACGCCCCATTTACCCCGGCCTGTTTATTTCAGCCAGCTTACAGCCTCCTTGAGCTTCACCTTTAGCTCCTCTTGTCTTCTTTTCTCTTTGCACAGCGTGCTTTAACAGTGTGGTCAATGTCAAAGAAACCTTTTCAGATTTTCAGGGAACAGCCAATCAGGAAAAGCTGTCTGAAAAAGGGGAGGAGCTTTCAGAGAAGGCCCAGTATCAGATAAGAAGGATTGTTTTGCTCAACAGGAGGCTGGCTCTGCAGGTGACTCTGCAGCCAGCAGACATGAACACGGCGATGAAGAGCTGAGCTGATCCTGAGCCCACAAACGGCTTTTGCTGCATCCATGAAGCAACAAAAGCCGTCGGCTGCTTTAGTTCAACATTCAGAATCAGAATACTTTATTAATCCCTCAGGAAATGATGTAAAAGACAGATTTTACATCATGTAAGCTTTTAAATCGAACTCCTGAGCAGACGTCTCCGATGTGTCCTTTTAAAAATGCAGCACACTAAACGCTGGTTTCTCCTCTCAAACAGATGGACTGCAGACGACCTGAGGCGACATCAGCATGCTTCAGTGTCAGCAGGCAGTCTGGTCCTAACCCATTAAGAGCTCAAGTAAAAAAACAAGTAAAAGCGCTTGAAAACCAGTTACTGCAGCGCTTGTCACTTCCTGCTTAGCCAAAAAAAGTTTGTGTCTGTTCTCAGAAAAACTTTTCTGTCATATTTTTGCTGATGGCTGATAAACAGTTAATGATGGAGCTGGGGTCGCTTGGTCTGAGCTGATGTTTTCAACCAGCAGAAACACTTTGAAACGGCCAGCCGGCCTCGCCTCTCGCCCCTCACTCGGCACTTTAACCTTAAGTATTTTTAGCAGGAGCTCAACAACCATTCATCAACTGTTCTGCCCAAGTTATACATGTTGACTCAAACCCAGCTCTCCTGAGTAAAAGCTCACTGTTGCCGCCACGTCTTACTTCCTGTATGCATGTCTTTGCTCTTCATACTTCTTCATGCCAAAAATACCTCAAAGTCACCGTCGCTTGTGAGCTGCTGTGAAGCCTGAAAGCACGCACAGACTGTAGGTCCCTCTGTGAGGTGTGATCAAATACTGACATGTATTTGGCTGATTTCAAGGGCACGATGTCCAGGGAGAGAGCTAAAAATATCAGCCCTGAAAGCTGTCTGCACATGTCCGAGAAGATGATTGAGAGGCTCGGGGGTCATCTCCTTTGTTCCCTGAATACCGAGGCTTTGGGGAACAACTGAACAAAAACAGAAATGAGAGATTCTGATTGCCCAGAGTTAAAGTTTGGATTAGTCTTAGACCTCAGAGACTTCAAGCTTTTTTGTCCTGTTACACCAAAAAACTGGGGCCTATACAAGCTTCACGTTAGGGTTGCTGATGATTTCACCTAAAGGGAACTTTTGTAGGGAAACGACGGGGAACTAAACACTAGGGGTGCAACGATATTCGTATCGATATTGAACCGTTCGATACAGTGCTTTCGGTTCGGTACGCATATGTATCGAACAATACAACATTTGTAATTTATTTTATCAACTTTCCTTCTGACGATGCTGTCTGTGTTGAGCGCTCAGTGAATCTGTGTTCGACTACTCCGTCTAGGCTGCACTGTCGAGCGCAGATCCACTGAGCGCTCAACACAGACAGCATAGTCAGAAGGAAGAGCGCAGGGCAAGCTAGCGAGACAGAAGTTAAGCTCTACTTGCAACAGGCAAATTGAACCTCATTCAGATCTGGCGTTTGGAATTATTTTGGTTTTCATGTGACGTATGACCCTGAAGGTAAGCGAGTCATGGACTAAAGTAAAACAGTATGTTGGATGTGCCATGCAATGCTCAATTACATGGGTGGGAACTAGTGTGTTAGCGCAGTTAGCTCGTTAACGTGTTGGCCGTCTAGCCCCATGCACGGAGCGATCGGCGGTAGCTCGTTAACGGAGATTTGCCGTGTTGTGGCGTTAAGGTCATTTCAACGAGATTAACCTGAAAGCACTAGTGGGAACACAACGAATATGACTGCACATTTACTCCGACATCATCCTAGTGCAAAGACAAAAACAACAAGCATGCTACTAACTTTAGCCGAGTCATTTAGACAGCTGTTAGCACATGATTCTCCTTATGCTGCTGAGAATATAGCCCAGAAGAAGCGTATAGTATAGCTTTTATTTTGGAAAGAGACATTTCTCTGTAATAAACTCTCTTTTCCAAAGATGAGTGATTCCTCAATCAGATACAGGGCTCGCAATATCGCTAGCCCGACGTCCTGGAGCTAGCGATTTTTTCAGTCGGGCTACCAAAATCTATCTCTGCCCTGCCCGTCGGGCTATTGTAGGAAAAATATATGTCAATGCTTTTGCATTCTTTCAGAAATGTAGCTGGGTAATTATGTCATTGGCATCGGTGAGCCACTGTCAATATGTGACATATTGAAGTCGCGTTTGAATTTGCGCTTGTTTTTTTGCTTTCACTTTGCAATCATGCGAACTGTGTATAGAGAGCGACAGCACTGATCTGTGAGTGATGATAATTTGTGCACCAATTCCTCTGACATCGTCTTATTAATCGTTAGCTTACTATGCAAACATGACAAGTGAAATCTCCCGCAGCTTAAACATGTGAGAGGTTGATCGCGCAGAGAATCGCTGAGCTTATGTGAGTGCGTGTGTAAAAGCATTTCAGTTCTGCTGAGCCAAATAAGACAGGTCAGGGTGAAGAAGTGACAGCCAAAGAAAAGCTTACCACAAAACGGAGAAGTTATGACAAATCAGACTATGAGGCAAAAAGAAAGTGCAGCTTTATGGTTTCATGGACAAAAGAATTTCTGTGGCTGCAATATGATGAGCTAAATAACCAGGGCTGCACATAAGTGGTCCGCAGGTGTGCATTCGCTGTCAAAATAAAAAACACGCACAAGGGTTAGGGTTAAATTTAAAAACTGTACTTTTGAGTTAAAATATATATTTATAATTTTAATAAATGACAAATTAAAAAGGCATGAACATTTTTTGTATCGAAAAAATATCGAACCGTGACACCAAAGTATCGAACCGAACCGAACCGAACCGTGAATTTTGTGTATCGTTGCACCCCTACTAAACACCTGTCTTTGCAAAACCGCGAGAGCTTTGAGTTTGTGTTTTTCCTATTTTGTTGTGCTTTTATTGTTTCAAACATGAGTTCCCCAGGCTGGACACCTCTTCCTGTTTGAAGGAGTTCGTTCTTCCCACCGTTGCCAAGTGCTTCTCATAGTATCGTTTGATTCGTGTGGTTTCTCTCAGTGACTGTCTTTAACTTACAGTAACTTGTAGGGTTGAATGTTGAATCTTGCTTTAACAAGTCTTCCAAGAATAACACCCTGGAGTCTTTATCCTGTCTTCCCCCCTCACCCCCCTCACCCCTCCCTGAGCCTGGTCCTGCTGGAAATTTCTTCCTCTTAAAAGGGAGTTTTTCCTCCCCACTGTTGCTAAATGCTTGTTTATAGGGGTCTCCTGATTGATGTTACCTCAGAGCATAAATTATACATATTAAATAGAATGAAACAAACTCTGTCTTCATCAAAAGTCACGTGTTGATTTATTTTAAGTCCATATTTCTAAGCAGTGTTTTCACTGTTTGGTTAACTACTGAGATCGTAGCTTGTGCTGAACTTTTACAGAGTTAAAGACATTTCGATCACCCAGATGCAGAGGTCCACGTCTAACAGTCGCAGCCATCATCCTACATGCACTTATTCACATGACTGCTTCGCTTCACTTTAAAAAGTCTGAATAAGCTCTCCTCAGTTTGATTTCACTCGCTGGCTCACTCAGACATCTTTCCAAAAGCCACATTTGCCATAAATGAGCCACAATCAGCCAAAGCGGAGCTTTAGCTGAGCTGTGAAACATGAGCGAATGTGTGTTTTCCTAAGCGAACCCTCTCTATCGGCACCATGTGTATTTTGGTCGACGGGCTTTGATGTCACTGCATTATCTAACACAATAATTACCATGTGAGCAGATTTGCCCGCAGACCTCTTCTCGCTTTAGCTGATGCTCCACATAACAAAAGCAGCTAATAAGGCGCCTTTGAAGTCTGCTGAGGTCTAATTTGTCCCCATCAAACGGTCACAGGAGCCCCTCGGCCGTCCGGGGGAGTCCCGTGTCGCGTCTTTGACTCACCGTGTCCTACGCTTATCTCACAAACAGAGTTTCCTCCCATCCTTACCGCCACCATCTTCTAATCTTAAGGCCTCCCTTCCAGTTTGGGGATGCTTCTTCTGTCACTCCTCCGGCTTTGTTTTCATGTTGGCAGATGGCGAGGGGATTCCGGCAAAGAGATGTCTTTGATGAGCGTGCAGGGTTTTCTCGCCGGTGTGCAGTAAACGTGAGGAGGGGACGAACAGCACGAGGTCATTAATGATCCAGCGGCTCGGTCCAATTCGGCTGCTCAGCAGTTTATATGTGTGCAAAGAGCAAAGAACTGACTTTGAGCTTTGATCTGGCTTTTCCCCCCGTTTTATTCGGCCAGGTGGTAAATGGCTCTCTTTTCACAGCCAAAATCTCCCAGCAGATAGATGTGCAGATAGATAGATAGCCAAACGCCACAGAAAGAGAAGCAAAATGTCCATAAAGAGGTATGAAAAGCCCATAACGAAGATGGATGATTACCTGCGGTCTCCGATATGCAGCTCCACCTGCTGTCCTCGCCTCTGTGTGACTCTCAGCAAATACGAGTAGCAGACGTCGCCTCAGGAGCTTCTGGCTCTGCTGCTCGCGCCTCTGTTAGCAGCTTTGCTCTCTCACTGCTCTGGTCTCCGTTGATCACTAATGAGACGAGCACACTTTCTTCTGTGTTTCTGTGCAGGTATGACTCAGTTAGGGCTCCCAGCCTGGCCCTCGACTCTGGAGTCTGTTTCCCCAAGAGCAGCTTCACCAACTGTAAGCTGTAAGTTATCACTCTGCATCTGTCGACTGTCATGCAGACACTCTGTTAGTACAGTGACCTCACAGCAGCCATGCTATTGGTCACGTGATGTCATTAAAATACTCCAAAAGGCTCCAACAGCACAAACACGGTCCAGAAGCCAGCAGACAGCTAGCAGCTAGCACGGTCAGTCAGAGAGGCCACGCCCCTAATAATGATGAGTTATAAAAGCATTCTTCCCCTCTTAAAGTTGTTATTAAAGGAGCAAATTATCCATAGAGCCTAAAGCAGTTTGTTTGACCATGAGCGATGCACTGCTTCTGGGGGACACTGACGGACTGCAGGCTTCGCTTTCAGTCCTGGAGGTTGCTGCTTCTCTTTTCATCGTCTTGGTTCTGATCAAAGTACCCATGTTGTGCTCGACACACTACTGTGATAGTAGGAACGCCACTATGATGAGAGGAGCAGGATTTTAAACTGGTTTAACTGGATTTAACATGGAGCCAGTATAGGAAAGACATGCTGTCTCTGTCCCTGATTCTTCCCTCTCGACAGACACGATCAATAATTCTGTGTTACATACAAACATATGAAATCAAAGTATATGAAGCAAATGTGCTGAATGTTTAGCACATTTCATTTGACTAGATGTCATTGAATGCAACATTTTACATTGTGCTTGTGCACAAAAATGACATGAATATTTTAGATGTAATTAAATGAGTCAAAGTCAGCGTTTGTCGTGTTTTTGGTGTGTTTGCTGGATGAGGTTTTGCAGCAGTTTAGTGATGATGTTCATTAAGCGAGTCATCGTGTTGGAGTTGCTGATTAAAGCTGTAATCATCCTGGCCATCATCCTGCGTTTCTTTGGGCTCCTCTTTGTCCTCGCGTTTCTTCAAAAACAAAAAGTCTCTTTTCTGGGTGTTATATAAGTTTTACGAGCTCTTTGGTAATCCTGCCTCTGATGTCTGCATGCGAGTCCTTTGTCCCGAAACACCCTCGGCGCCTCTGCACTTTTATCTCCTTGAACTTTTTCTTCCTCCTCCTCCTCTTCTCGTCACCTGCTTCATTCTATTCAGATCGCCCTCTCTCCTCTGCTGCCTCCTCTCCTGTCTTGTCCACTTACAGTCATTTCCTCCCTCACCCCCTTCCTTCCCCTCGCTGTGTCCCTGCTCCTCGCTCCTTTATTTTCTCCATAATCAGATTCTCCTCAGAGGAGCCCTCCCCCTCACAGCTCTCTCCCTCGTCTTCTCATCCTAGCACATTTTCCCTGCGCTTCATGCCTCGTAGCTCTGCACTTCGTGATGTGCTAATATAAAGAAGAATCACCCTCATGTTTATGCACACCCACACATGCAGCCAACAGGAGCATCCCCACAGATGCTCTCAGAGACGGTTCCTGTTTGTTTGCATGTCTGTGGAGCTCTTTGCAGAGGCAGTGCTGCCACAGGAAGTTTAAGCTTCTTTTCAGACGTGGATGCTCATCGACTGCAGCGCACATATGGGCTCCCCGCAGGAGTCCCGCGGGCTTACTGAATGTGTCTCGAGAAGATCGCAGTCTGATGTTTTAATGCAGTCGAGCGTGTCAGTGACCGAGCTGCTTCTGAAGGTAAACATAAAATGTGTTTGAACTTTGGAGGAAAGAAAGAAAGAAGAAGAAAAACCTCACAGGAGGCCTCTTTTTGCACATTTGTGGTTTCCAGACGATGAACCCTGACGACCTGAGCTCCGTCGTAACAGCTCCACCTTTGTGCTTCAGGATGAATTTCATAGTCACTATCCCCAGTTCAAAGTTGGTTCTAATATCACCCAGTTTTTGATGACTGAACAGAGCCTCACAGAGCTGCTGATTAATCTTCAGAGAGAAATACTGCACAGTTTCACTTCAAGTCAGAGTGGATGGCTAATGGAGCCATTGAGGTACGAGCTCAGACACCTGAGAGTCGGGGGAATCACATATTTCATTATTTGCAGTCTGCTGTTTTCACTGAAGAGTGAAGGCGTGGATCACAGAAAGGGATGGACACTCGGATTTGGGGAGGAACTGCAAGATCAAGGATGTCTGGTTCATGAGAGGGGGAGATAGATGGATCAGTTCATCTACATTCGTAGCCTCGGCGTGACCACGAGCTGTGAGTCGTGACCTGAAGAATGAGGTTGTGGATACTGGCAGCAGAAATGAGCTTCCTCTGTCTGTGCTCAGCTGAGTCATTCAGGAGGACCTCACAGCAGACAGCGGAGGAGCGGGAGTTCTTCTGGATGAATCCGAGGCAGGCGTTTCCAGCTGAAAGGAGACCGAGGACACTTACAGGACAATCTGAAGCATCTTTGCTTAAACTGCTCCCCCAACAATTCTGATCTGGATAAGTGACGGAAGACACGAGAACCAAACTGAAGCACACCAACTCAAACTAGATGCAAAACAACAAAAAAGACGCAAAGAAGTGCAAAAAGACAAAAGCTGGAAGCAAAATACTCAAAACGACACACAAAACAGCCACGAATAGAAGCAAAGAGACACAAACAGCTGCAGACAGACACGAGGAGATCCGGTCTGGTTATAAACAGACACGCCGAGCGGGAAAATACATGTCATCGACTCCAAACGACATGACTTTGTGTCTCTACCAGTCTGGGGGCATCGTTCCTCAGCAGGAGTGTCGGGGCCCTTTCATGAGTCTGGAGCACAGTCGCTGACTTTTCATTGTTCTCGAGCACAGAGAGAAAAATAAGCCGTAAACACACACAGAGGGTCTAATCACGGCTCCATCGCAGTGAAAACACACTGCAGAGTATCTTGTCGCAGAATTGTTTCCGTGTATCTCGTTCGTGCATCTTATCAGTGAAGCCACACTGCGGCGAGTAATGAAGATAAAGTCGGGGTAAACGGGGAATATTGAGATGGAGTGTGTTTTCTGTCTGAGCCACATGCTGCTATCGAGAGGCGCGCTCAGAGCCGCGCCCGAGGGTCTCAAAGCAGAAAGCTTTTTAATACAAACGAGTGGAGAGAATAAAAAAGATGCTGAGGTAACGCAGGCGTTCTTACCCTAACATGAATCGGCCAATGGAAGCTGCCTTTAACCATTAACAACAGCAGAGCTGCAGTCTGTGCATGCACGTTTGTCAGGTGATGGAATCTCAGAGAAGAAAGCATTTCTTCATCTTGTGCTGATTAATTATTGAATCATCAATAATTAATGCTGTTTTATCTCATGTTACAAACTGGGCAGAGGGAAACTGGAACAGGCAGCAGCTCGGTGGTATTTATAGCCCCACAGCTCTGAAGGTTCTGAACGAGGCGAGGAGAAACGACTGTGTAATCCTCCCGGCTGTGTACCGTCCTCGTGATGGATAGAATAATGTGTGAGAGAAAGCAATGTGTGAAGAAGACAATAATTAAGCCCCGCAGATTTATCAGCCCTCTGCTTAACCCATCCCCAGCCTCTCCTCCTGTTACTGTATCCACTTTGATCTCTCCATCTCTCTCCTCCATTTCATCGTTTTTCTATCCACTTCTCGTCCTCGCTTTCCTCCTCTGGTTCTAAAACTGACTTCTGACTATTTATGTCTCAGATTCAGATGTGAAGCCAGAGAGAAGCAGCAAACTCTGCAGCAACTTTTAATCTGGAAGCACTTCAGACTGTTTCTCCTTCCACTATTCTTATGCAGATCCTCTTATGTAGAATCCATAATAAGACCAGACCTGCCCCGGTTACATAAGTAATTGGTCAGGAGATGCAGATGACTGGTATAAAACATAGATACCATACCAGCTGGTCTGTCCTTGTGTCCTGCTGTAGAGCCAACGTGCAGATCCATGCTGAAACCAGAATAAGCTGGTGCATGTCTCTGGTCCTGCTGATCATACTCATGGACAGACCTGCAGGTGTAGCCAGGTGAGGAACCTCTGGACAATTCTGTGGTTCTGCTGAGTTCTTCGGAGAATGACCTTCAGCGTACACAGGAGCAGCAGACAGCAACAGCAGTTTTTCTCTGCTGAAAAAACTGGAGCGCCCCCTCTGGTCTGGGAGAAGTTTCCCTGGATTAGTAATTATTGTGCTGCTATGATGATATTTGTGCAATGGCTGCCTAACTGACTGAAATTATTGGTAAATCAAGTATAATCGTCTTTGGGTCTGACTGCATGGACGTTACAATGAAGATATTTCACTTCATAGCGCCCCCTAGTGGAGGCCTAAGGCATTATATATATATATATATATATATATATATATATATATATATATTTTTTTTTTTTTTTTTTTTTTTTTTTTTAAATCACCCAGCACGCCCCTGCGGGCGGTTTATCCTTCAAGCTCGGGTCCTCTACCAGAGGCCTGGGAGCTTGAGGGTCCTGCGCAGTATCTTAGCTGTTCCTAGGACTGCGCTCTTCTGGACAGAGATCTCCGATGTTATTCCCGGGATCTGCTGGAGCCACTCGCCTAGCTTGGGAGTCACCGCACCTAGTGCTCCGATTACCACGGGGACCACCGTTACCTTCACCCTCCACATCCTCTCGAGCTCTTCTCTGAGCCCTTGGTATTTCTCCAGCTTCTCGTGTTCCTTCTTCCTGATATTGCTGTCATTCGGAACCGCTACATCGATCACTACGGCCATCTGCTTCTGTTTGTCTACCACCACTATGTCCGGTTGGTTAGCCACCACCATTTTGTCCGTCTGTATCTGGAAGTCCCACAGGATCTTAGCTCGGTCATTCTCCACCACCCTTGGGGGCATCTCCCATTTTGACCTCGGGACTTCCAGGTTATACTCGGCACAGATGTTCCTGTACACTATGCCGGCCACTTGGTTATGGCGTTCCATGTATGCCTTGCCTGCTAGCATCTTGCACCCTGCTGTTATGTGCTGGATTGTCTCTGGGGCATCTTTACACAGCCTGCACCTGGGGTCTTGCCTGGTGTGATAGACCCCAGCCTCTATGGATCTTGTACTCAGAGCTTGTTCTTGTGCTGCCATGATTAGTGCCTCTGTGCTGTCTTTCAGTCCAGCTTTGTCCAGCCACTGGTAGGATTTCTGGATATCAGCCACCTCCTCTATCTGCCGGTGGTACATACCGTGCAGGGGCCTGTCCTTCCATGATGGTTCCTCGTTTCCCTCCTCTTTCTTGGGTTTCTGCTGCCTGAGGTATTCACTGAGCACTCGGTCAGTTGGGGCCATCTTCCCAATGTATTCTTGGATGTTCCTTGTCTCATCCTGGACTGTGGTGCTGACACTCACCAGTCCCCGGCCCCCTTCCTTCCGCTTAGCGTACAGCCTCAGGGTGCTGGACTTGGGGTGAAACCCTCCATGCATGGTAAGGAGCTTTCTTGTCTTTATGTCAGTGGCTTCTATCTCCTCCTTTGGCCAGCCTATTACCCCAGCAGGGTACCTGATCACGGGCAGGGCGTATGTGTTGATGGCCCGGATCTTGTTCTTACCATTCAGCTGACTCCTCAGGACTTGCCTGACCCTCTGCAGGTACTTGGTGGTTGCAGCCTTTCTAGCGGCCTCTTCATGGTTCCCATTTGCCTGCGGGATCCCCAAGTACTTGTAACTGTCCTCTATGTCTCACTCACATAAGCTCAGCGATTAAATATATATCTGATGAACATGTTAGCATGGCTGGCTACAATATCTATCGCACCGATAGGTTTAAGAAAGGTGGTGGTGTTGCTGCTTATGTTAAGTCAAAATTTGATGCTACAATAGTTCTATCAGAATCAATTTGCAAACAATTGGAATTTTTGGCTCTGAATGTGAATGTTGCAAAGGGTCTTTGCATAACAGTTGCTTGTTGCTATCGACCCCCTTCTGCCTCCACAGAAGCTCTGCGTTCTTTAAACCTTTTGCTGTCCAGACTAAATTATGGGGAGCTTGTTCTAGCTGGTGACTTTAACTGGGATTGGCTCAAAACTGTTTCAGATGATTTTAAATCTTTCTGTGATTCTATCAGTCTTACCCAGCTGGTCAATTTACCCACTCGGCCGAATCTCAAAAGCCCCGAAAAGTCTACCTTGATTGACTTGATTTTGACAAATGTTCCTCATAAATTTTCATCTTTGGGTGTCTTTTGTAACGACTTAAGTGACCACTATGTTGTTGCTGCTATTAGAAATACTAAAGTGGCCAAGTCACAACATCGTATTATTTTTAAAAGAACTCTTAAACATTTTAATGAGCAAGCATTTTATCATGATTTGTCAAATTATGACTGGAAGAAAATAGGATTGATCCCTGATGTAGAATTAGCGTGGGCATTCTTTAAGGATGGGTTTATGCAAATTGTGAATAAACATGCTCCATTAAGAAGATATAGGATAAAAGGTCGTGAAAACCCCTGGTTCTCCCAAGAGCTGGCAGATATCATTCATGAGCGTAACCTGGCTTGGGCCAAAGCGAGGAAAACAGGCTACCCCAGTGATTGGCTTCTTTTCAGACAACTAAGAAACAGATGTACTTCCTCTATTAAGAAAGCTAAAACAGAATATTATCTGTCTGTCACCACTGAGAACCTAAATAATCCACAGAAGTTCTGGAAAATCATTAAGTCTCTTTCAGTGAGTAAAAGCTCCCACGCTCTACCCACCTATGTTTTTAAGGATTCTGTTCCTGTTTATGATAGGAAGGAGATTATGAATTGCTTTAACAAGCACTTTATATCTTCTGACTCTTTGTTTGACTCTCTGAACCCAGTCTCTGTAAAATCTGGCACAAACCTTCCGGTGTACACTGGTCAGCCATTTAACTTTGTTCCTTTCTCTGTGCAGGAGGTCTGTAAAGCTCTTAAACTGTTAGATCCTAGAAAATCTCCAGGGCCAGACTTACTAGATCCTTACTTCTTGAAACTGGCAGCTGATTTTGTAGCAGAGCCTCTCACAACACTTTTCAACCTCACACTGGACATGAATAAAATTCCCTCAGTATGGAAATCAGCTTTTGTTGTTCCTCTATTAAAAGGGGGCGACCCAGCAGTGTTAACTAATTACAGACCAATATCTAATCTATCTGTGCTGGCCAAAGTTCTTGAAGCTCTTGTGTGTGAGCAGTTAAAGGAGTTTTTGCACATCAATGCCATTTTATCTGAATATCAATCAGGCTTTAGGAAGAATCACAGTACTATCACAGCTGCAATTAGAGTGGTAAATGATATTACTATTGCACTTGATAAAAAACAACACTGTGCATCCCTTTTTATTGATTTGTCAAAAGCATTTGACACTGTTGATCATTGTATTTTAAAACTTAGACTCTTCCAGTCAGGACTCTCTGAGAGAGCAGTGGCATGGTTCTCAAACTACCTCAGTAACAGGACTCAGTGCATTAAATCTGACGGTCTATGTTCTGACTTTGTTACAGTGCACAGCGGAGTGCCACAGGGTTCTGTATTAGGTCCCCTTCTATTTATCATTTACGTAAACAATCTTAGTCTACATGTGCCAGATGCAAACTTGCACTTCTATGCTGATGATACAGTTATTTACAGCTGTGGTTCAACTCTTGTCCAAGCCATCGACTCCTTGCAGAAAGCCTTTTCTGCTGTCCAGCACTCATTACATCAGCTTAAACTTGTTCTCAACGCAGACAAAACAATGCTCATGTTGTTTTCTAAATCAAGGAGACGAGCCCAAACAATCCCATCAGTAACCACTCTTGAAGGTAATAAAATAGAGTTGGTTCACACCTATAAATATCTGGGAATCTTAATTGATGACTCGCTTACCTTCAAACCACATGTAGAGAATCTTGTGAAAAACCTGAAGTTAAAACTGAGATTTTATTTTCAAAATAAGTTGTGTTTCTCTTTTAATACAAAGAAGCGGCTTGTTGCTGCAACATTCTTGCCTGTGCTGGATTATGGTGATATTCTATATATGAATGCTTCTGCTCAATGTCTTCGAATGGTTGATTCTGTGTATCATGCTTCTCTGAGGTTCATCACTAACTGTAAATTTCAGACTCACCACTGTGAGTTATACTCTCAGGTAGGATGGCCTGCTTTGGTAAGTCGGAGGAACTCTCATTTATACAGTTTTATATATAAGGCGATACTTGGGTTGCTGCCTTCTTATATATGTTCCCTGCTTGTAATGAAACATGCTGGTCGGTATTCTCTTCGTCCGCATGGTTACTTGTTGCTTTCTGTTCCATTTGCCCGAACTGAACTTGGTAAAAGAGCTTTTGTCCATTTAGCACCCTCGGCCTGGAACAAACTGCAGAAGGAATGAAAAATGACTGAATTCATTTCATTAAGTGATTTTAAATCTAAACTACGAATCCTTGAGGCCAAGTCCATAACATGCAACTGTTTCAATTAGATTGATTGTCATTTTAACTGACTTTTTATTTTATTTGAATTTTATTGAATTTTATTTTTATTTTATTTGTATTCTTTCACTTATTGTTGCATGTGTGTTGTTGCTGCCTGTGTTTGAGTAATTTCTGTAACTGTGAGACATCTGCTGCTGCCTATCTTGGCCAGGTCTCCCTTGAAAAAGAGGTTTTTAATCTCAATGGGATCTTCCTGGTTAAATAAAGGTTAATAAATAAATAAATAAAAAATTCTCTGCGCGATCAACCTCTCACATGTGTAAGCTGCGGGAGATTTCACTTGTCATGTTTGCATAGTAAGCTAACGATTAATAAGACGATGTCAGAGGAATTGGTGCACAAATTATCATCACTCACAGATCAGTGCTGTCGCTCTCTATACACAGTTCGCACGATTGCAAAGTGAAAGCAAAAAAACAAGCGCAAATTCAAACGCGACTTCAATATGTCACATATTGACAGTGGCTCACCGATGCCAATGACATAAATACCCAGCTACATTTCTGAAAGAATGCAAAAGCATTGACATATATTTTTCCTACAATAGCCCGACGGGCAGGGCAGAGATAGATTTTGGTAGCCCGACTGAAAAAATCGCTAGCTCCAGGACGTCGGGCTAGCGATATTGCGAGCCCTGTATCTGATTGAGGAATCACTCATCTTTGGAAAAGAGAGTTTATTACAGAGAAATGGCTCTTTCCAAAATAAAAGCTATACTATCCGCTTCTTCTGGGCTATATTCTCAGCAGCATAAGGAGAATCATGTGCTAACAGCTGTCTAAATGACTCGGCTAAAGTTAGTAGCATGCTTGCTTTTTTTTTGTCTGCTTCCACTTGTCTTTGCACTAGGATGATGTCGGCGTAAATGTGCAGTCATATTCGTTGTGTTCCCACTAGTGCTTTCAGGTTAATCTCGTTGAAATGACCTTAACGCCACAACACGGCAAATCTCCGTTAACGAGCTACCGCCGATCGCCCCGTGCATGGGGCTAGACGGCCAACACGTTAACGAGCTAACTGCGCTAACACACTAGTTCACACCAATGTAATTGAGCATTGCATGGCACATCCAACATACTGTTTTACTTTAGTCCATGACTCGCTTACCTTCAGGGTCATACGTCACATGAAAACCAAAATAATTCCAAACGCCAGATCTGAATGAGGTTCAATTTGCCTGTTGCAAGTAGAGCTTAACTTCTGTCTCGCTAGCTTGCCCTGCGCTCTTCCTTCTGACTATGCTGTCTGTGTTGAGCGCTCAGTGGATCTGCGCTCGACAGTGCAGCCTAGGCGGAGTAGTCGAACACAGATTCACTGAGCGCTCAACACAGACAGCATCGTCAGAAGGAAAATTGATAAAAGAAATTACAAATGTTGTATTGTTCGATACAAAGCACTGTATCGAACGGTTCAATATCGATACGAATATCGTTGCACCCCTAATATATATATATATATATATATATATATATATATATATATATATATATATATATATATATATATATATATATTTTTTTTTTTTTTATTTGATTTTATTTGATTTTTTTTTATTTGATTTTATTGATTAGCATTCAAATATCTCAGTGAAGACAGAACATAGATCTACCACAAAGCAAGAAAGCATGAGACAAGGCTAATCAAAAGGTACTGGCTGAAGCGTTTGCTTATTACGCCAACCCTTTAACAAAAGATCTTTTTGCATGCAGCTCCTGTACACAGGGCTCGAAGCAAAGAATAAAACAAAGCAAAAACAAACAAACAAACAAACAAACAAACAAAAAACTTCCCACCTTAGATAAGTAACTACATCAAAGCAAAAGAATCAAGAGTTTGTTTTTTTGCTCTTTTCATTCTTGATATATATATTTTTCTAATACTCTATTTTTAAACATGTTTTTAAACCAGGAGAATGAACTCCACCTTTTTAAATCACTGTCATAACTATTCCACAGGTTACCTCCTCTAACAGAAACACATCTCTGCTTTATTTTTGTCCTTATCTTCTTTTTTTAAAAGAAATCTGTTCCCCTTAAGTCATATTGACTCTCTCTGACTTTGAACAGCTTCTGAGTACTGGGGCAAAGCAAGTTATTTTGTGCTTTATACATTATCTGTGCCATTTTATATTCAACTAAATCATAAAATTTCAGGGTATTCAGATTAATAAACAAAATGTTAGTTGGTTCTATATAGTTTGATTGGTTTATAATTCTTATAGCTCTTTTTTGTAGCTTGAAAATAGGAAGAGTGTTCGTTTTATATGCATTACCCCATATCTCCAGACAGTAAGTCATATATGGAAGCAACAGAGTACAATAAAGTGTGTAAAAAGATTTTTTTTTCAGGACATGCTTTGTTTTGTAGAGAATATCAATGGTTTTTGACATTTTTGTTTTCACGTGGTTTATATGAGACTTCCAACTCAGCTTATCATCAATTATCACGCCAAGAAATTTATTTTCGTTCACTCTTTCAATTTCAATTCCATTCACCCTGATTTTAGAATCATTTTTCATTTGTCTAGTGCCAAAAATAATCAATTTTGTTTTCTTTATATTTAACTTATTTACATCAAACCAGTTTTTTAATATATTTAACTCCTGGCATTACCAGCGGAGCAGCGCACAATCAACCCAAACTAATGATTTCTGCTCTTTTGTTGTTTTGCGTTGGTGTAATTAAGATCCAGTGGGAATGCATGACACACAATGACACACAATGGAGTGTGTGTTGGAGGTCAGAGGTTAACGTCGCTGCTGCCTGATGGAAAAAAGCCTGAAACACTTCATGGGTTTATGATCTCTCTGTGCACACCGTCAGTCCACCTGTGGCTCTTTGTTCACTAAACCTTCCTTCTGTGAGTGTTTCTGGGGTTTCTTCACAGCTAACTGTTGGCTGCCCTCCACCCTCCTCCAAGGCTGGACTGAGAGGACAACAGGAGCTGCAGATAAACAGCAGCTCTAATGAACAATCAATCTATTCAAACTATAATTGATCTGTTTGTTCAGGGGAATCAGCATATTTGATTAACAGACACCAGAGGAGGTTCAGGACGAGGTCAAAGAGCTTCTGAGGAGGCGTTGTGTCAGCGCAGACCTCACTGCAGACATACGAGATACACGATGCTGAGGCCTTCTCATCACCTGCTCATATGTGATGGATGCTTTTACGTCTGAGAACACATCCCGCCGTGTTTGCTTGGATGCACCGTGGGACGCACCGGGAATCACATCCTGGGTGTGTCTGATGGAAACAGGAAGGAGGAGAAACCCGACAGGCAGAAAGAGTCCAGCACTTTCATCAAACGGAGACAAAAACATCAGAGACGAGCGATCTGACAACATGACAGGAAACTGGAGAAGACGGTAGGTACATATACTGGGGCGGGCATGGGAACAGGAAACATGTGATCATGTGGGTGTAGGCAGTCAGGAGTCCTTTGGGGATCTGTCACAGGAATGTCAATCACCGTGGCTCACTTCAGCTTCACCTGTTCGCTGATTCCTTTTATTTTAAATTGTTTTTTCTCTCTCTGGTTCGATTCGGCATTAAAACTGAATGAAGTGTTTTTTATGGAGGTTTGGATTAAAATAAACTCCACAACAGGAACCCTGCACTTTGAAAAAAGAAAAGCTGGGAGCAGCAGCTCACATGCAATGACCTGAAGCTTCCCAGACTCCTGGAGACCCCATGACACGGTCACTGTTGGAAACATATTTCACTGCATGGTCTCTGCAGTTCTCTCGGATTTGCCGGATATCAATTTTTGGACCAAGTCCTGATTGATGGAGATCCATTCCTGCCTTATCAGTGCTCCTAGGTGATAACAGTTTGTGGTCCTACTTTCCAAGGACTGATAGGTACGGATTCTTGATGGGATTAAGATCTGCAGATATTCCTCGTCACCTTAGTTATCACTTTTTCCTTAAGATAGGGAGCACCATCAAGCTGGAAAATGTGCAGATCTTTACAGAATTCCTCCTGGAATGCTGACGCTGGTTAAGGATCAGCTGTGTCCCTGTCAGGATGTGGACCCATGCAGGATCCCAGAGACCATTAAACAGCTTTAATGCTGAACTCGTTCAAACATGCAGAACAGCAGCTGAACAGGAGACACAACCGGTGACAACACAGCTGAGGGGAACTAACCTAATGAGTCTGAAGGGGAAGCTGACCTAGACACACACACACACACACACACACACACACACACACACACACTGTGTTTCTAACTCTAATGGAGGAAACTCCAAGACAATAATTATCAGGAAGAAGAGCCTCCAAAAACTCCGGCTGATAAGAATGAAGTCATGACAGCACAGAACCCGAGGACCGTGACAAAGTCCGTCTTTGAGGACATTTTTGGTGAAAAGGTGGGAGGACGAGCAGAAGCCAGCAAACTCTGATCATCGGGAATTAATCACCATTTGTGCTACTGCCAAACCCATGACTGTGTCGGCGTTGTATTACGGGAAACGGGGCAATGCTAATTTCAGAGTTGGGCTCCAAAACCCCCCAAAAACCTGCACACTGAAGGACGGTAACTTGAAGATGGACTCTCACTGTCACATAAGGACATCCAAGAAGACCTGCTGTGTGACTGAGACTGTGGCTTTGAAGAAACCCCAGCACCTGACTGACAGCTGCAGCTTCTACTGTCCCGTCAATCTCGTGCTGATTGTTGCTTCTTTGACAATCTGACCTCCAAACTGAGTCTCAGGACTGTGAGTCTGCTTCCGTGGAAATGACACGACTCTCCGCTCGTCTGTGAAGCTCACCGCACCAGTGACTCAGTTCAGTTGTCCACCTTCGTTAGGTCCAATCAGCCGAGCGTGCACCAGCACCGCGAGCTGCGTGGCTGAATGCCAGATCGGTCTTTATTACTCAGCCGAGCCTCAGAGATCAAATAAACTGAACGAACAGATGCGCTCGCGGCTATCTTTGCAGTCAGCTGGTAGCAGAGCGCTCACTCTGAACCTATGACCTGTTTCTTAAATGCGTGTGACTGCGTGTGGAGGCGAGCGAGCCGCTGCAGCCTTTTATTGAGCCGCTGTCATTCTGCTGCTTTCTGCTCATTGATTTTTGAGCCTTTCAGAGTGTTGATGTCGCCCATGACACTGATCGCGTCGTGACTGTCAGAGTTTCTCCAAACAGCCACAAAGTTGACTTTTTAAAGTTTTAAGGGTCCACGAGACGGAGATATACCTGTCATGGACGAACTCGGGGGTTATGCAGGTCACTGGCAGCATGTAAAGATCCCTCCCTTTGGCCTTTAGACGGCTCTCAGTGAACAGCGTCAGAGCTTGATAGTCCTGTCCTGTTTCCAGCCCTCTCTCTTTGTGTTCGGGGACTCGACTCTCGCTCTGACACTTTGGGAATGGCCTGCCACTCTTGCCTTCACCCTTTGTCTCCATTTTACTCCATTTTGAGTCGTCTAAAGCCAGTCTCTCCCTCTGCCTCATTCTTTGTCTCTCTTGCCGTCACGCTGCGTCTCTGACTCCATTTCTTCGTGTCACTCAGCAGAACCCGAGCGCTTCGCTGACCTTTCCCTTCGTCGTCTCTTCCTGTCACAGAATCTTTGAATAAAACATAGACCAAAGACATTTTCATTGACCTCTGGCACCTTCGATGCAGTGTGAAGTGGCCACTTTCACACCTTATAAAAATCTGACTGAAACTCGTGAGAATAATCTACAGTCTCGCCCTCGGGCTGAAATCTGCACAGGGAGCTCAGATTGAAAGAAGCGACCAAATGCCAGAACAGGATTACAGCGATATGATCATGTGATCCAGAGTTTACCTCGCATACTGAACAGGAGAAATAAAGTTCGAGTGGACGGAGTGGATAAGGTGTCTGCAGCGTTGCACTGCACACACATGAGGAAATGCATATCTCAGTTTATGCTGTTACTGCCGCTCAGATCACCGTCAGGTAAAGCGTGCAGTGTTATTCCATCCAGTGCTGCGTAGCTTTTAACCCTGACTCCTCAGTCTTATAGAAACACTTCACACCACACTACAATCAGCAGGTACAAAACCACCGCCCACAGACAGGACTGTGGACACAGCATCACCACAGCCTCACACTGATAGTAAGAGACTGGAATTTTTTCCCGATGATGAGAAATGTGAATTTTTAGAAGCAGCCTTTTTTTTTTTTAGCTTGCTGCAACATTTCTGGGTCCATTTATTGAAATATTTAATGAAAAACATGTTTGATTCTGGGTTTGTTTGTCCCCCCTCCTCTTGTATCTGCTGCATTAAGTTCTTTCATGTCTGTTTTCTCTGTTTACTTTCTCACTTCCTGTTTTATTTTGATAGCTAGTAGTTCTCTGAGCTTGGCTTGTGTCATCGTCTGTGATTTAGTCCAGCTGTGTGTTGTTCTCTCCAGCTTCCCTGATTACCCTTCAGTGCATATAGAGTATGTTGCTGTCTCCCCTTGTCCTTTTTGGCCTTACATGTGACCTTTTAGTGCAGCCTTTTATTCTCTGCAGGAATGCCTTCAGTGATTTCATGGGATGCATAATAGTAACTACAGTCAGATCTTCGAGTGTCATCACAGACAGTTGCTTCTTTGAGTCTGCATCACAAATCTAACCTGTTCAAACTGTTTGTGCTGCAGATTCAGCCTCTCTCTGCACTGTTGGGTTGCTTTTTATGAGATGATCACGACATTCACATTTCAGCTTTGGATAAATTAATAAAGCTGGAGTTCCTGTTGGTCTGCGTTCATACTTTAGGCCACATCCATCACAGCAGACCTGACAGCAGCCATGTAATGGCATCCAGAGCAGGCGGGCTGGCTGGTCTTTACTCTTTATTATGTGTGCAATGAGCAGCATGTTCATTGTTTTCATCTGCCACGAAGGCCTCGTTGATGAACCCGTTATCTGCTGATGTGCAGCGAGTCATTAAAACTTATTAGCCTGACTGGAAGATGAAGCCTGTCTGAGCTTTCAGACTCTCCTGCACCTCCACTGTTACTCTGGGAGCTCCTCTGCTTTTTATCCTGTCAGGCAGAGAAAGAGGCCTGTCAGCTGCTGATTCCTCTGCACAGTCCCCAGAAATCATACTGATTAATCACAGGGCTGCAGGGCCACTTCGTATTGCTTCTTAAACCTCCCCTACAGTTGGAGAGGTGCAGTTTCCCCCGAGGCGTTCGCTTCACTTGGCCCAACAATGGCTGTAGCTCACCTCGCTCCATCAGTGCTGTGTGACTGGCCTCGGGCTCACGCTGGCAGTTCACGCTGCCTTAAAAAGATATCAGCCTGAGTGAGACTGACACGTCTGCTGCTCCTTTCTTTCCTTTCTTCTTATTTATTTGCAAAACACAAAAGATAAATAAAAAATATATTTCAAGGACAGTTATTGTGATGAAAGAGAGCCCAGCCTGCTAAGGAGCTAGCAGAGCATTACAGTGATTTATAATTTAAAGCTGACCATCAGCTCCGTCAGCACAGGGAGGATGACACTGAGCGTACAGCTGAGCACATCTCAAACGCTCGACTTCTTTGTGTCGCTCACCTTTGCGGTGGGCACGCGGACATGAAAGTAAAACTGCTCTTCATTATCTTAACGATGAAACTGCAGACTGCGCTGCGTCCCTCGGCACTCGCAGCCAACGCAGCGACACCAGTTTCTGGAACTTTCCCTTTAGTAACCTGAAAGCAGCCATATGATTGGTCAGATGATGTCATCAAAGGTTCTAACAGCACAAACAGTTCACCTTTGCTGGACACGTGACGAACTGCAGAAAAGCGGAGTCCGTGTCAGGTTTCAGAGTGTGGGCACGAGTCTGTCTGCAGACCCAGCGTGTTTTAAACAGTCTGAGTGAAAATGCACGATTCCCATCGAGCTGCACCAGCTGGGTGAAGCCGAGCTAGCATCCGCCCTCATTTGTTCTTACCGTTTCAAAAATAGTGCTGAATTGTCAGCAGGTCCAGGGTGTCCTCACAAACAATTGGCCAGTGTATCAGCGCAGAGACCTTACATCGACGGCTCATCTTTCCTGACAGATAATCACATGAAGGAGGACAAATGTGCTGTAGTGCTGCCTATTAATTACATTCCCTTTTGAAAGCCCCAGTTAGCTGATGGAGGGTCAGGAAGGAAGCCGATTTGGCAGATACAGCCCGAGTCTGAGGCTCATTTCAGCTAATCTTATTATTTCTGTCTTAAATACAGTCCATTAAAGCTGGAGAGATACATGACGTGACAATGTACCGTCCTGTAATAACTACTTCACCTGCAACCATGACTGCTAATGAGCATCACTGTATAGTTAGTATGATAGCTCCCTCACTTTGAAGCTAAACATTAATAATCACTAATCCTATTTGAAACTGAGTGTTTTTCTGCTTTTGCTCTTATA
>NC_140530.1:39645548-39725548 GCF_057382185.1 Mchenga conophoros | reverse complement strand
CAAAGTAACTGAACCCAGGTACGAGTAGCAGGTAGAGCCAGTGTGTAGTGTGTTTAAAGTGAGGAGCAGACATAAGAAATGTTTTAAGAGCTGCTGGCTTGTTTGTCAAGGACGCCGCTGCCTCGTTCATAAAAGAAACAAGAGAAAGTAGATCCAGAGCAACATGCCTGAGGGAATTAGGAGTAGTGCAGGGATTTGTAGAACGATCTTATGAGTGGAAAGGCCTCCGGTATGTTTCAGAGGTTTTCTACATTCATCATAAAGTCTTTATGAGAGTCAGCAGGTTGAGTGTTTTCACTATGAAGGGCTTGAATCTGAGCAGGCTGGATTTTCATGTATGACCTCATGAACAGCTTACAGATCATTTTGGGTTAAAACTGTCACGGTCCTGAGTCTGTGGACTCAGTGTTTTTCTGTTTGTATTAGTTATCTTTGTTTTCATGATGTGTTTTGATTCTCTTGGGTTTGATTTCTGTCACTGTATCCCCTAGTTTAGTCCACGTCTGTTCAGTTTCCTGTTTTACTTTGAAAGTCTGTGTACTATGTCAATGTGTTGAGTTTTGCCTCCCCTTGTCTTGTCATGTCTGATGAGTCCCAGCTGTGCTCTCCCCCTGTTTCACATTCCCTAATCACCTCAGTATGTATTTAAGCCCTGTGTTTTTCCCTGCCAGTTGTTGCGTCCTCCACGTTTGTTGTGTGTGTATCCATGGTCTTCTTCCTTCAGCATCTCCTGTCTAGTTAGTTTAAGTTGTTGTTTATGTATCGTCCAAAGGTGACTCTCCAGCAAATAAAGCCGTCGTTTAAGTTAATGTTTTGTCTCCGAGTCCTGCATGTGGGTCCAGCCACTGACAGCCACACAACTCATCGTGACAAAAACTTCTTTTTCATTTGAGCGTTTTGGGTGGAGGGGTAGATCCAGGTGGAGGTTTCAGTGGTGTTATCCTCAAACTGTGAGGAAAGTGAATCTTTGCTGGATAAAACAAGCTGGTGTGTTTCCATCAGTGCTGCTCTCTGTGTTACGTCCTGTGTGATCTTGTGAAGCCTGCTCCAACAAGCAGCTGGATCAGGGTGGGGTTGGACATCACTGTTTCCCTTCTTTTCAGGTGGGGGCACTGATGATGTGCTCTGGCTTCTCTGCTTTCAACAGCATTTCCTCACTTGTTTCTATATCTGGGTGAGCTTGCTCTGTGTCTGTGTCTTGCTCGGTGAAGGGTCTGTGTCGCCTGATCCTTTCAGTCTGTGTTCTCCTGCGATCTATGAGTTTCTGCCTTTCTGCTCAGTAACGGTGTTGACTTTGTTCTTTTGTGAGCGATCAGCATTAAAACTCTCGCTGCTTCCTCGACAGGACAGGCGGGTGCAGCAGGACACTGACTACAGAAGGTTTCAGAGCTCCTGCTGAGTCATGTCGTGGAGCAGCTGTGCTGTTCCAGTGTCTAAAGCCTGACTGATTCAAATCCATATAAATCAGAGACTTCAGAGTTTAACTTCAGAGTTTGGAGAACAGTAAACTCGTTCCAGATGAAATGAGCGAAAGTGTCTCACATCATCAGAAGACCAACAGCGTTCATCCTCAGGAGCTCTGCTGCCGACTGCAGAGCATCCAGCCGTCGTTTAGGTCTCCGAGCGTGGATCAAACAGAGCGAGCCGGTCGGTTAGTGAGCTTCAAATAAATGTAACACGCTTTCTTCTGTTCCTCTTCTGCGATTGATGCTCACCCCCAGGGCCCGTGTGTGTATCAGCACCTGAACAGGTGAAAGAGGTTAAACGTAGAAGTGGAAACACCTCAGGGGCCTGCAGGAGAACATTTGTTCTGTTCTGCTCTAAAGCAACGCGAGTCTTTGAACTGTCACAGCTTCACTGTACAGCAGCAGATAAACGGCGGTCTGACTGCAGCAGCAGTTTGAATATGAGGAGGAACAACGAGGCAGCGATGGCTGGAAATGTGTTAGAAGACTGGAGAAGTGGGGAAATGCTGCCTTCGAGGCGAGATTTCATGCTTTTGTGTGTCTGTGTGTGAAAGCCTCTTGATGTAGAGCTATGTGTGTCGGCGTCACGTACAGCTGAGGTCTTATGAGGGTTTATATTACAGCTATTAATCAGGCTGAGCAGTCGAGGGCGTTTTTGCAGTCTGTGCTTCTCCATCTCCTCGTTTCTCTGGTTCTTGACAGCCCACCACAGGCTCTCAGGAAACACCTTCAGTGTCCACCTCGGCCACACTATCCCGTCTCTGTGAGCTCCACGTGTGAACACTGGCTGCAGCTCAGCTAACGTCTGACCCTTTGAAAAGTTTAGCAGTCATGACTCAGATATTTTAATAAAAAAACATTTTCTCTTCTCGTTGCTCTGCAGGATTATCAGCAAACCAAAAACTAGAAGCCATGTTTTTACTTTCAGTTTCTAATGTCACGGAGCAGAGGTGTGTGTGTGTGTGTGTGTGTGTGTGGTGTTTGCTACAGAATATGATGACAATATTGTTACTATCAGTATTATTCATGCATGAACTTACCCTAAAACATCAACCCTTGTCCATGTATTAACATTCGAGTGCGGATATGAAAAATAGTGACTGAGAGCTGAGCTGATGGCGCCATCACACGGGAGTCAAAATGGGATGGCAACAAGAAACTGGTGGTTACCTGTGATTGTATTGAATTCTATTTGCAAGCACTTGCAGCGAGCAGTGATTGGTTCACACAGGTCGCCTGATGTCACCTGACATCTGAGCTGGACTGACCGCCATCGCTGTCAGTCAGGCTCGCAAACACCTGCAGTATAATTTCTGAAGACTGCTCGTTGCAGCATGATGACAGTCTGAGTCTCTGCAGAAGGTTACCTGCTGCTTCCTCATGAAAACCTCTGCTGCCTTTGTCAGCGTGCTTTTACATTTCTGTCCTGCAGCAACTACGATGTGATGATCAGGAATAATGACTGTATTATCACAAACACAGCTGCGATAACTTGCCGCCTCCAAACTCTGGGGAGGCCCTTTGGCACACTGTTAAAGGTACTGGAACCAGAGGCAGCAGAAGATCATATCTCAGATTGTTTGTTTCAGATGAGACGATGGAAACGAGGCGAGCACACGGAAACCTGCAGTTGTTAAAAGACATGCGTCCTGAAAGGCTTCACGCCCTCTGTGCCAAAAAGTTGGAAAAGTGTTTTTTTTAATCAAACAGAAAAAAGATGATAAGGTTTATGATATTTACATGATTTGGGGCTTTAAACCATCAATAAACAAACCAGCTTCAACATGAAGGAACAGGATGTTTCAGGAATCCTTCTCGCAGCAGGTGAACACAGCCGTGGACATCTCCGGCCTCCACCCAGTCACTGCTGCACCCACTCACATGGCTCTTCTAGTGTAGCGTTGCTCTGGCTTGCAGATCTAACAGGTCTGCCTCTACGCTTTGCTCTTTCTGGTTTATTTAAACCTCATCTTTTTCCTCATTAACTGGGCTATTGTGGCTAATGCTGCACTCCTTACTGCTGTCGTAGAGATTCTAGGAACAAAGGAGCTGAACAAATGTGGCAGGTTCATCCAATCATGAGTCCGTGTCGATATCGTGGCGCAGGAGCCTGAATGAGGATAATGGACAGCGGAGAAAGTGCCGCAGATTGTTGTTAATTTGCTTTCCTCATGTCGTCCGCGTGTTTCCGCCGTGTGTCAGCTTCTCTAATCTTCCCTCTCAAAATGAATGCAAATCCAACAAAGTGAAAATCCTTTTTCTAAAAGCTGCTTTAATGCTTTCACTAAATTGGCCTGAATTTCAAGTGGAATATCTGAAACCTGCATTATTCTGGATGAGCACGGGACCATGTTATAAAGTCAAGGAAAGAATCTCCTAATAGAGATTAACTCTGACATGTGACTAATATAAAACAGCTGAAGCGAAGAGACGAGTCCTTTTTTCCAGTGCTTAGCAGGTTCATAGCATGTAACAGGCCGATATTAGAGGCTCTCAGCAGTGTGTGAGGAACAAACGGCTTGATTACAGTCGTTGTCGATTCGACTGAATAAAATCGACTCGAGACTCTTTCATGTTCTTTTAAAGATCAGAGGAAATGAAGGAAACGATTTCCTCGCCTGTTCTCTCTGTGATCTGACTTTGTGCTCCTTTGTTATATTTTTACAGTTTTTCCTCTCAGTTTGCATCGTCTCTTTACTTTTTACATCTACTGCAGGTCAGTTCATTAATCAGATGTGCGTTTTGTGATGTCAGACAGTCCCATCTGAGTAACAGACTGTCTGATTGGCTAATCAGAAACTTGTATATTTCATTGCCTTGGCTGCACAGACAGTCTCACATCATCCCTGTGAAGGTTGTAAGTGACTCAAAGTTCAATGAAACATCTGCTTAATTTGTTAAGTATGAAGTGATGACAACTGAAAAAAACAGAGAAATGCTGTGGAAGTAAAATCATCTTCATTAGAAGCTCACGTCTGCTCATCTGTTGAGACAACCACAGACAGCTGACGGCCAAACAGAGCATCAAACATGGATCACGCTTTTAGCTGTGAGGATCTTTCAGATTGGAACATTTAGAGACTCGGCCGGTGATTCTGATTACTTGAGAAGTCTCTTCAAACACTTATGATTTCTGGGAGCGGCGCTCAGCCATGTGAAGCAGGAAACGTCACTGTGTCCCGGCAAACATCACTGCAGCTGCTGTCAGAGCGTCCCAGTACAGAAACTTGCACGCTATCAGGTGAGTGTGGATTCTGCATCAGAGCTTTTTGTGAGGTTCCTCGAGGTTTTTCAAAGGTTTCCTGTTTAATACCGACTCTAATGTTAGGAATCAGCCTCTCTCGCTTCGAGTCTACAGCCCTGCTTTGGGGAGACAAAGCTCCAGACCTTTGCTTAGATCTTAATTTATAACAAGTCTGTTTGAATTTGCTTTATCAGCAGTTCCACAACAGAAGGTTGAACAATGGTTTTCTTGGTGGATGGACTTACATGCAATCGGTCTGCTAATGTACCCATAAAACATGCAGACACAGGCAGCGGTCAGGCTGGTGGGGAAACGGGGAGCTTTAAATTGGACTCTTCAAGTAATACAAAGCATTGCACAGTGTGACAGGAAAGCTCGACAACCAAATAATAAAACACATTAACAGCATTAGAAAGCTGGGAGAAGCTGAGGACCATGGTCTCAGACTAAGAGGTGCTGATTCTCATTCCCACACTGCCCCAGACCTCCGAGGGTGAGGCGGAGGAACCACCCGAACTAAACAGAACTACATCATCTGCAAAAAGCAGACATGAGCTCCTGATACGGTCAAATGCTTTCAACACATCCCAGAGAGGATGAAGAGCTGGAGTTCAGCAACCAGGACAGAAACCACAGTGTTCCTCCTGAATCTGAGGTCGGGGCAGCAGGCGGACGCTCCTCCAGCACCCCGCGAGGCTGAGGAGTGTGATCTCTTCCACTTGGATCGCTCCCTGGTTCTCCTTCATAAAGGTTGGACTCAGCACACAGATTTAGCTGTTCTCTTCCTTGAGGAGACAAAGTGTGGGCTGAACTGTGAATAATGCAGAGTTATCCTGTTGGAGAATCAAACTACAGAGCTGCAAACGCACAAAGTCCAGCTTTTTGACAAGTTTCTTTCATTTTCTGTGGTTAACACTGAAAACATCTCTCTGTTGAGTGAAAATGAGTGCAGTTTAATTCAGCAGTTAGTTCTAATTGGACTCATTTATTCTTTCAGCACCATGTTTCTGTGCAGCGCAACGCAGCATCGTTTACAAAGGCAAACATGAGGCGTGCGCCATGAATAAGGAATTAATTGCTTGAACTGAATTAAACATTTAGATCACAGAAAGATCTGTTTGTGTAAACTCAATCACACCACCGGAGGTTAGCGAGCCTCGTGCTTTGGTGAAAAGTGCCGAACGAAACATCAAAGTAAAGCAGGAGGAAGACGGGCCCACGTCAGCTGATACCTGTCTACACAGGGGACTGGGGAACCTCATACAGTGTGCACCTTCTGCAAACCACTCTGCAACCCAGCTCCTCCCCTGCCCCTCCTCTGATGGAATCTGTCCAGGCTGATGCCTGCTCGGCTCTTTGATGCTCTCGTGCTTCCAGTACTGTCAAATATAAATAAGTGCATGTGTGCAGGTGCGGCTCACTCAGGCTGCCTCATTAAACAGAACAAACAGAAATGTTTTGGCTCGTAACGTGGAATTGTTTGACTTCTAAGAGGAGCTTGCTTTGAAAGAAGCAGGAACAAAACTACCTGGATCCAGACACGGAAGAAACAAAAGCGTGAAAGAGCCAACACACACTCGTGTTTAAGAAACAACCAAAATAGAAAGGCGCTCTCCTCGCCCTGCCCCGCCTCGGGCTGTGAAACTCCCTCACACAACTTCTTTCAGCTGCCATCTCTCCCGATGCCACCGCCGCCTCGACATGAAACGGGAGGAAGAGTACGCAAATCATCCCGAATTCTGTTTGAAGCGTGACGTAAGTGGGAGGATGACGCCGGGAAACATCAGCCACGCAGCAGGAGAAGAGCAGTGAAGAAAATTTAAGAGGAGACTGAGACACAGAAACAGCAAAACTGAATAAACCAAATCTGGATGTTTGCTCAGGAGAGCTGCTTCTGCCCAAACAGGCCCCGAGATCTTCTGAAGGCACCATGAATATTTCAGCAGCTTGGAGATCAGGGTCAGACATCAAGGAGGAAGATGCCTGCACTGGGATAAAAGTCGCCGTCCCTCATACGTCTCCGGCTTCGACTTTCAGCCGCGTGTCAACACTCCAGGCGTTTGCGCTCGGCTGTGTTTACTGCTGTCGTCCACACGAAATGTCTCCACGTTTATCACTGTGATTGACTTTATTCAGCTCCTACCGGACAGGCCTCGTACCCGTGCTCTACCCCGACATTAACAGGCTGCTGACGACCTGGTGGACGTTAAACCGCACGTTTCTGCTGAAAAATGTTTCTGCCTTTCAGAACCAGAAAGCGTCCCTGTGAGACGTGACCGAGGGCTTCAGATGTTTTATTAAAAAAAGGAAAACTGTTGAAGGAAAACAAAAAGACTCATGAAGAAGAACAAACAGCAACAGGAAGTCCTTCACTGTGTGTGTGTGTGTGTGTGTGTGTGTGTGTGTGTGTGTGTGTGTGTGTGTGTGTGTGTGTGTGTGTGTGTGTGTGAGAGAGATAATAAGACAGACAGACTGACTTAAGGCATAAACAACATAACTGCACAATGAGTGTCTTTAAATGTGTGATTATGAGAAAAGAGCATCACGGCCTGTGATACGGTCAGTGAATACACACACGTGTACACACACACACACTGTTCTGAAGCGGAGTAAAGGGCGGAGCTACCTGGCAAACAGGGGGGTAGCCCGGCCCCTTAACCATCCTCTGCTCTCTGTTCAGACGTGGAAACAGAGACTGAGAAAAAGAGTTCAGTGACCTCTTCCCGCTCTGCTCCTCTTAAATGTTCACCCCCAGGTGGTCATCGGAAAGAATCCAGAGACTTTTCAGTTCTGGAAGCTCCGTCAGGTGTGCAGGTTGCTGAATACATAAACCTGATGAAAGCAAATCTGTAGCATCAAAGAGCTCTTCAACGTCTGTCCTAAAGTCCAGCTAACGGACCTTTAACCGCCTTCACCCACAGAGAAAACTCCTCCACACGGGCTCAAATTGATCTTCACCAATTCCTCAAGTTTCAGTTCATAATTAATAGCTGGGAGTTGAAACTTCACACAGTCACTCCGTGTGCGCAGTATCACACGCTGTACGTTACGTCTTCCTCCTCCCGGTGTGTTTGATTTTTCCAGGACGTTCCCAGCTTTTCCCTCCATCTCTGTAATCCATCTCTTCTGCAGCAGCACGGATCGGATATTTATTATCGGTGGGCTCAAAAGAATCTGCCTACAAGGTCTGACAAAGAGGGGAGGGAGGTCGGGGAGGGGGGCAAATTAGATTTTGGCAGGTATTATCCATTTCCGAGACATATGAATGTCCAAGGACATCGCTTCCAGGGTAAACAATGGCACGCGAGGAGGCTGGATAAATAAAAACGGCAGCAGATAAACTGCGGTGATGATTGTGGACTCGGTGAGGAATGAGCTCTGACATGGAGCCAGTGGCTGAGGGTGGGGAGGAGGTGTCGAGCTGTTGGTTTTGTTAATGATGGAGGTTCATTAGGAGGAGTTCTGGTCGTTAGTTTGGGGATAGTTTTTCTTTGCAGTGTTGTGTATTAACCTTCAAGTTGTACCGACTTTGGCCTTATTTGCAGCTGCTGTCTGTCTAAGAGTAATTACTGCAAAACTTTTGGAAATGTTTTGGTCGAGTATGTGAGACAGCAAGCAGCACAAACAAGCCCCGAGCTCGGCGTTAGAGGTAATGGAGAAACGAGCTGATGCAGAGCACAGCAGAGCTCCCATCTGCAGAACAACCTGGAGAGAAATGTCCCAATACGACCGTCGACACCCTCAGAATAAACGAGCTAATCACACAAGGAGAGGTCAGCTCGCACGTCAGCGTCTCTGTCTGTGGTTTGATGTGTTTTGTAGTTAACTTAGATCTGCCTGAAATGACTGAGAGCACAAAGACACAGGATAATGCTTTGTTCAAATGTGTGTGATGATATTAAAGCTTCGATGACTTTGGAAGAGAGAGGAGGAAAAGCTTATTTAAACACGGCTGACAAAGAAGAAGCTTTTTTTGATGCAAAATTTTTATTTCGGCCCTTCAAATGAAGAATGAATCACCAAGATGCAAACAGCATCAAAAACACTCATGCGAACGAGACCGAAACAATGACGGTGACAGACAGCTGATGAGACGGAGAGGAAGACGAGCAAGGGCGAAGACGAAGGAGTGAAGGCCACCGAACTGCCAGCTGGACTTCTGCAGACCCCACAGACTCCCACTGTCATGCTTCCATCACTCATGTCCTGCTCACTCACCACAGCCTGCTCATGAAGACTGACGGGGACTTCCAGATTTCCACCAACAGGATGATAAAGTCTGAAGCCATTGTTGCCACAGTAATAATAACTGTAATTCATGAGAGGCACCGACACTTGTAGACCTTCATCCATGTTTTATATACAGAGGGAAACCTGTATTCCTTCCACTGGCCAGCAGGGGGCGACTCCTCTGACTGTAAAACTACAGAGAACGTCTGCTGATCTGAGCTCGGTGAACCTCAGGTCAGACTGAAGAAAACATTTTGGAAATTTTGCTCCCGTCAGTCAGAAAGACTGAGCGTGTTGGTGAAGGTGGGACCTTGTTAATGACAAGTCTCCATCATATGCCCGAGAGCTGCCCCTTACTTTACACTCAAACCCTCGCTCCATACATCCTGTTTCAGAACATCATTAAGCTCCACTCAGCTCCAGACATGAAAGCCTTTACATGAAGCAGCACCCTCAGAAGGAGACCCGAGAGAAGAGCACCAGTTTACTCTTCCATCTCCAACGAGCCTTCAGACCTTTGAAAGCGAGTACGAATTCAGAAAACGCTCACAGTGCAGCTGCTGGAGCCTTCAGATCCAGATTTAAAGCTCAAGACTTTCTAGAGAGAAAATGGCTTCAACCTCGAGCTGCTTCAGACGTACTGACTTCAACCTAACTTCTGATAACTTTACATTAATGTTGAGTCCCAACATGTGACAGCAAGAACACTCTCATTTCCTAACACGAGTAACTTCAGTGCACATTCAGGATAGCAGAGACGGCGTGCAGATCTCTGGATGTCTCAGGGATGCCTGTTTAAAACAGCTCAACATTAACCTTCAGTACGAGTCTGAGCTGAGCCTGTAATCCATCCTCAGCCCTAAACTGTGACGTCTTTACTGATGAGCAGCCTCCGCCGTGATGTTTATGAACTGTATATGCCGCCGTAAAATCCTGCAGGCTTTGATGAAGTGCTGATGTTCACTCTCAGACTCTTTCACTGAGCTAATAAACAAGCAGCTCGGATTATTTTAGTCTTGATATTAAAGTTTTACTGTTTGGAGTTGCTGGGGACAAATGTACAAATATGCACAGACTGATAAAGAGACACTGAGCCTGGAGTCATGGATCAGCTTAGATCATCTCGTGAGTTATTACAATTCACTTTTATTGATTTTTTCACATCATGAACTCTAACCCCAACATCTCAGACTTCAACAAAATAAAAGATGAAAATCTTCACTTGTAGTGTGTCACGATGAAATGATGAGAACACAAAATGTATAGATATTTATGGCCAATAAAAGCACGTCTTATTTTCTGGGCTTCATATGAACATTTTTCCACTTGTGTCAGTTTATTGTGATGCCCGATGATGAAAATGTAACGATTGCAAACACCGAATTCTATTTATCTGAATAAACTCACAGATGTTCTAAAACTTCCAACCTAAAGAAAGAAAATAGCCACCAGCAACCAAAGTTCTTCCAGCTCTTCAGGTTTCGGTCTCTGATCTTTCCAACATACTTCTTCTTCTGTGCAGGAATCTCGCAGCCTGCGCAGTGGCAGCCAAACTGTGAAATATTAAATATTACATAAAGGGGTAGAACTTCAGCACCATGGACAGCGCTGTTTTTGGTGGGGAATGTACACAAATTCAGCTGTGTGCACTTTGATAACACACACACACACAGAGCTGAGACACCTGATGCGTCTACAGCTGAAGGAGTGTGGCGGTGGAGTGGAGGCGGGGTCGAGTGTCTGGCTTCAGAGGACTGCCTGAGGTGGAGAGAGCGAGGACGCGAGAGAGAGAGAGGAAACGGGGATCCTTGGAGGCGGGGTCACACAGCGCCATGCTGGGCTGAGAAGGATGTTAGAAACTCTACTTTACTCAAACATCTACATTCATTTGTATCCCATCAATGTCTTTCTCAATAGTCGTTAGCAGCAATGACATGAGGGAAAGGGGAGAGAGGTCAGAGGTCAATGTCTGAGAGAGAGACTCGCTAATACAAGCTGCAGCTGGTAGGATGTGAATGTGTTACAAAACTAAAACAAAGTGAAACCATAAACACCAGCACACATTCAGCCTGAGCTTCATCATCTGTTCATAAACACCATCAGAAGCATTTCTATGTATGTTCATAGAAAACAAACAAATTCAGGTGTGAAAAGTCAACGAATCACTGATTTCTGTACAGATCTGTGCATTCAGTCTGTGAATGAGGCCCAGTGTAAAGGATCAAACTGCTGCGATGGTCAGAGTCCAGATCTCCACCTGACTGCAACGCTGTGGTGGCACCTTCAGAGAATGTGGATGCAAACCTAGATGAGCTGAAGCAATGCCACGAAGACGAGTGGGCCAAAACTCCTCTGCAGTGGCGACAGAGACCGATGAAGAAAACTATCACTGCAACTTGTTGCTGCTGAAGGAGTTTCTACAAGCTGCTGAATAATGAGGTGGACCCTAACAGCCTGGATGTACCCACAGTGACTTCACCTTTGCTGTTTTAAACCAGGTGAGACAAGCATGGACCACATTTAGCAATTTGTGTTTTACAAGGCAGTCCTCAATCATCCCCGGCTTTATTTTCCACCTCTGACAGGACCTTCATTTCCAAAACAAACTCCTCAGGCAGGGTTTACTTAGCTCAGAAGAGGCGCCCCCTGTTGGACATCCAAAATAATGTACTTTTAGGTACTTCAGTAGTGGAAACAGACTCCACCCTGGCTCAACAAAGAAAGAGGCAGCAGATGCCGCCTCAGGGCATCATTCAGTAATTGTGCTTTATAAAATAATTATTTACAAAGGTAAAATCCCACAAAGCTGGAGCTCGTGCACACAGCTCCCTCTCAAACTGAGGAACACGATGGCACACATGAGCAGAACACAGCAGGTGAAGCTGCAGCTTTGCTGTTTGGGAAGTTTTATAATGAAATGTAAAATTAACGCATTAACGAGCTAACCATGCTAATGCATTGATGCTGTGATCAGCTCTGTAATGGAGATTTGTTGCATTAATGCAGTTATTATAGTGCTAACGTCATTTTAATGAGATTATATAGATAATTGAATATTTTCATAGTTTGGATTGAAATTGTTGCTGAATTAAGTTTTAATTCAAGTGTAACTTAACGTGGTGACTCTGAGGTAACGGCATCTCTTACAAGCAGAAATAATATTTCTGTGAATGAGGCAAACAAAAGCAGCTCTGAGGCTGCAGGTTTAATCATCTCTCCATCAGACACTCACTCAGCCTTGTGCTGAAAATCAGCAAGAAGAATGCTTTTCCTCCTACAAGCTCTCAGCACGATGATACACTCACTCTGCTGAGCGAGATCGATTGTCTCGCTGTATATTTAAGCCGAGCTGGATCAATAAGGCAGATTTGACGGGGCTTGTTTTTATGATGCAAACATATGAGCAGTGTGTATTGAAGCATGTCATGAGAATGCACACACACACACACAGTCAATGCCTTGTATTCATACTGCCAACATGCACACGTGAGCTATGACTGCAGGTTTTTGTTCATTGACTTGAGTTGTGCACAAACACTGAGCTTTGGCCATGTTTCCTTCTCATATGTGTGTTCTTCTTCTGTTCCCATTATCCTGCAGATTTTAAAGCGGCTCTCACTCTGAAGTGCTGGAAAGTCACATGTTGATTATTCTCTCATTTCACCGCTACGTGTTTACCACTGACCTGAGCAGAGAGAGTTCGTCTGCATGGTGGTTTAGCCCTTTGAGACAGCATCAGTAATGGTAATGGAAGCGCGTGATCCAATCAGAGAGGCATTAAAGAAGCGCCAACATGCTGAAAATCCAATTCTGCTCTAATGTCGTGATAACAGGAGAGGAGAGGACGCTCATCAGCACATCATTTTGTCTCCAGAGAGCGTCTGAGCCCTCGCACAAATGAATCCCAACTAAATGCTTACAATACACACAGCTCAGCAGCAGATGTGTTAGATTAACCATTAGCCCGTCTTATTGTAGGTATTTATGGCATCTAATTGAATGAAACTAACTGGTAATTTAAGAGGTGTTGGTATCTGTTCCCCGGAGCCTGGTTTCTGTGTATCTGTGATTAATGAAAATGCAGGTCTGCTGCAGATTCAGCTGTGCTGGTGCACGACAGCTGATCACTAAAACGTGGAAGCTGTTCTGATCTGAATGAGCTCCAGAGAAAGTGCGTAGCAGTAACGGAGCAAAGCTGAGTCACCGAGCCCAACAGCTCCGTGGATTCACAGACGGAGAGGACGCAAATCCAAAAAGCAAAAGGCGCCATTAACATAATCTGTGCCTGGATGTCGTCCTCCTCTTACCCCAACCAGTCGCCGCAGATTCATGTTAATAAGGAGTCTTGTCTGAACTGAGAAAAGTCAAGCGTGCAGCTGCCAAGATGCCACTTGCCACCAGTTTGGCCATATTTCAGAGCTGCAACATCACTGGAGTGCCCAAAAGCACAAGGTGTGCAATACTCAGAGACATGGCCAAGGTAAGAAAGGCTGAAAGACGACCACCACTGAACAAGACACACAAGCTGAAACGTCAAGACTGGGCCAAGAAATATCTCAAGACTGGTTTTTCTAAGGTTTTATGGACTGATGAAATGAGAGTGAGTCTTGATGGGCCAGATGGATGGGCCCGTGGCTGGATTGGTAAAGGGCAGAGAGCTCCAGTCCGACTCAGACGCCAGCAAGGTGGAGGTGGAGTACTGGTTTGGGCTGGTATCATCAAAGATGAGCTTGTGGGGCCTTTTCGGGTTGAGGATGGAGTCAAGCTCAACTCCCAGTCCTACTGCCAGTTTCTGGAAGACACCTTCTTCAAGCAGCGGTACAGGAAGAAGTCTGCATCCTTCAAGAAAAACATGATTTTCATGCAGGACAATGCTCCATCACACGCGTCCAAGTACTCCACAGCGTGGCTGGCAAGAAAGGGTATAAAAGAAGACAAACTGATGACATGGCCTCCTTGTTCACCTGATCTGAACCCCATTGAGAACCTGTGGTCCATCATCAAATGTGAGATTTACAAGGAGGGAAAACAGTACACCTCTCTGAACAGTGTCTGGGAGGCTGTGGTTGCTGCTGCACGCAATGTTGATGGTGAACAGATCAAAACACTGACAGAATCCATGGATGGCAGGCTTTTGAGTGTCCTTGCAAAGAAAGGTGGCTATATTGGTCGCTGATTTGTTTTTGTTTTGTTTTTGAATGTCAGAAATGTATATTTGTGAATGTGGAGATGTTATATTGGTGTCACTGGTAAAAATAAATCATTGAAATGGGTATATGTGCGATCCTCTATGCTGTTGCATGCTGGGGGAGCAGGCTGAGGGTCGCAGATGCCAACAGACTTAATAAACTGATCCGTAAGGCCAGCAATGTTGTGGGGATGGAGCTGGACTCCCTCAAGGTGGTGTCGGAGAGGCGGATGCTGTCCAAGATAAAGACAATGTTGGATAACACCTCCCACCCACTCCATGACATGTTGGTCAGTCACAGGAGCTCGTTCAGTGAGAGACTGAGATTACCGAAAAGCACCACTGAACGACACAGGAAATCATTCCTGCCTGTGGCCATCTCCCTGTACAACGCATCCACTTAACACACTGTTTGCTGCTACAGCTACACATGTTTCTTTTCCAAATATTTATTTATAAGTGACTTATGTATGTATGTATGTATGTATATATATGTATATATTGTACTATTCTTAGTTAGCGTATTGTCTGTCTTGTCTTAATGTTGGTTTAAAATGGAGCACTGTAACAAAAAATAATTTCCCCCAGGGATCAATAAAGTATTCTGATTCTGATTCTGATTCTGATATATTTGTTTTTTGTTAAGTTGCCTAATAATTCTGCACAGTAATAGTCACCTGCACACACAGATATCCCCCTAAAATAGCTAAAACTAAAAACAAACTAAAAACTACTTCCAAAAATGGTAAATGGCCTGCATTTGTATAGCGCTTTTCTAGTCCCTAAGGACCCCAAAGCGCTTTACACTACATTCAGTCATTCACCCATTCACACACACATTCACACACTGGTGATGGCAGCTACATTGTAGCCACAGCTGCCCTGGGGCGCACTGACAGAGGCGAGGCTGCCGGACACTGGCGCCACCGGGCCCTCTGACCACACCAGTAGGCAAACACGGGGTTAGTATCTTGCCCAAGGATATTTGGCATGCAGCCAGGAGGCAGCCTGGGATCGAACCACCGACCTTCTGATTAGTGGCTGACCTGCTCTGCCACCTGAGCTAAACAGGTGAGCAAAAACATTCAGCTTTGATATTAATTTTTTTTTTTTTTTTTTTTTACTGGGGGAAAGAAGGGGAGAAAGAAAGAGGGAAAGAGAAACAGCTGAGAAGAGGGACGGGGATAAAGGGCAAAAGACAAAAACCAACAGAACGGGCAGAGAAAAAAAATGCATATATCGATCACCTGGATCACCTGCTGAGAAAGAAAAAAGAAAACAAGCAGAAGAGAACAAGAGTAATAGAATAAACAACATCACAATGATATATGGGAATATGACAGTAAATACTAAATATTAAACATTATTGTGCAGCACATAAGATCAACAGAACACAGTGTGCTTTGAGGTAGGAGCCAAAAAGGGTGTAGTTTGTGGGTGTGATCACCCGTGTGTACACCTGTGAGCATGGACGCGCTTGTTTTTAAAAGGTTCCTTCATGTAATGATCTGCTAGAGGGTGTGGGGGGGCCACAGCCCCGTCCTCCAGGGCATGAAGCAGGTATGGAGGAGATCAAAACTCCAGACATCCAGAGGCCCCCAGAACACAAGAGACCAAGGAAGACCAACAGAGGGGCAGCCGCGCCACTGTTCCAGAAAGAGCTGAGGAGAGTCCCAGATGAGGGCTCACTCAGCAGCCGCGGAGCAGAAGCCAGGGGGAGTTGCAGTGACGCGCCCGTGAGCTCCGCCGGCAGCCAGCTGCGCCTGAGTGACCGAGCCCCAGGCCGAGAGGCCGGGGGCACCCCACCTCCGAAGGGGCCCGAGCGAGCCCCAGGCTCCAGGCCCCGATTAGCGGCCGCCAAGGAGTGAGCCGGTGTGTACCTGGACGCCCATCCCCGGACACAAAGAACCACCAACGCACCGATGTCTGAGGGGGTCCGCCACTGGCAGGGGAAGTGGTGGTAGGGGGAGATAGGCCTCCAAACCTTGGAGGGCCTGAGATGTCCCCAGAGAGGTGGCGTCTGATACCCAACCTGACATATAGACACAGACATACAGGCACACACAGATACAAACATCCATTCCCACCCTCATGCTCTCATATGCACTTACTCCACACTCAACCAACGTGGAGACAGACATAAAGAGACGCTGTACACACGATCACACTCCCCAAGCGTACTCTACAAACCGGGTCTAGGTACCCTTGCCCCTGGAGGGGGGAACTGCACCCAGACCCAGGTGGTGTTACCCTTTTACCTGCGGTGGGGGGAGGCAGACCGCCCCGACTCCGCAGCAGCAGGGAGGCCCCACACTCCAGACCGCAGTCGGACGGCCAACTCCTCCTCCTAGCCCCCCCGCTCCAGCAGGTCGCAGAGAACGGGGGTGGGAGAAGACTCCGAACCTCCCTCCACCCGCTCATTGTAGTGTTGATGCATGTGTGTTCTAAGGTGCATTTAAAACCCAGGAGGGCATGGAGCTATTATTAATGAGTTTTTTGGGTTCATTGACAACATGGTTGTTGTTCAATAATAACATTATTCCTCAAAAATACAACTTGCCTAATAATTCTGCACTCCCTGTATAATGAGTTTGACAGTGAAAAGACATCCACAACTGTACGTGGAGGTCATACGGACGTCAACATGAGACGTTCAGCAGACGTTGAAAAAACAACGTCGCCTGCCATTACAAGGCAATTACTACACCAAAACTCTATGTCTAAAAATGCCTTAAAAAAGACGTCACTTTGCACTGGGTTCAGTTTATCTGGAGAACATGAAAAAGTCATTGTTCCAGTTCAAGCAGGTCACAAACACGAGCGTAGCCACAGTCCTGTGTAATTATTAAAACCTATATTGGGCATGCCATTTAAGCTGCTTTGCATCTCAGCTCTTCTTTTTCATGCCTGTGTTACTGTGTCACATTTGTTTTGTGCAGCCTGGCTGCTGCGTTCTCACCTGTTTTCTACATTTTCAAGTAGAAGATCAGGACGATGAAACATGGGTCCAAATATAAACGACTGCAGACGGAAACAAAAGGGTCCTTCAGAGCTCATTCATGACTGCGACAGTTACAGTGTGGTTATTACAGATGATGGTGAAAGGTGGTTGTTCATAGAACATAGCCGTTCATGTTAATTGGTTTATATATATACACACACGCACACACACACACACACACACACACACACACACACACACACACACACAGAACAATAGATAAACACAAACATCCAAACACTGCCTGCAGGCTGAAATTCACCAACTGCCTGCGCATTGATTATCATTTAAGTAAACATGCATTATCTTGTGCAGTATTACATAGACACACACACACACACACACACACACACACTGCTGAAGGGTTAAGCAGCTTCGGGGAAAGGTCACATTTAATTACATCCTATGTATCCATCTCTGCGGCCTGAAACAATTACGAGTTAATGGAGAAAGTCACAGAGAGCAGCTCCTGAATGACTGTTGAATAATAATGTGTCACAGCTTTTGTTTTTTTATAACTCACCTGTTTAAATTGTATTAAAGCTTTATTAAATTAAAGTTCCCAGTTTTAGGGGGCGTGGCATCTTTGACTAACAGGTGGATAGCAACACAGCTGTAGCTGAAACTGCCTCCTAGGCTTCACATGCTCTTGGAGCCTATTGGAGCATTTAAATTGCATCATGTGACCAACAATACGGCTGCTGTGAGGTTGCTGTAGTAACAGTCTCATCTGTTTCTCACACACTCAGCTGCTAGCTTTCCAAATGAAAGTTGCTATATTGTGTTTGCACAAATGGGACAGATTAAATGTCAGAAATCAGTTTTGTTCCTTGTGTCTAAAGCTTTTGAGTGGAGATGGATCTTACATATATTTTTATTGCATTAAAGGACAAGAGCGTGATGGTAGAATTCAAACTGCATCCAGGACATCTGTTGTATGAGTTGCATGTATTACACTGAAAACTTTCTTTGCAACTATCTGCACAGACAGCACGCGAACGCTAAGCTAGCCAAGGACCCAGAGTGATGATAAAGTGCATGCAGACTCCAGCCCACCTGCCTCAACTTCAACAGGCAACAAAGGCAGTGATGATCAGTCAGGCCACACCCACCGTTTCTACCTGTTCATGTTTATGTTTCTCCAGTAAAATCACCATGACAACCGCTCGTCTCTGGGCTGGGTTACATCTTTGCTTTGTGCTGTCAGTGCTCATTATTTTTGTCATTATATATTGATCTTATTAACTTATACTGTTAAGTCATAATTATGAGACAATTCATTTCATATAAAGTAGTGTAACTATTTTTTCTGAAATTAAGTAATTAAGTAGAATACTGCATTACTTTAAAGTAACGAGTAATGCGTAATACATTACGTTTTCACCCCAACACTGATGATTACAATGTAACAGGTGGATTTTGTCTGCTACACACACTTCAGCCTGAGAAACCTTTAATTGGACATAGAGGTATTCTGTGTGTATGCAGAAGTATGTTGTGCAACTGTTTGACAACTTTGTATTTTACACCGTGCATTAGGCTACGTTCACACTGCAGGTGAAACCGCATCTTTTTTGACTGTGCGACCCGTATCCGATCATGGTATGACAGTTTGAACAGCACAAATCTGATATTTTCAAAACCGACCTGGGTCAGACAGACGGCAATTATCAGCGCCGGAGAAGACATACGAGAAAGCGTGGCGGCGGAAGCTGGAGCTGGAGCGAGTCAATGGAGAGAAGCTGAGGTTTTCTCTCACATCCCAAACCCACCACTCCTGGTTCCGACTCTGTCCATATATACCTCTGCACGGAGGGAGCAGCCACTGCTCCAAACACGGGCATTGTTAAAGCACGGGCTCTCTTTCTTCACGAGAAACGGGCTAACACATATACAGGCGCCTTCAAAGTAAAAGCTGTTCATCAATGCTTCAACAATACATTTCAAAAGGTACAACTTTTACTTTGAAGGCAAAGGTTTTTTTTAGCCCTCACGTGTGTTTTAACCAGAAGGTCGCCGGTTCGATTCCCAGCTCTGTCTGTCCTGGTCGTTGTGTCCTTGGGGAAGACACTTCACTTACCCCCTACTGGTGTTGGCCAGAGGGGCCGATGGCGCGATATGGCAGCCTCGCTTCTGTCAGTCTGCCCCAGGGCAGCTGTGGCTACACCTGTAGCTGCCTCCACCAGTGTGTGAACGTGAGAGTGAAAGAATAGTGGCATTGTAAAGCGCTTTGAGGGTCTCGAAAAGTGCTGTATAAATGCAATCCATTATTTTTTTTTTTTCTCAGTGTCCGTCTTTCTCTACTTAATTTGTTAAAATTTTTTCGGTTACGACTGCAGAAATTGATAGACTGCTGGAACAACAGTTACTAGCTCTGTAGCTGCCATTTTTACTTCCTTTAAAGAGCGCGTTGTGTGTGACGTCTTCTTTTGCGCATGCGGCCGCTTTGAGCGTCCACACTAGAGCGCGTTTCCTGTCACATTTTATTTGTAGTGTGAACGAGCAGACAAAAGAATTGGATTTGATTGAAAAATCTGAATTGAGCATTAAGACCTGCAGAGTGAACGCAGCCTCAGTGGATGGAAGCACATTTTTAAAGCACATTTTGCTTGTAAGGTTTGTTGATGTGTGCGCTTTTTTGTGTTTCCCACACATTTGTGAAGGAAAGGAAATGTGAGATTTCTCCTTCAGCTTTAAATCAGGTTAACTTTGTAGTAGTTTGACATATGTCAATGAGTGTGCTCACAGAGGCAGGTAAACATGTGTGTGTGTGTGTGTGTGTTAGATACATCCAGCCCAATTTATGGCTCGTCTCTGATAGCAAAGTCATTTCACCGGAGCCGAGCCTCCTTTCATTCTTCCCACTAATCACTTGCAATTGGCCAATTAAGCCCAATCACTTTCACAGACCGACGCCCTTAATGTAATGAGCCCATCATACCGACCCACCCCCTCTCAATCACAGCCTCACACTGGGATTTTCCAATGTGCCTAATTACATCCACATTCCAAGCATGGCATCTCGCTGCATCAGAGCTTCTGCTCGTCTGCGAGAGAATAACAGAAATATTTTGGTATTCAGGCGTTGTGCTCGGTTGAAGCGCCCGAGGCAAGGTTGGGCTAAATTTGAAGTTTTTAAACTTTAGAGTTTCCAGGTTTGTCTCTGGGATCCAGCGTATAAAATTAATTGTGATGCAGCGCACAGCATGACCCCTGAGAGGTTTTCTTCATATCCTGCTTCATCTATAAGCCTCACGACGTGTCCTTGACCCTTGGGAATGATGTACTTCTGATCTCAGAGCTGATTTTTCCTTTTGCTAAAGCCGTGACTGTGCAGATTTAAAGGAGCATTTACAAACAGCAAGTCTGTCTGAATTTACCATTTTAACAGAGCTCATCAAGACCTCAGTGGGTTATCTGTAGCAGACTGCAGTATTACACAGATAACTGACTGAGATCTTATACTCATCAGAGTTATGAGACTGTCCTCAGTCAGAATCAGGGAGGTAATCTCTCTCTGGAGCAGCGAAGGAGTCTCAGCAAAACCCTCATGTTCATTCGGTTTAGACGCTGGACTACAAAAGTCTGAACGCAATCCAGCTCCGATGGCATTCCCTCCTGACTCTGAACATATAAAGTTTCTGACTCGTCAGATTTGAGGACTTCAGCGGGACAGAAGACTGACAAACAGATCCACTCCACCCCTGTCTAAGGAGGCTCTCGGTTCATTAAAATACAGATTAAAAACCATCAGAGAGGTGATGCTCCGTGGCTGAGGTCAGTGAAAGCACTGCTGCTGGGAGCCAACCGTATCTGAGTGCATATGCATGTGCACGGAAACAAAGTTTGTCTGGAAGAGGACCCACATGCAGGACTCACAGGCTTAAGTAAAAGAAAAAGCAACTTTGGTGGGTGGAGTGGGCAAAAAAGTTGTCTTTGTCAAACCACACCGAGCAGAAAACGAACCCCTGGACTTGGATTTAAATGGACTAAACTAAGAAACCTGGAGACTGGACTGAGAGTGTAAAAATACGAAAACTGAGGCCAGGAGTCTAAACAATGAAACTGATCCCAGAGCCCAGACACAAACCTGTAGCGTTCCTGTCCACGATCTCTGCTGTTTCCGTCAGCACGTGCTGGACATGTCTGCAGTTTTTTTGTGTGTGTGCTGAAAGAGGCTGAATAAAATCTGAATCGATGGGTCATTTCAGGCCTTTGAAGGATAATTTCAGTTTATAAGCCATCCATTAATGTTGTGTCTCTGCGGGTCATGCTAACTTTGCATGCTCCACCTCTCTTTAATGGATCCCTAATGCAGTTAGCCAAATGTCCGTTCCACACGGGTCATTTCTGTATTATTCCAGGCGCTCCGAAAATAAACATTGAAAATGATTCATCAGGTTTCTGGAAAGCTGGATGGAGCCTGTGCTTTTTGCCCACATATACACGACTGCTCATTTACCAAATCTCTGCAGGAAGAGGTGGAGCATGCAAAGCTAACAAAACCAGAGACACACAAAAGACACAGCAGGCTGGAGCAAACTCAGATCAGACCGCCGCCTCTGCAGTACAGAGCTGGATAAGCAGAGGATGGATGGGTGGATGTTTGACTGTGTGTATATTGTGTCTTTGTGTGTTGCGTGGTGAATGTGTCTGGGCTGTCAGAGCCGTTACCTCTGCTGTCCGCCAGCACTTTAACCCTGTGATGCAAACTGATGAGTGTTTGAATCAAAGAGCTGCTGCACTATTACCAATATCCTCCTAATATGTCACTTTTCTTTTGTTCTGAGAAGTTTCAGTAGATTCTGAAAATGTTGGCATTTATTCAGCCCTCCATCCACAAAGAAAGTTTCACATTTTTAACTCAAATTTTCACCAACAATATATATAAATATTGGAAAACAGGGGCAGCACGGTGGCACGGTGGTTAGCACTGTTGCCGCACAGCAAGAAGGTCCTGAGTTCAATTCCACCGTCAGGCCGGGGTCTTTCTGTGTGGAGTTTGCATGTTCTCCCCGTGTTTGCGTGGGTTCCCTCGGGGTACTCCGGCTTCCTCCCACCGTCCAGAGACATGCAGCTTGTCGGGATAAGTTAATTGATTAATCTAAATTGCCACTAGGTGTGAATGGTTGTCTGTCCCTGTGTGTTGGCCCTGCGACAGACTGGCGACCTGTCCAGGGTGTACCCCGCCTCTCTATGACAGCTGGGATAGGCTCCAGCGCCCCCCGCGACCCTGAAAAGGATAAGTGGATGGATGTGTGAATGCGAGAGTGAACGAATAGTGGCATTGTAAAGCGCTTTGGGTGCCTTGAAAACCGCTTTATAAATCCACTCCATTATTATTATGGATGGTGCTGGAACATTCTTTGGTTTTTGGTTGTAGAAAAACTTCCACGGCGTCTTGGTCCAATAATAAAAGAGAATAAATCTCGTAGTAATTCATGGAAAAAGTGTGTTTTCCCCCCCACTGTAAGTAAATGTAGTTCTGGAGGAGCTTCTCTTATTAACGCTTCATCCTGTTGTTGTGCTTTTGTTTTTATTTTTATTTCATTCGTTTGCTTTGTCATCATAGTCAGTGCTGTCTGCAGGTGTCTCTCATTAGATTCTCGTCTTAACGACCGTCTTCTTTATAGTTCCTCATCAGTGCAGAGCTCTTCATCAGGCTGGACTTTTCCCAGTACCAGTGAGTAACAGTGACAGGTTTCATGCTGGTACCAAAGCCCAATGTGGGCCATGTGCATCAGCCCACAGTGGCCCTGCAAAGGCCCGTGTTCTGGTAGGTTACAGGACTCTGCCAGTGTAGCAGGCCAAACATGATTTTAGGTTTTGTGGTTTTTGACTTTGAAGGCACCGAGTTGTTTATACATGCTTTTCTATCTCACTCATGACATTTACAATGATTCGGTCATGCTTCCCCCAAATCACCTTGAACTCCCTTTCATGACTGCACAGACTGATTGTGATTCACCTGCAGAGAGGATACAGAACCACCTGGGCATAAACGCTCGCACACACAAAAATACACACAGCGAACCGTCCGTGTGTGAACGTGTGAATGCACACCGACACTGGAGGCAGAGCTCCGGTGTGTCAGCTCACCTACACCGACCCTGGCTCGTTCCGCTGCCGGAGGAAGATTTCTGTAGAGAAAGTGAGACGCAGAGAAGAGGACTGCCTTTCTTCCGCTTGTGGCCCTCGTGCTGTGGAGCTGGATGGAAAGCTTTGGCTCGAATGTGCCCATGGCTGTTTTCACCATCTCTCTGTCTGCTTTCCTCTCAGCCTCAGACTCCCGAATGAGTTGGAGAGGAGCTGCACATCGAGAGGAAGGCCAGTGAGCATCACTGTGACCACCTCCAGCTCCCAGAGGTTGCTGTGCATCCTCAGGTCTTATCCTCTTCATGTACTGAGGAAATTTTAGACACAAAATACAGACTTAAAGAAGTGCAAAGTCACTCAAAAACATTTCAGATTTTTTCCAACTACAGGCATGCAGGGCTGGTCCTAAAGGCCAGATTAGTGTTTTATCCAGCTCTGTTTGGGCTTAACGTGGATTTTCTGCATCACTTTAAGCCAGGACAGACTTGGAGGAGGTTAATTTGGGTGTCTGCAGAGTCACAAACCAACAGGAGCCTGTCAGGGATTAAAGGGACAGCTTTGTTGTTCCCCTGAGCAGAAGGAGGACCTGCTGGTGACTTTATTTAAAGGACAAAACTGCCCACAGTGAGTCAGTATGTCTGGACTGTGGTGTGTGTCCATTTGTAAATAGCACCGAAGCAGAAGGGTCCAACTGCCTATTTGTGTTTTGTACGTTTCGTCTTGTTTATTAAATTAAGGAGCCGTGGTTTGGCTTAGTTTCATGTGGGGCTTAGAATAGCTTGTTTTGTTTGTCAGAAATTAACGTCACGTTTAACAGTAGTTTGGCTGTGACTCACTGCTGCCTCTGCTGGACGTCGCAGAAACTGCAGCTTTTGGCTTAATTTTAGCCGTGAATTTTGATGCTACCTATGGTAGCAACTGATGTTGAGATGCCCAGACAGGAGTGAAATAAATGTATCAGCATTGTGTTTTTGTCACCTGCAGAGGAAGTCTGCATTTAACCCAGACTTGAGCTCAGTGGAGTCGAGTTTTTAAATGCAGTAAGCTTCCTTATCTGTGTCACCAGGCCACGCAGATTTGTTAAACTCAGCACAAAACGACGTCTTTATTTCCATCCAATCCAGCTTTAGAGGCACTGAGGCCGCTTTTCAACCTGTAACTCCACCAAATCTGATGCAACAGAAATGAAGCTGCACAATGAGGCATTCATTTCTGTCACACCAGAAGCACGAGCCCTCTTCACTGAGTGTTCCACACTCTAACTTTCGAAAAGTGCTGCCGGTGGCGTTTTTCTAACACACTGACTCCTGGTACAGAGACGAGTTCAAATCCAACTCAGAGAGCAGCATTTTTCTCCAGAAACACACTCAGCACTCTGACTGTGTGGAGTTTTATGTGAGATTTTCCACAGCCATCTAAGTGCTGGAACAAAACAATTTTTCCCCAGCAGAACACAATGAGGTCAGCTGTCCTGCTGGCTTTCTCTCAGTCTTTCATGATGTCTCTCTCTCTTTCTCTTTCCATCGTCTCGACTTTAAGCGGCCCTCACTTCACAGAGCCAGATCGATAAGGGGCACTTCAAAGTGTTCTTGGATCCAAGGGCTTCTTTGAAAGATGCAGGAGGCAACAGTTCTTAATGTGCACCGCATCCACTTGCATCAGCATTGCTGCTGTGGCCAAAAGACATAAGCCAAGAGAAGGATGTGAAATCAGGTGAAGAGGGAGAGAGAGGTGGGAGGAGGCAGAGCTGAAGGAGGGGGGAGGGGTTAAACTGGAGAAAAATGTCAACATGTGAACCTGCAGGTAACCAGACCCACCTACGAATGGATGACCTCTGTTTAAAGACTTTTGTTGTTTTTTCAGTCGGTCATTAGCACAATTACTGAAGTCTGAAGCAGCTGAAACACCTCCAGCTGCCTCAGCTCAGCAGGTCTTTCCTCAGAGATCCTACATTTCTGACACAGTCTGAATATGTTCCAGCTTCTCACTGGTTACAAGACTTTAAATGATGATGTAGGGCCGCAGTTTCAGAGCCATGACTAAAGATATGACTGTGACTCCTTAATGTTTGTGTGCTGCTGTTTGAGAGACACATACGGTATGATTTCCAGTAGCAGAAGCTGCTCGGTGTTGACAGGTTTACTTATTGTATTTTATCATGAAGAAGGATCCACAAACATTTTGCTCAAAAATTATGACATTTAAACTTCTTACATTGATCAGTGGTTAGTAGAGAATGATGGTGCTAAGGTCTATAATTATAACATCTGACTATTAAAAGATAAATGCAGTGTAGAAAATAAATAAAAAAACTCCAGCATCACATCAGGAAAGTCAGATATAAAGAATTCACCTGAGCCAGTGGTTTGATCTGTTTGGCCTGACAGCAGCTCAGCAGTTTCAGGAAGAAGCAAAACAACATTTATTTTATGTAATGAAAACTGCTCTCTACACATTTTATGGTCCCCTGCAGAGTATTACTCGCTTTTTCAAAAAGTCCTGTTTATGACCATCCAGTTGTTTCCGCTTATCCTTTTTTCAGGGTCGAGGGGGGGCTGGAGCCTGGACTGTGGAGCACCTGGAGAGCACCCACGCAAACACGGTGAGAACATGCAAGACCCCGGCCTGATGGTGGAATTGAACTCAGTACCTTCTTGCTGTGAGGCAAGTGCTAACCACCACTGTGCTGTGTGGGCACAGTAATGTCTCATTATTGATAATTAATGATGTGCAGAGTAAAAGCAAATTTCTCAAAGAGACTCCTGCAATTCGACACATTTGTTGAAACAAAACAACTCACCTGTATCTTTAGATGTCATTTGGGTTGACTCAGTTTCAGGAGTGGAGGTATGAAAGTTGGACATGTGACTGTTGAATGAGTAACTGAGTCACAGGTTTGATTTTCAAGGCCTGGCAGCAGGATAGGAGATGAAGGAATAAGTGAATCAAACAATATTTTATTTTATTGGAAAACAATTTGTGGACAAAACAAACAAAAGAAAACAAAAACTATCAACTTTAACTGACTCCTGTCAGTGAAATTGTTGGCTGTCTTTATAGATAAATGGGTTGTCATGGTCCTCAGTCTGTTGACTCAGTGTTTTGTATTAAATAATATTATCTCTTGTCCTTGTTCATTCTGGTTATGTTTTCAGTTTAGCTAGTTCCTTAACCTAGTTTTTAGGTTTTAGTTCTGTGCTACCCTCTGTTTAGTGTCGAGTCATCCCTGCCCGTGTGTTCCTTCTGTTTTTTGTCAGTATTAGGTCTCTGAGTTCTGTCAGTGTGTTTCCTGTTTTACTTTGAAGAGATCACACCCCTGGTAGAGCTTCAACAGCATTGCAAGGGAATCTGGGCACACTGAGTCTGAATGGACCGTGTTTAGTGGTTGGTGCCTGTTGTGGTGGTGACCCTGAACCAGATGGTGGACGCCGGAAATGAAGGGATCAGGCTCAGTGCAGATAGATACTGAAAGACTAAGCAGAAAGTGACTCTGGCAGTAGCTGAAGAAAAACACTTTTGGACTGCCTCAAAGAGATTCTGACAAACCTTTAGGCGACTCAGGAGGGCAAAGCGGTGCTCTACGTACACTGTGTAATACATTTGGTCAGATTTCTAGAAATGTGAGCTCCTCCATCCAACATGGGATGAATGCTGTCTCTCCTAACAAGATCAGGTTTCCCCAAGAAGGTTACCCGATTAGCCATAAAGGTGGGAAGTAGAAATTCAAGGTATCTGTATTTTAGGAAGAGAAAGAGGTTATATTTAAAGGTAAAGACTGCTCAGTCGGATTTGATAAACTGGAAAAGTAAAGCTTGTTGTTTTGTCATATTGTGAAACATGCTGTAAAAAAACTGAGGAAGACTAACTGTGATATTTAAAGGCTGCATGAGAATCATCTGCAGGTGCAGGATAAACAGTTTGCTGCACTGTGATGGATTTTAAGTAAAGAACAGTGTGTGACTGGTGCACAGTGGCTGTGGTTAGATGGTCACGTGGTTCTCAAACTTTTCACAATGAGTACCACCTATTAAAATATATGGCTCTTGAAGTACCACCCTTTATGATCTACATTAAAGTACAGTAGTATAGGCCTATTTAACACCACATACAGTTTACACAATCTCATATATGAATGTTATTTCTTTTATCTGTCATAAACAGGATGTGACAAATGATAACAACAACACCTGTACTGCATTAAAACAAGGTGGGATATCCGGTCTTTAAGTGATGACGTGATGAATCCTGCTTCGGTCCAAACTACTCTGCACTTATTAAGGCTGTGGTGTTTTTAACATGCTTTAATGCACTGAATCTTGTTCCATTTAATCTCAACAAGCCCCTAAAAACAGTCAGTGATCACTTTCGGCTTCTCTCGGTTTTTATCACCACTGTTCATTTTAAAGCTCAGTGTTTAAACCCTTACGATGTAGCTGCAGCCCATGCAGCAGTATATGAATGACTAACCTCGTATTGTGGATGGATTATCTCAGTTGTTCTCCTGGCTGAAGTTTGGTCCGTTTACAGCATCCTGCCATGCGATTGTATTTGTCTCTAACCATCAGGAACCCTCACGTTAACTTTTATCGAGTGGAAAAAAGTTAGCCTTCATCCAGCTTCACTGTGTTTGTGCTACGCTAACATAGCTGTGTCGCTAGCGATCTCCAAAGTTTCAGGAGTAGTTAGTCATTATAAGAAGTGTTTGTGAACTAAAAATCAAGAACGTGGGATACTGTTTGTCCATGACTTGGACAGCCCAGCGCTTTGGCGATGCTTCATCTTCTGCTTTGCTTTTGTGTGGGAGCCACGTCAGAAGTCCAAGCATTTTTTTCCCCTTGCAATGGCTCTGCACTCCCCCTAGGGGGTGCGCCCCCCCCACTTCAGGAACCTCTTCACTAGAGGGAGCCCATGTACCACCAGTGTTACGCGTCCCACAGTTTGAGAATGACTGGGTTACATCAAGTGTAGCAGAGATTAATCTGAAGTTTAACTGATGATACTGAGACTCACTGGCTGAATTCCACCTTCATATCAACTGCATACTGTCTAGTATACTGTTGGAGTAATTCTGATAAAAGTTGTCATTGTTGTGTTTAAAACTGTAAATCTTTTCCTGAACTGCATGTTCAGATATTTTTCTGTCCCTCCCCTACATCTAGGATGGTGGGGGATGCTATTAGCTATAGTGTTTAACTGTAGGCACAATTGCATGTAAGGTTTTGGTTTCTTTATTTAGTAATTAATGTTTACGTCCTGCCATTTATGGGCACACCTGTGCGTGTACATGGTGGACCATTAAAGGGGTTAGGCCATATACGTGGGTGAGGGGAGATGCCTATGTTATGAAGAGGGATGTTGTTAAAATGATTGTAACGTATACGTAGACACACACAAATACACACGCACTCGCACGTGCATATACACACACTGTGTCTTAACTTTTATGACACACCATAGGGGATTTACAATGGGGTGCTTATGTGTTCAATGAATAAAAGGCTGTGAGGGGAGTTGGCTAGGATCAGGTGAGGAACTTCAGGATCCTGATCCGATCGGCTTCCCTTGCAAGTTGATGGATTGGGCTTTGATTGTCTTGCTTCGTTCATGATAAGTCTCTGAGTCAGCGAGGCCTGCGAGTGCAAACCTAACATATACAGACAGCATAAACAGAGTACTGTGAGTGTGGAGGATAGAAATCAGACCGGACAAGTTATGAAACATCTGTAAGATTCAGTTGTGTAAATCCACAAAGAGCAGTAAACTTCAGCAGCAGCAGCTCAGATCACCTGATTGTTTTGCAAAGTTACACACGATTCAATATTGATTTTAGTGGCCTCCGATTGGCGTAACCGCGTGTCATTACTGCCGACGTGAATTATGATTTTACTGAATTTACGTTAAACCTTAGCCAGCAGTTTTAAATTTCCCTCAGTGTCGCCTGCTCTGGCGCCTGGAAGACAGTGGACTATGGTGCTGGTGTCTCTAGCTTCACATGACTGAGAACAGAATCACCAATTACCAGAGTTTGTTAACTGGTGGGTGTGTGGCAGAATGGGGACTAATTATTAGACATATTTACAGGTTGGTGGTGTACCGGTGGTTGTTTAGGACCACATTCCCTCCTCACTGTCGCACAGCCATCCTGTTTCCCAGCTGCTTGGAACAATCTGCCGGGAAAGAGCTAGTCTAGAATTAGTCTCGCCAGGCTTGGTCATGGTCATGACTGGGGTTCCTATGCAGTTTCCAGCAGCCGCACCTGGTTGCAATCTGGGCCAATCAGCGAGTGGAATACTTAAGGCCAGCATTGTCAGCTGTGCTTTGCCAGTTCGTCTGCTAACCTTGGGTAATATGGGTCTCTGTTGACACTCGTGTAGTCTCCCTTGTGTATACTTACTAGAGATGGTATGATACCACTTTTTCATGTCGGATACTGATATCATAAATTTGGATATCTGCTGATACGATATGAATCCGATATAGTGTATTTTATAACCAATAAAACTGTTTTTTTAATATCTTGCTGCATTTTTGTATAAGTTCATACTCGAGTTTTAAAAAAAACACCAAAGCTATTCTGTTACACCTGTAAGCAATCTAATAAAGGTAAACCTGCACCATCCTCCCTATTCTGGTGTTTTAAAGAGTACTTAGGGAAATATTAAGCAACCTAACTAACAGGGCTGCCAACTCCCAGCAAAAAAGAATAGGGAACCACCCCCCACCTCGTGATGCTTAATCAACGTAATCAACTTTAATTTAATGCACGTGTACAAAAAAAAATCAATTATTTTTCAACAATACTTAAACAGACTCAACATCTTTCTTCTACAGAGCTGCAGACTGCACAGATGGTTCCCAAAGGAAAAAGTACTACAGCTTACTAGGGTATATCAGACTTAACAGTTACTATATACAGTAATGGACTTCTATACATTTTACATCAGATTCAAACTGGTTGTAAGATTCAGATAATTATTTGTTAAAAGCTCGACATTTTAAATGAGAATAAGAAAGAAAAGTATGTCTTTGTGCCCCCTTTTCCCTGTTCATGCCCTATCGGCCCCCCTGGCTAAACCCTGCACAGTTACCAGCCGTCAGCTGCGTAGAAAAAGATCCTGGTGTAGAAAGTAATATTAAATAAATTCTAACAACAGCTGATCAAGCTTAAACGTGCTGCTGTTGTTCAGCCGCTGGTTTCCTCTTTCTGGTGCAAAGTGGGCCAAAAACAAACGAGAGAGACGGACTCGCGACAGAAAAGCCGATCAGCTGATCATTGATCAGTTTCACATTGAAGTAGCAGCAGGAGAGGCAGTCGCTCCATATATCGGTTGTTAAGCTTAACGTGGGAATGCTTTACAAACATTCAGAGATGAACTTACACACTTGCTTTACTTCTCTGGGATAACTTCCTCGGAGATGAAATGCCGGTGTTCTGGGAATCCATTCTACCTGACAAACCATCCTACCTGTTGTTTCTGCGCATGCGCAAAACACAAAATTAAGTGGCGAACCGTCCTACCTTTGTTAATAAGAGCTAGAAAAATACTAATTAAGTGCCAAACCATCCTGGCTTTATGAATATGAGCTACAAGCATACTCTGATGGGCAAAGTTAAGTGGCAAACCGGCATACCTACGTAATTTTGTGCTGGAACTACTATGTGACAGCAGGAATGTGCATAACCTACGGTAGGACGTTTTGCCAAAGTTTGTCAGAACACCGGTTTGGTAGTGAGGCTCCAAATGCACAACCAGACCGCCAACAGGTCTCGCACGCCACAGACGCTCTATCAAGTTACGCATGCTGCCCCAACGTGCTGAGGTTATGAGCTGAGTTACGCCATGTTGTAAGTTTTGTCAGGTGCTTTTGTGATATTTAACGGATCGGATTACATCTTTTATTTCTCTCCGATATCCGATCCAGTAATTTAGGTCAGTATGGGACCGATACGTAATATCGGTTCGGTCCATCTCTAATACTTACCTGTGCTTTTCCCTGTGTTACTTGGAGTACTTTGGACCTGTCCACTCTTCACCCTTTAGCAGTTGGAACCTTCCTTCTTTGAACGCTGGACTACTCCTGTATTGTGAGGTGCTTTTGTGATATTGCACCCAGTGCATCCCATGATGCACTGGGTGTTTCTTCTTCACTCACTATGTGTTAACAGACCTCTCTGCACTGAATCATATCTGTTATTATCTCTGTCTCTCTTCCACAGCATGTCTTTATCCTGTCTTCCTTCTCTCTCCCAACCAATCACAGCAGATGTTGCAGTCCGACTGAAAGTGTCTCAGATGGAACTTTTAGCCACAGTTGCTCCCAAATTTCAGCCTCTGTTGTCTGTATAATTTTCACTCCAGATCAACATGGTGCACTCAAAAACATCTTTGCCCTCATAAACGTAAAACGATAACTTTCAGTAAAATGCAGCTTAAAAATAGAAAATCCAGATTTTATGTATTCATATAATTCATAATTAATATCTATTATATCCTGTGTGGTATAAAATGAAACTAAAGTAATAAAGTAAGTTTATGTTCAATTTGTACATGGAACATTTACACACAATCAAGTCACCATTTTGTACATAAATGTTTATTCGAGGATACATTTCTGCGCCAGCTGTGAGACTTCAAATCAAATATTTGGTTATTTATATTTAATCAATGATACTGATTGGATACTAATACCAGCAAATACATTCTATCACCACATTCACTCAGTCTGAGAGCTGTTCATTTTCCAAAACACACAAAACAAAGTGAAAAAGTATTATTATTTAAACTCTATAATATCATTTCATTTAATTAAAGAAGCCTGAATCCTCATGAAGTCAGACTCGGACCTGCTGACAGCCCTACACAGCACACACAGTTAGCTGTAGCCCAGTTTAGAATATTTTAGCTATTAAAACACGAGTGAAATAAAGATTTGGAGGAACTCCACCAACATGAAATCACATAACGGAGTTCAAACTCACGTAATTTCTCCTCGACGTCTCTCCTCGATGTGTTTGTGACTGCCTTCAGATGAACTCAAAGATCTTACTTTGCACAGATCAGGATGTGAATATTCAAAGAAGGAGGATTCAAATAAATTCAAATTTCTGCCTGAAATACTAACTGGGGGAATTTTGATATCATTTACATAACACAAAAGGAAGAAGGAAAGAAAACAGGGAAGTTTCCCTGTTTGTATGTATCGGTGAAAAACTGTCCACCTCCGGGTTCAACTCATCATCACTTAACAGCTTTTTGTACCCATCATACATTTATCATAAAAGTAACATAGAAAGAAACAGGAAATGCTTAATGCAGTGCACTTATGTAGATATGTGGACAGGAAGCTGCCACGTTACACACGATTTTATTTGAACTCCATAAAGAGCTGTTGCTAAGAGTTCCCAGGTTTGGGTGTTTTCTACAATCTCTGTGTGCAGAACTGAAGGACTGAGAGACTGAGGAGGAGAGACTCAGTCATCAAACTGTAAAAGTTCAGTTCAATTTTATTTGCACAGCGTCAAATCAAAACAACAACAGTCACCTCAAGGCGCTTTATATTGAAGATAGACCCTACCATAATACATACAGAGAAAAACCCAACAATCATATGACCCCCTATGAGCAGCACTTTGGCAACAGTGGGAAGGAAAAACTCCCTTTTAACAGGAAGAGACCTCCGACAGAACCAGGCTCAGGGAGGTATAACCATTAAGCCATATGTGGGTTTATGTTATGGTGTAGTTTAGTTTTTGTAGCTTTTAAGTTAAACATAATGTATGTGTGAGTTATTTGGAAAGGCAACATCTGGTAGTTTCTCACAATTTGTCAGTTTAACATCTGGCTAACATTAAACTCAACACAGAGTGCAAACCTCTGTTTACAACAGAAACATACATGGAAACGTGAAGCATGATGCAACATATTCAGTCTGATTTCCATTTGTGGGGAAAAGAGCTTTACAGTGTTTTGTGTTACATTTTATATTGATATGAAGACAAACAGTGCACTGCAGTTAACCCAGGTTTGAATCTGACCCACAGCCCTATGCTGCCTGTCTTCCCTCGGTCTTATCAAGTAAATGCTAAAATGCCCCCTAAAATTCATTTTAGAAACTTTCAAAATGAGTAAAAATGAAGTCACTTTGATAACAAACATATTTTTTAAATTCTTACATGAATACAGAAAATAACACACACATTTTATTATGAGGACAGAGTAACCCAGCCGTAACCCCCCAAAAATCATCATTGTGAAAATAATAATAATCCAGGAATAATGAAGAAAGTCACGAAGATGTCCCTGTGACTCAGGAGCAGGAGACAGAGCCATGTCTTCAGAGAGCACCGCTTTCTCTCGTTAGGTTTAAATCCTACTACCGTAATTGTCGGGCTATAAGCCGCTACTTTTTGCACCAGCTTTGAACCCTGCGGCTTTTAGTCAGGTGCGGCTTTTCTATGGATTGTCCATGATTGTTGTCATATCGTAAGACGATTTGTTTTGTTTGTTCTGCTGTTGTACGGCACTACGTTGCCTGGCGGAAGGATCGGGGTTCAAGAGTGGTATGTTGGTCACGTGTCCATCCGCCAGGCAATATAGTGCCGTACAAGTAGCGCGAAAAACAAACTTCAAAGTAGCGCTACGCGTTCAGCGGGAGTCGTGGATGACGAGCGGGGATAAACTTGCGAAAAGCAAGTTATGCTCAACTCCACCGGTGGATTCTGACAGCGTGGAAAAGTGTGAAAACATCCACGATCACCAACGGATTTCTAAGGGCTGGACTGCTGCATGATGGAGAGGAGGACACCGCCACGGCCCTTCAGAGGGTGTTCGACTCTGACACTGACAACGAGGATTTCTTTGGTTTTGAAAGTGACAACGAAGGAGAGAAGCGGAGAGTGGATGACGAAGCCACCCTGAGCCTGTTCGTTCCGACACTGGAGAAGAGGACTTTGGTGGTTTTAGAGGCAGGAAGAAGAGAAAGATGGTGAATGACTGACTTTTCTTCTTGTTAAAGCTGTGTCACTGCACCTGAGCCTAAAAGGTAGTCCGAATCTATTGTTCTGGTGTGCTGTAGGTTACTGTTATGTACTACATGTGCAAATATGTACCCATAACTTGTTTTTCAAAATATTAATAAAAGGGGTGTGTCTCCAAACAGCCATCTCTTTCCTGACAATTCGCTTTGTGCATATTCTCTTACATATGATGAGTCAACATTGAAACACCTGCGGCTTTTAGTCAGGTGCTGCTAATGTATGTACAAAACAGGATTTTCCCCTGATTTTAGCTTGTGCGGCTAATATTCAGGTGCGCTTTGTAGTCCGGGAAATACGGTATGTAGAACAAATGAAATTAAATGTCTCATCTTTGCTCCCACTGAACCCCCGATAATTGTGCTCTCTGCTCGTCATCATGGCTCCAAACATGTCAGAGTCCATAGTTGTTCCTACTGCGGTCCAGTTATAGCACATAATCCGATCATTGACCCAGAACCACAAACCCAGGGTGCGGGAGTAGCGCAGGCCCAGCCAGACGTAAGGCGTCGAAGCGTTGTTTGCTAAGGAGATGACGCTGGTCTTTACTTCAGCGCTGGTGATGGAAACCAGGTCAGTGTGATTCACTCTGCAGTAAGTTAAGGCGTCCTTCCAGGTCTTGTTCTCTTTGATCAGGATCATACCTGCCACTAACAGACACTGAAGTTAAACTCAAGTGTTTTAAAAAGCAGTACTAACTAGCAGTAGTACTTCTTGCACAGTTTTGGCCTTTTAAAGGCATGTGGTCCTAAACTTTTGATCAGCTATAAAACAGCCTGTTTCAGTTCAAATGTTGTTTTCAATAAACTGCTCAAAAAAAAAAAGAGTTTTCTTTGACGCCTGTTTCTTCTTGTTGCATGTTGAAGCTCTGCTTAGAACTTTGTTATGATCCACGCTCTGCAACCACACATAGAAAATATGACTTTTTAACATTTTTCAAGTGGTCTTAAACTTTTGATCTGGACTGTATTAACAGGCATTTGCTTTAACACTAAAAGGGAAAATTCAATTTATTCACAATTTCGGTACCATAGAGTAGTGGTCCCTGGCCCCCGGGCCACGGACTTGTACTGGCCGGTCAGAGTTGAGGCTCGGGTGTGAAATTTATGGTTTTCAGGGTTTTAATAGTTTTTTTTATCATTATTTTTTTATTGTTTTATCATTAACTAAATATCTCAGGGTCTTTTCTCCCGTGTTTTATGAATAAATCTTTGTTTTTTGGTAACGGTTGTTATTTTTATCTAAGACACTTTAAAGGCCGGTCTGTGAAAATATTGTCGGACATAAACCGGTAAGTGGCACAAAAAAGGTTGGGGACGGCTGCCATAGAGGAATGTTTGTATATTACCATTTACAGGCACTTTTTTCATTGTAATTCATTAAATATGCTTCTTTACATCCTTAAATACACATTTCAGTAAAATTACAACCCAATTAGCCATTTCAAAAATTCTTACATTTAAACTTTTTAAATTAATCAGTGGTTAGTAGAGAACAATGCTGCATATTACAACATATTACTATCACAAGATAGACACTGAAGATTGGGACACATTCAGTGTCTGAATGTGTGTGTAAATGGGTGGATGACTGAATGTAGTGTAAAGGGCTTTGGGGTCGATAGTGACTAAGTAAAGCGCTATACAAATACAGGCCATTTACCATTTTACAATCACTTTTCTACCCCTTATTGCACTCCTGATTGCACAGTATTATACGCTTTTTTCCCAAAATTCCTATATGCCAGTTATAATGATAAAGTCTTATTGTTGATGATTGACAAAAGTGTGCAGAATAAAAGTCAATTTCTCAAAGGGACTCCTGCAATGAGACATTTGTTGACATAAAATGGTAAATGGCCTGTATTTATATAGCGCTTTACTAGTCCCTAAGGACCCCAAAGCGCTTTACATATCCAGTCATCCACCCATTCACACAAAAGAACACATATAAATTTTATTCACATAAAAGAACTCACCTGCAGCTGAGGTTTGATTTGTTTGATTTGTTTGGCCTGACAGCGGGTCAGCAGATCCTGGATAAACGTGAATCCAACATTATTTTATGGGACTGGACCATAATTTCTCTAATTGATCTTTCTGAGTTAACTTCAATAATTACTTCCTCCAAACCATCAACGTGTCTTTTAGACCCCATTCCTACAAAACTGCTCAAAGAAGTCCTGCCATTAATTAATTCTTCGATCTTAAATATGATCAACCTATCTCTAATGATCAGCTATGTACCACAGGCCTTCAAGCTGGCTGTAGTTAAACCTTTACTCAAAAAGCCATCTCTAGACCCAGCAGTCTTAGCTAATTATAGGCCAATCTCCAACCTTCCTTTATATCAAACATCCTTGAAAGAGTAGTTGTCAAACAGCTAACAGATCATCTGCAGAGGAATGGTTTATTTGAAGAGTTTCAGTCAGGTTTCAGAGCTCAGCACAGCACAGAAACAGCTTTAGTGAAGGTTACAAATGATCTTCTTATGGCCTCTGACAGTGGACTCATCTCTGTGCTTGTCCTGCTAGACCTCAGTGCAGCGTTCGATACTGTTGATCATAATATCCTATTAGAGCGATTAGAACATGCTGTAGGTATTACAGGTACTGCACTGCAGTGGTTTGTATCATATCTATCTAATAGACTCCAATTCGTGCATGTAAATGGAGAGTCCTCTTCACACACTGAGGTTAATTATGGAGTTCCACAGGGTTCAGTGCTAGGACCAATTCTGTTTACATTATACATGCTTCCCTTAGGCAGTATCATTAGAAGACATAGCATACATTTTCACTGCTATGCAGATGACACCCAGCTCTATCTGTCCATGAAGCCAGATAACACACACCAATTAGTTAAACTGCAGGAATGTCTTAAAGACATAAAGACCTGGATGGCCGCTAACTTTCTGCTTCTTAATTCAGATAAAACTGAGGTTATTGTACTCGGCCCTGAAAATCTTAGAAATATGGTATCTAATCAGATTCTTACTCTGGATGGCATTACCTTGGCCTCCAGTAACGCGGTGAGGAACCTTGGAGTCATTTTTGACCAGGACATGTCCTTCAACGCACATATTAAACAAATATGTAAGACTGCTTTCTTCCATTTGCGCAACATCTCTAAAATTAGAAATATCCTGTCTCAGAGTGACGCTGAAAAACTAGTTCATGCATTTATTACTTCCAGGCTGGACTACTGTAATTCATTATTATCAGGATGTCCAAAAAACTCACTGAAAAGCCTTCAGCTAATCCAAAATGCTGCAGCAAGAGTCCTGACAGGGACTAGAAAGAGAGAGCATATTTCTCCTGTTTTGGCTTCCCTTCATTGGCTTCCTGTTAAATCCAGAATTGAATTCAAAATCCTGCTCCTCACATACAAGGTCTTAAATAATCAGGCCCCATCTTATCTTAATGACCTTGTAGTACCATATCACCCTATTAGAGCGCTCCGCTCTCGCTCTGCAGGCCTACTTGTTGTTCCTAGAGTATTTAAAAGTAGAATGGGAGGGAGAGCCTTCAGTTTTCAGGCCCCTCTTCTGTGGAACCAGCTTCCAGTTTGGATTCGGGAGACAGACACTATCTCTACTTTTAAGATTAGGCTTAAAACTTTCCTTTTTTCTAAAGCATATAGTTAGGGCTGGACCAGGTGACCCTGAATCCTCCCTTTGTTATGCTGCAATAGATGTAGGCTGCCGGGGGATTCCCATGATGCACTGAGTTTTTCCTTTCCAGTCACCTTTCTCACTCACTATGTATTAACAGACCTCTCTGCATTGAATCATATCTGTTATTAACCTCTGTCTCTCTTCCACAGCATGTCTTTATCCTGTCTTCCTTCTCTCACCCCAACCGGTCGCAGCAGATGGCCGCCCCTCCCTGAGCCTGGTTCTGCCGGAGGTTTCTTCCTGTTAAAAGGGAGTTTTTCCTTCCCACTGTCGCCAAAGTGCTTGCTCATAGGGGGTCATATGATTGTTGGGTTTTTCTCTGTATCTATGAAGCGCCTTGAGGCGACTTTTGTTGTGATTTGGCGCTATATAAATAAAATTGAATTGAATTGAATTAATTGTTGTAAAAAATAAAAAAACAACTTAAACAAAATAAATCAAAACTGTTTTCTACATGTTTCTACAGTCCCCTGTCAGTCACATGCCCCAAGAATGTACATCACTTTTCTACCACTTATTGCACTCCAGATTGCACAGTATTATGCGCTTTTTCAAAAAAATCTTGTTTATGTCGGTTCTAATGATAAAGTCTTATAATTGATAATTGACAAAAGTGTGCAGAATAAAAGTCAATTTCTTAAAGGGACTCCTGCAATGAGACATTTTTTGACATAAAAGAACTCACCTGCATCTTTAGACGTCATTCGGGACGATTCAGTTTCAGGAGTGGATGTATGAGGGGTTGAAAGTGTGACAGTTGTTGACTCTGAGGCTGAGGTTGGATTTGTTTGGCCTGACAGCAGGTCAGCAGATCCTGGATAAACGTGAATCCAACATTATTTTATGGGACTGGACCATGATTGTTGTAAAAAAACATCAAACGAAAACAATCAAAAGCTCTCTCTACAGTTTTCAATGTGCTAAGCAGTTGACAACCAAATTTATTTATCTATCAAGTCAGATAACATACACCAATTATTTAAACTGCAGGAATGCCTTAACATTTTTAGAACCTGGATGACGTTTAACTTTTTGCCTGTAAATTCAGATAAAGCTGAAGTTATTTTACTTGGACATAAAAGTCTTAGAAATGTGATCTCTAACCACATATTTAAACTGGATGGCATTTCTGTGGACTCCAGCAACACTATGAGGAATGTAAGAGTCATTTTTGACCAGGATATGTCCTTCAGTGCACATACTAAACAAAATGTGGAACTGCTTTCTACCATCCATCCATCCATCCATCCATCCATCCATCCATCCATCCATCTTCTTCCGCTGATCAGGGGTAGGTTGCAAGGGGCAGCAGCCTAAGAAGAGAAGCCAAGTCCTCCCTTTCCTCAGCCACCCATCCAGCTTGTCTGGGGAAACGCCAAGGCGTTCCCAGGCTAGTCGAGAGATATAATCTCTCCAGCGTGTCCTGGGTCTGCCCCGGGGTCTCCTCCCGGTGGGACTGCCTGGAGCACCTCACCTAGGAGTCATCCTTGTCAGATGCCCGAACCACCTCAACTGGCCCCTTTCGACATTGAGGAGCAGCGGCTCTAATCTCAGCCCCTCCCGGATGGCTGTACTTCCTACCACATCTCCAAGGGAGAGACCAGCCACCCCTTGGAGGAAGGTTGCTTGTATCCGCGATCTCGTTCATTTGGTCACTACTCACAGCTCGTGACCATAGGTGAGGGTAGGGACGTAGATCGAATGGCAAATTGAGAGCTTCGCCTTTAAACTCAGCTCTCTCTTTACCACGACGGATCGGTATAACGTCTGCATCATTGCAGCTGCAGAACCAATCTGTCTGTTGATATCCCGCTGCCTTCCCCAGTCACTTGGGAATAAGATACCTGAGATTGTTAAACTCCTCCACTTAGGGCAGGAACTAATCCCTGAACCAGGACAGAAACCGCATTGTTGTTCTTGTATCCGAGGTTTGACTAACAGACAGACTCTCCTTTCCAGCATCTTGGCATAGACTTTCCCGGGAGCCTGAGGAGTGTGATCCCCCTATAGCTGGAACACACCCTTCGATCCCCTTTCTTAAAGATGGGAACCACCACCCCATTCTGCCAATCCAAAGCTCCCGCCCCTGATCTCCACACAACATTGTAGAGGTGTGGCAACCAGAACAGGCCCCTAAAAATCCAAAGCCTTCAGGAACTCAGGGCAGACCTCATCCCCCCCGGAGGCTCTGCCACTAAGGAGTTGTTTAAAGACCTCCTTGACCTCGTCCCTGGAGATTTGTGGGTCATCCCCCTCGTCCCCAGACTCTGCTTCCTTCATGGAAGACGTGCCAGTGGGATTAAGGAGTTCCTTGAAGTATTCCTTCCACTGTCCGACAATTTACTCAGTCAAAGTAAGCCGTGCTCCACCCACACCATACACAGTGCAGGTAGAGCACCGCTTTCCCCTCCTGATTTCCCTGACGGTTTGCCAGAATCTCTTCGAGGTAGTGCGAAAGTCTTTTTCCATGGCCTTTAAAAGGGAGTTTTTCCTTCCCACTGTCGCCAAAGTGTTTGCTCGTAGGGGGTCATATGATTGTTGGGTTTTCTCAGTATGTATATTGTAGGGTCTACCCTACAATATAAAGCGCTCCGAGGCGATTGTTGTTGTGATTTGGCGTTGTATAAATAAAACTGAATGGAACTGAATTGATAACAAAACCAATCACCAACCTGCGTCCTAGCGCGTCCCTGTGCCACCTGCAACTATGGAGGATCTTATGTTCAAACATGGCGTTCGTTATTGCCAAACTGTGGTTTGCACAGAAGTCCAACAAGAAAACACTGCTCGGGTTCAGATCGGGGAGGCCGTTCCTCCCAATCACGACCCTCAAGGTCTCACTGCCGTTGCCCACATGAGCATTGGAGTCTCCCAGAAAGACAACAGAGTCCCCAGGCAGAGCATCGTCCAGCACCCTACACCAGGGACTCCAAGAAGGCTGGGTACTCTGAACCACCACTCGGCGCATAAGTGCAGACAAAAGTCAGAATCCGTTCCCCGACCCAAAGACGCAGGGAACAAATCCTCTGGTCCACTGGGAGAAACCCCAACATACAGGCAGCAGCCGAGGGGATGCTAGGATACCCACATCAACTGTCGTTGTGATTTGTTGCTCTATATGTAAAATTGAATTGAATTGAATTGAACTGAATTGAAAAGAACTCACCTGCAGCTTTAGACATCATTCGGGATGATTCAGTGTCAGGAGTGGAGGTATGAGGGGTTGAAAGTGTCACAGTTGTTGACTCTGAGGCTGAGGTTGGATTTGTTTGGCCTGACAGCAGGTCAGCAGATCCTGGAAAAAGTAAATCCAACATTATTTTACAGGACTGGACCATGATTGTTGTAAAAAATAAACAAAATAAATCAAAACTGTTTTCTACATGTTTCTACAGTCCCCTGTCAGTCACATGCCCCAAGAATGTTCATCACTTTTCTACCACTTATTGCACTCCAGATTGCACAGTATTATGCGCTTTTTCAAAAAATCTTGTTTATGTCGGTTTTAATGATAAAGTCTTATGATTGATAATTGACAAAAGTGTGCAGAATAAAAGTCAATTTCTTAAAGGGACTCCTGCAATGAGACATTTGTTGACATAAAAGAACTCACCTGCATCTTTAGACGTCATTCGGGACGATTCAGTGTCAGGAGTGGATGTATGAGGGGTTGAAAGTGTGACAGTTGTTGACTCTGAGGCTGGGGTTGGATTTGTTTGGCCTGACAGTGGGTCAGCACATCCTGGATAAACGTGAATCCAACATTATTTTATGGGACTGGACCATGATTGTTGTAAAAAAACATCAAACGAAAACAATCAAAAGCTCTCTCTACAGTTTTCAATGTGCTAAGCAGTTGACAACCAAATTTATTTATCTATCAAGTCAGATAACATACACCAATTATTTAAACTGCAGGAATGCCTTAACATTTTTAGAACCTGGATGACGTTTAACTTTTTGCCTGTAAATTCAGATAAAGCTGAAGTTATTTTACTTGGACATAAAAGTCTTAGAAATGTGGTCTCTAACCACATATTTAAACTGGATGGCATTTCTGTGGACTCCAGCAACACTATGAGGAATGTAAGAGTCATTTTTGACCAGGATATGTCCTTCAGTGCACATACTAAACAAAATGTGGAACTGCTTTCTACCATCCATCCATCCATCCATCCATCCATCCATCCATCCATCCATCCATCCATCCATCCATCCATCTTCTTCCGCTGATCAGGGGTAGGTCGCAAGGGGCAGCAGCCTAAGAAGAGAAACCAAGTCCTCCCTTTCCTCAGCCACCCATCCAGCTTGTCTGGGGAAACGCCAAGGCGTTCCCAGGCTAGTCGAGAGATATAATCTCTCCAGCGTGTCCTGGGTCTGCCCCGGGGTCTCCTCCCGGTGGGACTGCCTGGAGCATCTCACCTAGGAGTCATCCTTGTCAGATGCCCGAACCACCTCAACTGGCCCCTTTCGACATTGAGGAGCAGCGGCTCTAATCTCAGCCCCTCCCGGATGGCTGTACTTCCTACCACATCTCCAAGGGAGAGACCAGCCACCCCTTGGAGGAAGGTTGCTTGTATCCGCGATCTCGTTCATTTGGTCACTACTCACAGCTCGTGACCATAGGTGAGGGTAGGGACGTAGATCGAATGGCAAATTGAGAGCTTCGCCTTTAAACTCAGCTCTCTCTTTACCACGACGGATCGGTATAACGTCTGCATCATTGCAGCTGCAGAACCAATCTGTCTGTTGATATCCCGCTGCCTTCCCCAGTCACTTGGGAATAAGATACCTGAGATTGTTAAACTCCTCCACTTAGGGCAGGAACTAATCCCTGAACCAGGACAGAAACCGCATTGTTGTTCTTGTATCCGAGGTTTGACTAACAGACAGACTCTCCTTTCCAGCATCTTGGCATAGACTTTCCCGGGAGCCTGAGGAGTGTGATCCCCCTATAGCTGGAACACACCCTTCGATCCCCTTTCTTAAAGATGGGAACCACCACCCCATTCTGCCAATCCAAAGCTCCCGCCCCTGATCTCCACACAACATTGTAGAGGTGTGGCAACCAGAACAGGCCCCTAAAAATCCAAAGCCTTCAGGAACTCAGGGCAGACCTCATCCCCCCCGGAGGCTCTGCCACTAAGGAGTTGTTTAAAGACCTCCTTGACCTCGTCCCTGGAGATTTGTGGGTCATCCCCCTCGTCCCCAGACTCTGCTTCCTTCACGGAAGACGTGCCAGTGGGATTAAGGAGGTCCTTGAAGTATTCCTTCCACTGTCCGACAATTTACTCAGTCAAAGTAAGCCGTGCTCCACCCACACCATACACAGTGCAGGTAGAGCACCGCTTTCCCCTCCTGATTTCCCTGACGGTTTGCCAGAATCTCTTCGAGGTAGTGCGAAAGTCTTTTTCCATGGCCTTTAAAAGGGAGTTTTTCCTTCCCACTGTCGCCAAAGTGTTTGCTCGTAGGGGGTCATATGATTGTTGGGTTTTCTCAGTATGTATATTGTAGGGTCTACCCTACAATATAAAGCGCTCCGAGGCGATTGTTGTTGTGATTTGGCGTTGTATAAATAAAACTGAATGGAACTGAATTGATAACAAAACCAATCACCAACCTGCGTCCTAGCGCGTCCCTGTGCCACCTGCAACTATGGAGGATCTTATGTTCAAACATGGCGTTCGTTATTGCCAAACTGTGGTTTGCACAGAAGTCCAACAAGAAAACACTGCTCGGGTTCAGATCGGGGAGGCCGTTCCTCCCAATCACGACCCTCAAGGTCTCACTGCCGTTGCCCACATGAGCATTGGAGTCTCCCAGAAAGACAACAGAGTCCCCAGGCAGAGCATCGTCCAGCACCCTACACCAGGGACTCCAAGAAGGCTGGGTACTCTGAACCACCACTCGGCGCATAAGTGCAGACAAAAGTCAGAATCCGTTCCCCGACCCAAAGACGCAGGGAACAAATCCTCTGGTCCACTGGGAGAAACCCCAACATACAGGCAGCAGCCGAGGGGATGCTAGGATACCCACATCAACTGTCGGTTTTGATTTGTTGCTCTATATGTAAAATTGAATTGAATTGAATTGAACTGAATTGAAAAGAACTCACCTGCAGCTTTAGACGTCATTCGGGATGATTCAGTGTCAGGAGTGGAGGTATGAGGGGTTGAAAGTGTGACAGTTGTTGACTCTGAGGCTGAGGTTTGATTTGTTTGACCTGACAGCAGGTCAGCAGATCCTGGAAAAAGTGAATCCAACATTATTTTACAGGACTGGACCATGATTGTTGTAAAAAATAAAAAAAATAAATCAAAACTGTTTTCTACATGTTTCTACAGTCCCCTGTCAGTCACATGCCCCAAGAATGTTCATCACTTTTCTACCACTTATTGCACTCCAGATTGCACAGTATTATGCGCTTTTTCAAAAAATCTTGTTTATGTCGGTTTTAATGATAAAGTCTTATGATTGATAATTGACAAAAGTGTGCAGAATAAAAGTCAATTTCTTAAAGGGACTCCTGCAATGAGACATTTGTTGACATAAAAGAACTCACCTGCATCTTTAGACGTCATTCGGGACGATTCAGTGTCAGGAGTGGATGTATGAGGGGTTGAAAGTGTGACAGTTGTTGACTCTGAGGCTGGGGTTGGATTTGTTTGGCCTGACAGTGGGTCAGCACATCCTGGATAAACGTGAATCCAACATTATTTTATGGGACTGGACCATGATTGTTGTAAAAAAACATCAAACGAAAACAATCAAAAGCTCTCTCTACAGTTTTCAATGTGCTAAGCAGTTGACAACCAAATTTATTTATCTATCAAGTCAGATAACATACACCAATTATTTAAACTGCAGGAATGCCTTAACATTTTTAGAACCTGGATGACGTTTAACGTTTTGCCTGTAAATTCAGATAAAGCTGAAGTTATTTTACTTGGACATAAAAGTCTTAGAAATGTGGTCTCTAACCACATATTTAAACTGGATGGCATTTCTGTGGACTCCAGCAACACTATGAGGAATGTAAGAGTCATTTTTGACCAGGACATGTCCTTCAGTGCACATATTAAACAAATATGTCAGACTGCGTTCTTCCATTTGTGCAACATCTCTAAAGTTAGAAATATCCTGTCTCAGAGTGACGCTGAAAAACTAGTTCATGCGTTTATTACTTCCAGGCTGGACGACTGTAATTCATTATTATCAGGAAGTCCTAAAAACTCGCTGAAAAGCCTTCAGCTGATCCAAAATGCTGCAGCAAGAGTCCTGACAGGGACTAGAAAGAGAGAGCAGATTTCTCCTGTTTTGGCTTCCTGTTAAATCCAGAATTCAAAATCCTGCTCCTCACATACAAGGTCTTAAATAATCAGGCCCCATCTTATCTTAATGACCTTGTAGTACCATATCACCCTATTAGAGCACTTCTTCCTTCCCACTGTCGCCAAATCGTTTGCTCATAGGGGGTCATATGATTGTTGTGGTTTTCACTGTTGTTTCTATCTTTCAATTAAATTCAATACAACACAATACTAAAATCTTACATACAGTTTTTGTGATTTGTTGCCCTATTGAACTGAATTGAAAAGAACTCACCTGCTTGTTTAGACGTCATTCGGGATGATTCAGTATCAGGAGTGGAGGCATGAGGGGTTGAAAGTTTGACAGTTGAATCTGAGGTTTGATTTGTTTTGCATGACAGCAGGTCAGCAGATGTAGGAAAAAGTGAATCCAACATTATTTTATGGGATTGGACCATAATTGTTGCAAAAAACATAAAACAAGAGTTAAAATCAACACTGCTCTCTAGAATTTTCTATTGCTGATTTTAGACACCCTGACAGCTTTTCTTCCACTTCTGCATGCAGATTGATACACACGTATTCCAGTCTTCTGTTTATGTGGGTTACAATTATAATGCATCATCGTTAATTCAAAGTTTGTAGACCAAAAGTAAATTTCTCAAAGGGATCCATGCGTTCAGAAAGATTTTGTTTGACATGAAGAGCTCACCTGCTTCTGTAGATGTCATATGGGATGGTTCGGGGTCAGGAGTGGAGGTATTAGGAGATGGAAGTGTGACAACTGGATCTGAAACTGAGATTTGATTTGTGTGGCCTGCCAGGAGGTCAGAAGATGCAGGAAAAAGTGAATCAAGCATTATTTCAGATGGCTGGATAGTAGTATCTCAAAAAAAAAAAGAATACAAAACCACAACAACTAATAACTATCATGTCAGTCTCTGGTCAAATTGGTCCTCGGTGAAGGACCAGAGAAACAGCGATTCAGATGATCCAAGCAGCAGAAATGAGCTTCCTCCAAAGGGTGGCTGGTGTCTCTCTTGGAGATGGGGTGAGAAGTTCTGTCATCCAGGAGTGGCTCAAAGTAGAGCCACTACTGGTCCACTTTGAAAGGAACCAGTTGAGGTGGACTTCTCTGCTTAGGCTGCTGCCGCCACAGCCTGGCCCTGGATAAGTGGAAGAAAAATGGATGGATGGATGCAAGGCCTCTCTCTTTTAAGTTCCTGTTAGTAATAGTAATAATGGGGTGGCTTTAGCTCAGGTGGCAGAGCAGGTCAGCCACTAATCAGAAGGTCGGTGGTTCGATCCCAGGCTGCCTCCTGGCTGCCAAATATCCTTGGGCAAGATACTAACCCCGTGTTTGCCTACTGGTGGTAGCGCCAGTGTCCGCCTTGCCTCTGTCAGTGCGCCCCAGGGTGGCTGTGGCTACAATGTAGCTGCCATCACCAGTGTGTGAATGTGTGTGAATGGGTGGATGACTGAATGTAGTGTGAAGCGCTTTGGGGTCCTATGGACTAGAAAAGCGCTATACAAATGCAGGCCATTTACTATTAATAGATGCCGTGTTGAGGCTGTCATCTTTAGCATCTACATGGGTGTTAAGATCACCCACAACAATTATTTTATTTGAGATGAGCATTATATCTGATAAAAGCCTGAGAATTAAAAAAAATTGTGAAAGGCCCAGGTGGACGATAAATTCTAACAAATAAAACTGTTTTCTGTGTTTTATTTGTGATTTTTTTGTTTAAGTTGGGTTTTTTAGTATGTTTCTTTTGGTTTGTTGTCTGGGAGCAGATAAAGTCTCTAAGGGGGTGGGTTTTAGGGGGATAAAAGGGGAGAAGAAGCAGGGAGGACTGCAACTCTTCTTTTTCGTCCCAACTCTGGATAGTAAGATTTTGGGGGATTTAATACATTTGGTCAGATTTCTATGGGATTAATGCCATCTCTCCTAACAAGACCAGGTTTACCCCAGAAGGCTACCCAATTATTCACAAAGCCCAGAGGCTGGAAGTAGAATTTCATGGTATCTGTACTTTAGGAAGAGAAAGAGGTAATATATAGAGGTAACAACTGCTCAGTGGGATTTGATAAACTGGAAATGTAAAACTTATTATCCATCCATCCATCTTCTTCCCCTTATCTGGGGCCAGGTCGCGGGGGCAGCAGCCTAAGCAGAGAAACCCAGAAATCCCTCTCCCCAGCCACCTCCTCCAGCTTATCCCAGGCCAGCAGAGAGATATAATCTCGCCAGCGTGTCCTGGGTCTGCCCCGGGGCCTCCTCCTGGTGGGACATGCCCGGAACACCTCACCCAGGAGGCATCCTTGTCAGATGCCTGAACCACCTCACCTGGCTCCTTTCGATGTGGAGGAGCAGCGGCTCTACTCTGAGCCCCTCCTGGATGGCCGAACTTCTCACCCTATCTCTAAGGGAGAGGCCAGCCACCCCTTGGAGGAAGCTCATTTCCACCACTAAAGCTTATTATGTTTTGTCATATTGTGAAACATGCTGTACAACAAACTGAGGCAGACTAACTTTTATATTTAAAGGCTGCGTGAGAATCATCTGCGGGTAAGTGCAGGATAAACAGGTTAGTTTGCTGCACTGTGATGGATTTAAAGTAAAGAACAGTGTGTGACTGGTGCACAGTGGCTGTGGTTAGATGGTCAGAGTTATGTTACATCATAGCAGAGATTAATCTGAAGTTTAGCTGATGATGCTGAAATTCATTGGCTGAATTCCACCTTCCCATCAGCTGCATACTGTCTAGTATACAGACAGCATAAACAGTGTGCTGTCAGAGTAGATGATATAAATCAGAGACGACACATCATACCAGCTCTTATTTTCTCTGATAAAGTGGTACTCATACAGCTGACATGTGAACAAGTGACTCTGACCTAAAAACATTAGAAATGTGAGAAATTGTGCTGACAGAGGCAAGACGGGGACAAATGTACACTCTGGTTCATCTTGAATATACTTGAAATGTGCAATTCACTTGTATTTTTATTTTTATTCCTATTTATTCTATTTATCCCCTTCGTATATTTTATTTATATTTGTCTCTGTATTTATATATGTGTGTGTGTGTGTGTATATATATATATATATAATATTCTGTAACTGTAACTTCTGTCGGTGCTGTGCTTTTTGGAAATCGAATTTCCCAGAGGAACCCACCCGAGGGATTAATAAAGTTCTATCTTATCTCTTATCTTATCTTATCTACAGCTGCTGATTGAGCCACAAGTGATTTCACACACAGTGTCTGTTGTATGCAGACAGTGTCCAGGTTAAGTGGAGAGATCGTAGATAGAGCTGATCAACTAAAGAGAAAGAGAAGAACTGCAATAACGGTGGTGAAATGATCCACTTACCAACCAGAATGAACAGAAACAGACTCCACTGCATGCTGTGTCAGATGAAATGTTTCACTGTGCAGTGAAACAGATTATTAGCAGCTCTTCTGTACTGCACATGCCAGAGGAAGATGGACATAGGATCAGTGAAATGTGCAAACCATCGTCAAACAATGCACATCTGTTCCCATTAGAAATGTATTATAAAGGTGATACAGACGCAACAGGCAAGACTTAACGTGATGTGAAAGGAGTCGACACGAGCGATGATGTTACAGCAGTTATTACAGTGTTGTTATGCCATCAGAGAAGTGACAGAGCTCAAATTTAACCTGTTTTCAAGATAACATTCATCCAAGATCAACACAGTGGATACATTTCTGTCCCAGCAACATATTGATTGATACAATGTAATACTGATACCAGGTAACCCTAGAAAACAACAAACATTTGTACATATACATACACATATAATATCAGAGAAATGAATTATTTTGTTCTTGCTGCTGACAGTCCTACACAGGGTTAGCTGTCTCTAACTAAGATATTAAAACATGCAGTGAAACAAAAGTAGTGAGAAATTCCACCTCTGCAGCTCCACCAACATGAAATCTCATAACTGAACTCACACTCACGTCCTTTCCCGTCAATGCGTTCCCTCGATGTGTTCAGAAAGACTGCCGTGAAGATGAACACAGATAACTTAATTTGCACCAGCCAGGATTTGAATATTAAAATTAAAGTGATATCTGTCTCTGATGGAACAATAAGTTCTGTGGGAACTTTGTGCAACTGACAGACACAATAATGAAGCAGGAACAAGGAAAGAAAACATGGAAATATATCTCCGTTAGGAGCGTTTTGTAGTTCGACTGGAGCTGCAAATTAATAATTTATTGCTGCCACCTTAAAGGCCTGAGGTACGTAGCCCATTAATAGAGACATATTGAGTACTGGTAGGACTTGTTTAAGCAGTGTTGTAAATCACAAAAGTGCCCCTTGGAGAGTTATTGGACACTGCACATCTGCATTAATGCTTCACATTAACAGGTTCTGGGGTTGTACCTGTTAGTCAGCTGAGGTCATGTGACATATGTTTGCGCTCCTGCAGTATTTCCATCCCAGTTATTCCACATTTGAACTTCTAATTGTTATCACTATGTTCCACAGATGCTGCCGCTGTACATATCTCTGTCCACGGACCAATCACAGGCACAGATGTGTGAGCTAATGAGTCAGGTGAACGAAAAGATGGATACAGACCAGTATATCATCGTCGGGGGCCTTTCTTCATGGAGTCCTTCGTTTCTTTAAAAGACTTGATCAGTTGCTGTATTGCAGAGAGAGTTTTCATCAAAGGGCAGGACTTTGATGTGCTGCCAAACACAAGTTCAACTGCAGATTTAAAATGTGCAGATGTGCAGGGGTCGCATCATCATTGCTTACAGCTTTGATTTTTAAGTGCTCACAAACACCTACTTGTGTGCATTTGACCCCTGACCTCACCATCTATAAAACTGTATCCAGACTACTGCCCACAGCTCACAGTGGGCAGTGGGCCTTTCGGCCTCAGATCCTTCTGAGACTGCAGGGATGCACTTGGAGGCACAGAAATAAGAAAAAACTCATAATCAGCCCAAAGCAATTCACAAATCTTCAGCTTCGTCGCCTTCTGTGTGACGGTCTAACTCATTAGTAAACTTCACGACTTTTAGAAATACTATGAAATCCTGATAAAAAGCAACAGAACACAGTGAGCTTCGTCCAGTAAAAGTCAAAGAATCGTCTCTGCAGAGAGAAAGTGTCACATGACCTGAGAGAAACTGGAGCGATGAGCGAGAAACATCCGGGCGACCACATGTAAGCAGGAGAAAAGACATCATCTGTGAGCTGCTCAGCAACAGTTTGACATGCCAAAGAAAGCTACTGGGTCAACCCGCTCGCTGGAAAGGACCGACAGAAGGTGAGAGTCCAAGCAACAAGACAAACATGCATTTATGTAACGTGTTGGCAGTTTTGTAGCTGCTGTCATTCACACAGAAGCTCCTGCTGCTCTGTCTGAAAATAGGAACTCCTCTCTCTGTGTTCGCACTGCTCAGAGGGCAGCTCATTTTATTACCTTTGTTTTAGAAGATCAAATCTCATTTAGAGGAGAGACCTGACTGAAGTGGCAGTCATACTAACAATACATGAAAATGCAACAGAAAAAGAAGCACATTCAACGGGACAGACAAATGTTTTTGTTTTAAAAAAGCTTCATCGTCCTTCATCGTCACGTTCTGCGCGATGCCTTTAAATTCAGATGTTAACACATTCAAGCTGAGATCTCTCTGGGAACTATAAACAGGTAACGTTAACGAGCTCCTTCACCTCGTCTGTTCATCACGACCAGCCAAGTTTAGGTCAAGCTAAGTGAATCAGAAACATTAAATATTACTGTTAATAAGATTAAAATCAAAAGAGAAACACACACATGGCTGGATATTACTGATAAATCTAGTCTTCTTATCTTTTATCCTGTCTTCCTTCTCTCACCCCAACCAATCACAGCAGATGGCCCCGCCCCTCCCTGAGCCTGGTTCTGCTGGAGGTTTCTTCCTGTTAAAAGGGAGTTTTTCCTTCCCACTGTCGCCAAAGTGCTGCTCACAGGGGGTCATATGATTGTTGGGTTTCTCTCTGTGTATTATTGTAGGGTCGACCTTACAGCATAAAGCACCTTGAGGTGACTGTTGTTGTGATTTTGCGCTGTGTAAATAAAACTGAATTGAATGCACTCTCAGCTATTAGCAGTGATTAAAACTACAGATGCTTTGAATTAGAGCTCCTTTACTGTCTCTTAGTTCCACACATTACTTCATAAGTTTGAGGAAACACATTCAAACCAAGGCAAACATGCTCCAGGAGGAAGCTGTGACAACTGTATCTGTACGTTATTAACAAATAAAAATATAAAGACATGTATAAAAATATGTTTTAAGGTATGGCAGTGATGATGCTGTACACAGATTGTTGTCTTTGGTGTCTCAGGGCTGAGGAGATGCTGGTGTTACTTTCACTCTGGGGTCAGACTTGGGCAGTAAAAAGTGTTTGGTAGGTTCAAACACAACACTGACCAAAGAGCTTCATGTGCTGCAGACAGCAGGGTTCACACCTGAGACACTGCAGCATCTTCAGAGGAGCATCAGCACTTTGGACTGAAGCAGACTGGAGGAAATGTTACGCTTGTGCAAACTAAAGCTGCTGCATTTATTTCAGCCTGCAGAGCCACAATGAGATGAGCTGAACCTTTAATGAAGTTCCACTTTACACTGTTTCTCTAGTGCACGTCAAAGTGTCAGCAGCTAAAATACGAATGCTACAAAGATTTTTGTCTTTTTTAAACACATTAATGTTGTAAAGAGTGAGAAAAACAAACCAGATCAATATGAGACTCTCTCCTCGGCACACCCGTACTCTGTTTTTCACACCGCTGACAGGTTGGTGTTCAAAGCGTCGTGGGCAGAGGAAGGCAGGCAGTCTGAGGAAGAGTCAGAGTGTCAGGGATAGAGGTGGTGTCAGCCGGCTGCTCTGACATGTCGGACGAGCTGCCTGCTGAGAAAAGAAAGCAGCAGCACAAAGATAGAAATCTGCAGCACAGTGGACGCCTTTCTCTGCCACAGCGATCAAATCCACAATTCACAATGACTTTCTAAAAGTCCACTTCATCCCTTCAGATTTATGAGCTGGTCACGAAGCACTCGGACCCGACCCTGAGTGATCGGTTTAGTTGGGTTGGACTAAAACGAGGGCCAATTTCTAATCATCTGAAGTGAAAAACATAAAGAATTAAACTAAAACCTACTCTTCCCTGGATTCCCACCATCTCCTGTCCTCGTTTGAATCACAGCTGCAACTCTGAAAGCAAACTACAGAAACTGTTTTATAATTCAGATTATTTTTGAAGAGCAGCACAGCGTGTTTGAAAATGACCTTCTAGGTTTTCGCTCTCTCTCTCAGACGTGGATGCACAGCTCGGAGACTCAGATGTAACATCTATTCTAACAGATCAAGTCGTGTTCAGGATTTATTTCTCCTGGGACGCTTTGTGGCTCATTTAGAAACTGTGAGCCGGCTGCTGCTCTCAGGTATGTTTGCAGCAAAGCTTGTCTACATGGAAAAGGGTTTACAGTATGGACTGGTTCTTATATAGCACTTTCTGCTCTGACTGAGCACTCAAAGCACTTTATACAACTAATTCATTCACCCAGTCACTTCTTCTAAGCTTTTAAGTGCTCTGTGTAACATTCACGATGCATCGGAGAGCAACATGGGGTTAGTATCTTGGATATTTGGCATGCAGACTGGAATCAAACCACCGACCTTCTGGTTAGTGGCTGACCTGCTCTGCCACCTGAGCTACCGCCACCCCATAACATTACAGTAGATTACATTAAAAGCAGAAATGAGGAAACCTAAGATTTTGTTAGCTGAATTCTCGTGGCTGAAATGTTGTTATTTGATCTCACACTCAGGTTCTTTTTCTTGTGTTCTCTGTTGAAGCTGCTACCTGACGCTCAGTGTTTGGGTCTCACTGTATAACACGACCCACGAATAGGGCGCAAGTAGCCTGTACGTGTAATTTTGTGTATCAAGTCAGGTTTTTGCAGTAAATAATGAAACAAGTACCCTGTACTCACTGTTGGGAAGGTTACTTTTAAAATGTATTCCACTACAGATTACAGATTACATGCCCCAAAATGTATTGTGTAACGTATTCCCTTATGTGACTTAATGACAGTAACGTATTCTGAATACTTTGGATTACTTATTATATTATCATGCGTTTTAAAACTACATGAATGTCCTATTGCTGTGTGATTTATTACTATTACTGAAGGCTACTCACCACCAAGCTAACATTGCTAGCTGGCGTTAGCAGAGGTTAGTTCATTAACTCTAGACTGTTAGACTTGATGGATAGCATTAACAACCGGCTAGCTAGAAATAATCTTGTGAAAGTAATACCAACTAGATTTTTTAATTACTTAAATACTTAAATATTACTGATACAGAAATAGTTTCTATACAAGGTCGCTGCAGAAAGTGCAGCCTTACCTAATGTCCACCTACTGTTACTCATTTATATTAAGATTTAAACATCTGGTTGGTGTTGGTGTGGAGAGTAACCTTCAGTAATAGTGATAAATCACAGCCATTAGAGCCTCTTAATGCGTGTTTTGGTATCCACCGGCGTGGAAACCAAACATATGGAGTTCATAACCGTATGAAACAGTGTAATCATTTATTTCAACAAAGTAACTGTATTCTGAATAACACCTTTTTAAACAGTAACTGTAACGGAATAACTTATATTTTGTATTTTAAATTCGTAACAGCAGTACATGTGTTCCTTTACTCTCCAACACAGCCTGTACTGTCTGGCATCGTGTTGTGGAGTGACTGATGTGTAGTATCCTGTACTTACATGCAATTTGTGGGCAACACGTCAGGTTTTTGCAGGAAACAATGAAACAAATTCAAATTCAAATCAAATTCAAATTTTATTTGTCACACACACACAACCATACACAGTATGACATGGGGGTGAAATGCTTGTAGCTGTACAATGCCCGACCATTAAATGACAGAAGAAAGTTTTACAATATTTACAGTTTACTACAAAAATTTACAAATTAACTTAGGAATTTAGAGTAAAGAATGTGCAAATAGCAGAAGAGATTATAAGGATTATAAATTATAGGAATTATAGGATTATAGGAAATGTGTGGTGGTGCGTGTGGTGACGTGTGTGAGAGTCCAGTCTTAGTGACGTGTTTGGGAGAGTCCAGTCCTGCACCTGGTTCAGGCCCCGAATAGCCTGGGGGAAGAAGCTCCTCCTCATTCTCTCTGTTTTGGCCTTTGACAAGTACCCAGTATATGTTATATAGTGAATAATGTTCAAAGACCCCGTACTTACATGCAATTTGCAGGAAGGTAAAGGCTACATAAGATATAAGATGTGGAAATATTTTTGTTGTCCCAGAAATTTACTATGAAATAACTCAGTACTTAAAATTACTTAATTTAATTTTATGTTATTATTTTGTTGTTACCTGTACAAAACTTGTTACATGAAATTAAAGGATACTTGTGGGTCATGTTCTAAAGTGTTACCAGTGTTTGTATTAAGGTACAATAAGCAGGTTCTCCACTAACTGCAGCGTTTCGGCTTTGATTCTGGCTGCGTCTGAGCCCAAGGACACTTTGAAAGGACACTGAACAAACATGTGGGAACAATTAAGATAAATCTATAACAATCAACACTTGAATAAGGTCTAAAATGGAGATTGTGGACAGGAATTCGATAACATCACATCTACATCCTTTTCTTAAGAAATTAAATGTGATAAGTTTCAATAATTATATCCCTGAGCACTCAGTCACCTCATGATTCAGCAGCACTCCCTCAGGAACGTGAAGTGTTGCTGAATCATGTCTCCTGTCTCTATTTGTGTAATCATAGTTTCCTTTGTAAAAGACACTCTGCTGGCATCAGTCCTGTCCTTGTTTCTGATTGGCCAAATGCTGCCAGCACCGCCCCTTCCATGTGAATCAGCTAAGAGCCCAGTCGGTAAACTCTGGGTTCACTTACGAGGTTGATAAGCAGCTTCATGTGACTGCTGATGTTAGGATAAGATGAGCCGCACCAGGCAAAGATGTCCTGGATAAGCTGCGCTTGTTTCAGAGTGCAGGGCGGCGCCCTCCGGTCAGTGTGTTTGTTTCTGCACAAAATTAAATGAATTAAAGATTAAAAAGTTCAGACATTCAGGATTAGATTTTTTTATGTGTGTGGTTGTTTTTTGTCCCACACCTCTTTCCCTCTTTCCGTTGTTTTTCCAAATGTCTTTTTGTTCAGTTTCTGAATCTTTAATTGTGTTTTGCTTCTAGTTGTTTGAAGCATATTTCAGTTTTGTTGTTCATGTTCAAGCTTTTTAGTTTTAGTTTTATTCAATGCTTCAGTTTGTTTTGCATTTTTCAGAAGCTTAGTTTTGATTCCCAGTGCGGCTTTTATAAGTGTGTGTCATGTGTTTTTGTCAGTTTCCACTTGTGACGTGATCCAACATCCGGACTTGATCCAGCATTGCCCAGCTGTGGGTCTGTGTCCTTTTCCACTCTGTGCTGGTAAACGAGCAGGGCTGATGCTTAACGAGGTTCACGTCAGAGAGCTGAACTACTCTCTGTGACTGCACCCTCTGTTTCACTGAGCTGCTTCAGCTCTCACATCCATAACCATGTGTGTAAATGTGTAAGTATCCAAACAGCGTCCCACTCTGTCCTTTGTGTGATGCGTACTGCGCACGCCTGTGTGTGCAGAGGAGAGTATCTGTGACTGAGGGTCAGGTCCCCAAAGACGAGCTAATCTTACCCGTGTTATTGTAAAGTCTTTACTTCCAGTACAAACCTGTAGGCGCTCTCCATTTACTGTACTGGAAGCTATCGAGAAACAGAGGGGCTCGTTTTTTAACTCTACTTCCCTCTGTGATGCTAATGCAGCCGTCTGATTGGATCGTTACCACAGGTTGACTTCTGTGCTCGCTGTGAGTGGGTCAGACCTTCATTCCCACGCTCGATTCTGGTGACTTTTCCCAGAATTCCTGCAGTGACTCCTGTGTTTGTGACAGAGACTAAAGGAAACACACAAACAGCAGTAACGGCGGGCTGCACGCAGACTGGACAACATCATTTCACACATGAGCACACTCTGTGTCTTCCTGTTTGCTTCCTCAGCCGAGTGGGGAACATGACTCCCAGCAGGGCGCCGGGTCGAGCTCCTCGGCTCGTTGTAAGTGTGGGGTTTAACATTCACAGCAGAGACGCTCCCTCATTAAGATCTGTGTGATCTGACAGCAGGCCTGTGACTGCAGAGGAGAGCTGATTGTGCTGATTGTGAGGAGCAGCAGCACATATGAATCTCCAGCTACTTTACACACACACACACACACACACACACACACACACACACACACACACACACACACACACACACACACACACACACTGCAGGGGTGTCTGATTAGATCTGGTCTGCAGAAGGCTTCGATCAGTTTGCAGCTCCTCACAGCAGCGCCCCATGCTGCTCCTTCTTATGTTGCTACATTTTAATAGGGCAGAGATTTGAGGCGCTCGGCTCGGGCATCAGAATTACAAAGCGCCGGGGCGATTGATTATGCATCGCCTCTCCAATCCTCCCAAGAAAACTGCTAAACCAGTTTTGCCACATGCTGAACTGCACCACATCACTTGTGACCGTCTAACTGTCGGTGATATGCATTTAAATTGGCTGCCATCTCTACAAGTGGCCGGCGAGGAAGACGGCGAGGAAGGAGTTTCCACGGGAAGAAAGCCCGCCGTCCATTCTGCTTCCTCAAATCAGGTCTTTTATTATCCATTTGTCACCTCTGAGACAGAGTAATTCTGCCCGAGCACCGAGAGGTCCTGGAGATGAGCTGAGGAAAGGTTTCACTGAATGGTTCCAGGAAATAGTCTGTGGTCGTGCGCGCTCAGAGATCTGCAGCTCAGGCAAATAACAATCATAAAAACTCTATTAGTGTAGCTCCTGCCAAGACTCAATGATTTAAATAAGAACACAAGATAACACTAAGAATTGTTAAGCTTCTCATCCCCATTCAGTATATATACATCCAGCGGCCACATTATTTGGTACAATGTCTTTGCTGATGTCACAGAAGAATAAACAGACTCAAACCGACGGCTTTCAGACGATAGGAAGGCAACAGAAACTCAGATGATCAGATGGCTGTCAGGGGTGTGTTCTTGTTGTTTACCTGTCTCTGTTTACTGTACAGTTTTATGTGACCTGCACACGTCATTTAGCAGCTTTACTATAACCTGGCATGTTTAGGTCTTATATTTTTGATGGACGGTTCCCCGTTAACACATGTTGTACCTGTAAAAAAAACACAGTTGGAAACTGAAGCTCACACCCTGGTCCAATCAGTCAGGATCATGAAAGCACGGATCTATCGAGTATCAGCATTCAGGCTCCTGGTGGCGTGATGATGTGGGGGAGATTCTCTTGGCGAGCTCTGAGCACCGTGTAACCCCCACAGCCTACAGCTGCTGTTGACCCTGCCCATCCATTTGTGACTACAGTGTCCCATCTTCTGATGTTGCTTCCAGCAGGAAAACAATCCTCGTCACAAAGCTCACTTTTGTTGATATTTTACACAAAAACACGATAGCAGGATACAGGCAAACACAGCTGTAATAAGTAACAAACTATTTATTGATACTATTATAAACTCACAACATTGTAACAAGTCGACAACTTGAAATAATAGAGTGCATTTTGGTGACACTCTGAGATACAAACGACTGATTGTTGATACTCTCAATATCTCAATATCATCAATATGTAGGAGGCTGTCCACCAACATTTAGCATTTGGGACAAAGACTCTGGTTTCTCAATATTCAGAAATTTTATTTGGAATAATAAAAGATCGAGGCTCAGACTCTCCTTACTCTACCTTCCATATGAAAGAGGGGGTTTACAACTTCCAGATTTAATGTGGTACTTTTGGGCCCAAATCAGAGCGGCAGCGTTTTGCTTTGTGAATGAGCAGACTCCCACGTGGGTTTCTGTCCACAGAAATTAAATTCCCTCTAACTTCTATCTTTATTCAGCTGACAGGAAGACAGTAATTAAACAAACCAAGAACCCCTTTCTGAAAAACACTATGATGATCTGCTTTGAAACACTTGGGAATGGAAGAGCCCACATGTGAAAGTCTTTTGGGAAAAGATGATAAATCTTGATCCCAAAACATGTATTTTAAATATGTACCCGAACAATTTAGTACCTGCTGCAAACATCAGAGCTCTGTTAAGGATCGGACTTTTGGAAGCCAAGCGATGTTTTGCTAAGTGTTGGAAAGATAAAAAAATATGTGGACTTTCTCAGTGGCTTAATGGACTGACGTCTATATGGACTCTGGAGAAAATACCTTAAGAAACAAGCCGGACAAGTTTTGGGCCATATGGTCAAAATTCTACAACTTTTTGGAGAACTGCAACGTAACTCTGGATTTGACGGCATGAAGTGCTAATGTCATGCCTGTCTGCCCCCCCCCTGTCATGGTTTGCTTTGTTTTTGTTTCTATCATTATGTGTTTTGTCATTATTTTATCTTCTGTTCACGGCGTAATATGTAAAACTTGTTAAAACCAACAAAGAATTGTGTAAATTTTTTAAAAAAGGATTCAGTTGGTAATCCCCTTCACTGAAGTACAACATCGTCTGCATACTAACAAACAGGGTTCAGACGAGAGATTTCAGCGGCTGCGCTGAACAGAAACAAATATATAAATATATTAAAAAATATCAAATAAATGAATATTTTCAAACCAAACCACAGATTCAGTCTGAGAAAGTTTGTTTCCACTTTTAAATAAGCAGTCAAATGCTCAGCAGCAAGGACGTTGGTGTGAAATTATCCCGGGTCTGAGGAGGTTTTCTCAGCAGGAGTTCAGCGATCACATTCTTAAAATAAGCAGAGACAGAAACGGGTGACATCGTAATTACAGAGAGGATATTTGTCCTGACAGTTAGTTACTGTTAGAAATGTGGAGAGCTTCATTTTATTAATCACTACGCAGAGTGTCACAGAGCTTTAAAGAAACAGCTGTGTCCACTGCACCTGGACATGTTTGGCATTCACTGATAATCACGGAGGACTTGGTGAAATGTCAGAAACACAGAACAATGATTCAAACGCAGAAATGCTGCAACAATTTTAATAAAATGTACCAAAAAAGAATTTAAAAAGCCAGAAAAACAGCTGAATAATAATGTGTTAAAATTCCAAATACATGTTTATAAAGTATCTAACAAATATTTAATAATATTTTTAAATGTGTTACAAATAAGACGGCTTTGCTTTCACGCTGCTTCCTGCTCCTCTGTGTCTCTAACATGAACATCATGTCTGAGAGCAGAAACTCATCAGGACGCTGAGTTCAAGTTCAAGTTCAAGTTCAACTTTATTGTCACTTCAACCATATACAGTTTAAAAATACACAGTGAGGCGAAACAACGTCCTCCTCAGCTTTAATTTCACTGGCTTCATGTTTCAGCGCTGAAACCTCTGAGACGTCTGTTTCTGATGCTCGCTCTGTGACTGCAGCGAGCTGTGCGCGCTCTGCCTCTTTGTTGCCTTTCCCCAACATCTTTCCTGCATCACCGCGCTGCTTTGCTGAGTCCACGCTGTCTCGCGTCTGAAAGATGAATCGCCTCTGTATTCCTCAGGCGTGTCCTGCGGTGCCTCAATAAGGTCGACAGTCTTAAATCAATGGACTGTGCTTGAAACTCGTCGGAGGGCAGCTTTGATTCATTCTTATATACAGGACCGAGATAAAGTGGAGGCCCGCAGATGCAATCAGGAGCCCCCCCCACACCGAGCGTGATGAGTGTGTTTTTGAAGCGAGAGTCTCGTGTTCACATTACAGGTGGAAAATCGCTCCGACTTCAGTCGCTTTGTTCGCCGTTAGTAAAGGACGCTGCAATTGACTTGAATCATTCAGCTGTGATTCATGATTCAGGACAAAAGCAGCTCTGCAGCGCTCTCATGTATGGGAGAGTTATCGCCTTATGATGCTCTCTGTGACTTTACTGATCCATTCATGTGCTTTTAACAAGGACGTAACCTGCTGTGAGTCACAGCTCAGCTCTGATGCTGCTGAGTGCAGCTGGATTACATCTGAGTCAAAGTAACTCAATAAACTCTGCTGAGCAGCAAATACAAATAAACTCAGGTAACTTAATGAGGAGTGGCACTAACCTGAGCGCGAGGCTGAATGGAAACACAGACTCTACATTTAGTGGAACATTCAGAGTCAGCACTCGTCTTCATCATCTTTATTATCCTCGTTTCTGCCTCTGCATCAGTAACGCGCCTGCAGGAGACTAACTGCAGGACAGGAGGGGATTCTGCTTTGTGTCTTATGTCAGTTTTGGGAAATACGTCATGAAGCGACGCAGCACGAGTGAGTCTCGTAAAGGCTCACACATGTTAGAACGCCGTGGCTAAAAAAGAGGCGGCTGTGATTCCACGGACATGATGATAACCAGACAGAACAGCAGCCGAATCAGAGCTACGAGCAGGTTTAAGAATCTCAGAGTTCAGCCTCCATTTAATCTGCTTAGTGTGCTCAAAGCGTTCAACACAGAAGATACAGACATGAAACCCTGTGTAGGTTTGTGGAACCTGAACACAAACAAGCAAAACAAACAAACAAAAACATGCATATTTACTGCAGGCCTGAGTCAGTTGTTTTATAAGCCCCTTTCCCATCAGTACCCACTCACCTCGTCTCAGATCGACTGGTTTTCCATTACAATTGAGCACCACCTAATGTGCATGGCTGTCGTCATAGCAATGCTGCCAAGCATCCTGTGAGGTAATTAGTATAACAGAGGCGAGGCTGCCGGACACTGGCGCCACCGGGCCCTCTGACCACCACCAGTAGGCGACAGGTGAAGTGTCTCGCCCAAGGACACAACGTCCGAGACTGTCCGACCCGGGGCTCGAACCGGCAACCTTCCGATTACAAGACGAACTGCTTCTTGAGCCACGATCGCCCCATGTCATGGGATGCTTGGCTGTGTTGCTATGACGACAGGCACACACATTAAGTGGTACTCGACTGTAATGAAAAACCGGTCGAACCGAGTCGTGGCGAGTCGATCCGAGTAGGCACTAATGGAGAAGGGGCTGTCGTTTCAGTGTGAATAGTTTCCGTCTGTTGTTGAACGTAGGTACAGATGTAACTGATCTCAGGTCAGCAGGCAGCTGAGGACCATAGTCACTGACAGGGCCTTCAACAGACTGAGATCTGATTCTGGGAGCAGTTCAAAGACCTGTCTGACTGGACTGGAAAGAAAACATTTTCTAACCTTTCATATATTTTTTAAGTGACAGAAAGCAGTTCTTCGTTGTTAAAGGCAAATAATCATTTCAGACTGTCTGTTCCACACAAACACTTCAGGTTATGAACAGTAACTCCCGCTGTGTCTGCTCATCTTCATCTTTTTTTGCTTCTTATAGCTGGATATGCATCCACTCAGCAACATTTCTCCGAACCTTTAGACAACGTGTCCGAGTTTCTGCCAGGGTGGTGATCGCTGCCACGAAGAAAATCAAGGAAGACCATCACAAAACGCACGAGCACCTCCTCCTCCTGTGCAGCGAGTGTAGAATCGTGACTCCCACCACGTCTCCGTCAAAGGGCAGGGACACCTCCGGGACTCGCAGCCCCAGCTAACCGCTGCATCCACCCCGCCGGCACCACTCAGACACCGCAGCCACTTAGATAGTAACTGAGCTCATTTTCCAAGAACAAGCTAGTCAATTATGAACTCTATTTGCTGCCAATCCCGACGGGAAGAAAGGAAAACACAGAGTCAATCAAGTGAACGATCGCCTCCCTCAAGGAAACCCGAGGCGATGGTGGAGGGACACACTTATCTCACTAATGTTTCCCAGTCAGCAAATCAAATCCCTGCTGACCGCTGGAGATAAAGAGGACACAGAGGCTCCACTCTGGGAGAAGGTAAATCAGTCTGAGGTCTGGTGGCGCTCAGCGAACAGAAACAAGACTGACTTTCCCCCCAAAAAGTAACTTTAGAGGAACATTTTGTCTGGGTGTGCTAATGAGTGTCTGCAGGGTGCTCTGTTTCAGGAGGAGGACAGATAAACCGCCGCTCGCCGCCTGCAGCGGGCTGACTCGGAGAGACGCTGAGCGATGATCCGCGGGTGGCGCCGAGGTCAGGATCAGGCTCTGAGAGTCTGCCGGGCTGATGTTCATCTGCACTCCTCCGTCCTTTTCATCCTCTCCACGGTCACGTGGTCGTGCCCTCGCCCCGAGAGCGTCACAGCTGTGAGTGCGCTCCCTTTGAAGTGCCACGCTCACACTTCCAAGCTGCTGGCAGGTGTTTGTGCTTGTTAGAAGTTATCTCTCATCCCTCCCACGTCTGAGGATGAGATGGAAGAAGCAGGAGCAGATGACAGTCGAAGGCCCTGCACCGTGCTCGTAGGAGGAAACCCATGTAGAACGTGCAGGGTCACGCCTTCCTCTGGTTATGAGTCCCTTCATGGTTGCATTTGTTTTAAAAAGGCACCAGAACAGCTTTCAGTGGTCAGCAGGGCTAAAGGGGACGTGTTTCCCCTCATACAGCTCCTTGTTAGTGGTCAGTGCATTCAAACCAGCTTTCTCTTCACCTGACTGAGGAGCATCTCTAAACTAGAGAGTTAAAATATGAAATCTTTTTGCACTCACTGCAGCAGCACGAAGAATAAGTGACATCCTCGGTGTGTGCGTGCAGCGCAGGCTTCTCTACTTTGGGATAATACCTGTGCGAGTGGATCAAAAGCTTTCATCCAGCATGCCCACCGTTTTCCTGAAAATAGACCCACGTGTGGTGATTTCAGCGTCTTTGTGAGCTGGACGGATACGCTGATGCTCCGTACAGGTTTGATGGCTTACATGTGATGCTTCATGTGAGCAGCTGTTGCACTGTTTCTCTTGGCTTTCGTGCATTCGTCATGCTGCAGGTTGTGGAGTGTTTTCAGGAGGTTGAATAAGTTATTTGTGTAGCTTTGTGGTGCTGACACAAACACGCAGCACTCGTGATTTCTGCTTCCAAATCTGAGGCAACGAGCGAGGAAAAGCTCTTCACCCTCTGCTGGGCTTTTGGGTTTTGTTGTATAATCAGCGTTTGAATGAGGTGTTACTCATCCAGAGTAAATCCAGGAACTCGGTGCTGGTACATCATCAGGTGGTGATTAAGGGAGCGCTTAATTCGTTTTTGCTTTGTCCTGTATTGGTGGAATATTTCAGCAGTTTCAGTATCACTCCGTCTCTTTATTTAATTGCGGGAAGCTGAAAAAACAATCGAGATTAAAATTGGGTTAATGATACAGCTCTACCTTAAACCACGATTGTTATGATTTTCACTCCACATCTGGCCAAAGTGCTGAAGCTGAGCCAGATGCATCGATGCAGCCGACAGCCCACGAAGCCCAAAGGCAGGAATGTTTATGGAAATGAGCTGCTCCATGTTTGGTCCTGATCAGCTGGTTCCTGCTGTGTTTCTTTGTTTTTCTGCAGCAGATAGTGAATATTTATTTATGATCGATGCAGGAGCCAAGAAGCTCACACAGTGTTCACATGAATAGTGTGACGTGTAATATGTGAGTTCTGGTCAGTCTGTGTTTTAAAGGCAGCCTGAGGTAGTCGGAGGTTCGGCTGAAGTCAGAGGGTGAAGCTGACCGAACACTGATTCTTTTCTCTGCAGCATGTGGCAGCAAGCCGACAGCTGAGAAATAATCCAAATGAAATCGAGCCGATGCCACCGGTGCGTCCTCAGCATCGCTTACACGTCCCCGTCAGAGTTTTTAGTGAGAAAGTTTCTGCTGCAGAATCATTTTCTACATTTTTTTATTAGGATAAAAAGAATCAATCGATAGAAAGAGAAGAAAAAAGCGCCTGGAGCGTTATTCAACACAACACAAATACACAACACAAATATAACACACAATAAAACCAGTTCCATCATACTGATGATCCGGGAAATCATTCAGAGAAAGAAAGAAAAATACAACCAGTAAAAATGAACGATGCGATTACTGGAAGGCTTCAGTTTGAATACTGATGCAGAAAAAGGTGCCAGTCAGCCAAACGCCCTGTTCCATGTTTGTCACCTGTGGCTCCCATTCATGCTGCTGATTGGTTCCCACTGACTTGTGATTGTCCCAGGTCCTGAACAAAAGCTCCCTGCAGAGTTCGCTGCTCTGGTTTTCAGCAAACTGGGTAAAGAATAAAAGGTTCATCTTGGAACCGCCACCAGTGTTTTAATCTGTGCCAGGCGACCTTCATGTGTTTCTTCTCAGGTGACTGCACCTGAACAAGTTTACCTGAACCTCTCTGGCCTCAACTCTTGTGTGTTAAAACAATCCTTTGACTTTCAGGATCCTTTTCCTTTGTTGGGGTTCCTCAGATAGTTCTTGTCAGGAACGTTTGACCTGATCAGTCACATTTAGCTTTTGTTTTTTTTCGGGTTTTTTTTTCACTTTGACTCACTGGTTCTGTTTAGACACTAAAAGCTACTCAGGTTTAGGAAATACACCTCGAAAACAGAACGTCAGCACCCCTGTGAAATGATGCTCGCCCAGTTTAAACACCACTCTCCTAATATGTGACAGTCCCGCCTGACGAGGAGTAAAGCTTAAGTTCCAGGACACTGCCACCGTCTTGCACTGCTAAGCCAGGGTTGGTGTGGAGACTCCGACTTTCCAAGTGGGGGGCTGAAAATTCCAACGGGGAATTTCCATCCTGAGATCAGAAACATCTTTGTAACCAGAGATGGGCAGTAACACGTTACTTGTAATGTGTTACTGTAATCTGATTACTTTTTTCAGGTAACGAGTAAAGTAAGGGATTACTATTGCAAAAACGGTAATTAGATTACCGTTACTTTCCCGTAGGAACGCTGCGTTACTGCGTTACTAAAACCGTGATTTTTTTTGCGAGAATGTCTCACGACAGTGACGTAAGCGAGTGCGACGTTAGGGGGCGATCGTGGCTCAAGAGTTGGGAGGTCGTCTTGTAATCGGAAGGTTGCCGGTTCGACTGCCCCAGCTTGGGCAGTCTCGGTCGTTGTGTCCTCGGGCGAGACACTTCACCCGTTGCCTACTGGTGGTGGTTAGAGGGCCCGGTGGCGCCAGTGTCCGGCAGCCTCGCCTCTGTCAGTGCGCCCCAGGGTGGCTGTGGCTACAATGTAGCTGCCATCACCAGTGTGTGAATGGGTGGATGACTGGATATGTAAAGCGCTTTGGGGTCCTTAGGGACTAGTAAAGCGCTATATAAATACAGGCCATTTACCATTTACAACAGCTGTGTGCAGAACAACAATGGATCACATATCGAGTGCAGAGAGAGTATGAGCGTGCAGCGTTTAAAGCGTGGAAGTACTGACCTTACTTTGAGTTTGATTCCATAAAAAGTGACAAAAACATTAGCGTCCGCTGTGCGTGGGAAGAAAAGTTCTTTTTACAGCGAAAAACCCCTAAACTTCCAACAAGCACCGAGTAGCTACGACGTAATGGGAAACTCACAGAGAAACTCGCGGATTCTTCCACTGACTGCGGCACACCTGCACCAGGGTAACCCTCCACCTGCCCTACTCCTGCTTTACAGGTGAAAATAGAGCAACAGGACCGCTGAGTCTTTGACTTTATTTATTTTCTGCTGTGTTTTACTTGCATCTATTTGAAAGACTGAGTGTAAACACAAAAAATATTTTATTTCATGTGCTGGGATGTGTAGAAAATAGGTTTAAATGTTAAACTAATTTCTTCCAGTCAGAGAATGTTGCAGATAATTAAATTAGCACGGTGGCACGGTGGTTAGCACTGTTGCCGCACAGCAAGAAGGTCCTTAGTTCAATTCCACCATCAGGCCGGGGTCTTTCTGTGTGGAGTTAGCATGTTCTCCCTGTGTTTGCGTGGGTTCTCTCCGGGTACTCCGGCTTCCTCCCACCGTCCAAAGACATGCAGCTTCTGGGGATAGGTTAATTGGATAATCCAAATTGTCACTAGCTGTGAATGTGCGAATGGCTGTCTGTCCCTGTGTGTTGGCCCTGCGGCAGACTGGCGACCTGTCCAGGGTGTACCCCGCCTCTCGTCCTATGACAGCTGGGATAGGCGACCCTGAAAAGGATAAGTGGAAGCGAATGGATGAATGGATTAAGATAAGATAACCTTTATTAGTCCCACACGTGGGAAATTTGTTTTGTCACAGCAGGAAGTGGACAGTGCAAAAGTTATGAGGCAAAAATTAGAATACAATAAGAATAAATACAGTACACAGCTGTACAGAATAGAATAAAATACTATATACAGTAGAATAAAATAAAATAAATATACAATAAGATAAAAATAGAATACAAATACAAATACTATATACAACTGAGTAAAAATACAACGATGCCAGAAAAGATTATTGCACTTAGTGTTATTGCATATGTATGGATGTGTGTGCTTGATCAGTTAAAGTCTTTATTATGGAGTCTGACAGCAGTGGGGAGGAAAGACCTGCGAAATCTCTCCGTCCCACACCGTGGGTGCCGCAGTCTCCCACTGAAGGAGCTGCTCAGTGCTGTCACAGTCTGCTGCATGGGGTGGGAGATGTTGTCCATCAGGGATGACAGCTTAGCCGCCATTCTCCTGTCACTCACCACCTCCACTGGGTCCAGAGGGCATCCTAGAACAGAGCTGGCCCTTCGGATCACCCTGTTCAGTCTCTTCCTGTCCCCAGCAGAGATGCTGCCGCCCCAGCAGACCACGCCATAAAAGATAGCAGAAGCCACCACAGAGTCATAGAAGGTCTTCAGGAGTGGGCCCTCCACTCCAAACGACCTGAGTCTCCGCAGCAGGTACAGCCTGCTCTGCCCTTTCCTGTAGAGGGCGTCTGAGTTATGAGTCCAGTCCAGTCTATTGTTCAGATGAACACCAAGGTACCTGTAGCTGTCCACAGCCTCAATGTCCATACCTTGGATGTTCAGTGGTTGCAGTGGAGAATGCTTGTGCCTGCGGAAGTCTACCACCAGCTCCTTGGTTTTACTGGCGTTGATCTGGAGGTAGTTCAGCTGGCACCAGTCCACAAAGTCTTGGGTCAGACCTCTGTACTCCTTGTCGTCCCCATCAGTGATGAGGCCGACTATTGCAGAGTCATCAGAGAACTTCTGCAGGAAGCACTGGGTGGAATTGTGGGAGAAGTCTGCAGTGTAGATGGTGAAGAGGAACGGAGCCAGAACCGTTCCCCGTGGGGCCCCCGTACTGCAGACGACCCTGTCCGACACACAGCCCTGAGTCCTCACATACTGTGGTCGGTCGGTGAGGTAGTCCAGGATCCAGGTAGTGAGGTGATGGTCCACTCCAGAGTTCACCAGCTTGTCCTTTAGAACCGAGGGAAGAATGGTGTTGAAGGCACTGGAGAAATCAAAGAACATGATTCTCACAGCGGTCTCCAGGTGAGCGAGGGAACGATGTAGGAGGTGAATGACGGCATCATCCGCTCCAATGCCAGGCTGGTAGGCAAACTGAAGTGGGTCCAGTGATGAGCTTGTTAGGCGCCGAAGCTGAGCCAGGACCAACCGCTCCAGGGTCTTCATCAGGTGGGATGTCAGAGCCACCGGCCTGTAGCTGTTGAGGTCCTTGGGGCGTGAAGTCTTTGGCACTGGTACAACACAGGAGGTTTTCCAGAGCTGTGGGACTCTTCCCAACCTCAGGCTCAGGTTATGCAGAAAAAGTAGAATTTGGCTGAAAGATCTATCACTTTATCACCTATTCAGGTTGTAAAACGTGTTTTTAAAAAGTAACTAAGTAATTAATTACTTTTGAAAATAAGTAATCAGTAAAGTAACTGGATTACTTTTTGGGGGGAGTAATCAGTAATTAGTTACTGATTACTTTTTTCAAGTAACTTGACCAACACCTGAACCCTGTTTCAGAGGACAGCTCTCTTCACTTATAAAATATCATAATAATAAAGACCAACGGTGAAGAAACAAACTGATATCAACCAATTTTAGACCCCAAGTGACGAAAATAAGAAAGAAACACACGAGAGAAAACGTCTGCGTGCTCGTTTTGTGCATCTGTCAGTTTGCCTGCTGTCTCTTAATCCTTAATGTTTGGACGTGCTCAAACAATTTGAAGCTCCCAGATGGATAACTGTCAGAGTAACGGTCAGAATGAACCCATCATGCAGATGAAAGATGCGACGGATGCAGGAAGAAGTGACATTTTCTAAGAGGACTTCTCCTGCAGGGAGGAGTAGGAGAGTGCAGCACATTTGCGTGCAGCATGTTGTAGCGAGCTGAGGATAATGTGAAAATAATGGCTGCATCTGTGGACACAGGTGTTGGTTGTGGAGTTTGACTGCGGAGCAGTGATACAGCAGAAAGTGCTGCCTCATGACTTCCTGCTCTCCTTGTGAGAGGCTTAGAGGAAAAACTAATCTCCCCATTCTTCATGCTTTCCCTGCACATTTGAATCGGTGGAGGGTGTAACCCGCTCAGGCTGGATGGCATCACGCATTGTGCAATATCCCATTTCTACCTCTGTCGTGTTTGTTTTGCTGTGTTCATGCATCGCATCATCATCCCAACTCGGCAGCTTAATCCTGATCCTGCACGCACCCTTCTGCTCGCTCAGTCAGGAGCACTTACAGCAGCACATCTCACAACACTGAGGCTCCTCGAGGGTTAAACCCGTCTGAGATGAATGGGCGGTAACCAGGCTAATGAGCATGACAAAAGTCGACTTTGATTGCCAGTCTTTGTCGGTGGGAGGGAGAGCAATTAGCATCGCTCCGACAGTCCATCAGAGCCTCTGAAATTGGATTTTGGTGCAGACCGGTGCTCATTACAGCCTCACTGACACAGCGTTATTGCTTATTTGGTAAAGACGGGGATCAGAAAGCTGTACCTCGCCTGCCTTATGGTATACGCACAAGCATGACTTGCTTACGGCAATCAGAAAATAAAGAGTTCATCCCTTAAATTTCACAGCAGACAGACAAAAACAGCAGCTCGCTGACAGACTGAGCTGAGAGCTGAGAGAGCAGACGGACGGAGGAGCTGCAGCTCCATCTAGTGGTGCCCAGTGTCACTGGAACTCAGTCTCCACCTTTAAAGTCAGTTGATAGTGCTTCAGCCTCACGAGGCCTTCAAAAAGTAAACCAATCAAAAATTAGAAGGGTGCCTTTGTATCACCGCTCCTCTACAGAGATGCTTTTTAAGTCCATCTCAGTGAAATGTTTGGACCTACTGTACAGTTCAAGCTAGACGCTGGTTCTGCTTGTGTTGCAGGTCAGGAGCACAATAACGAAATGAAGACACATCTGTGCGAGCAGCCTGTACTCACCTCGCTGCAGGGGTTTCCAAACGATGTGCTGAAGCACGTGCAGGTGTGCCCGATGTTATTGTTGCATTATGCAGCTGCACAAAGTTTGGATGTTAATGTATTTTACAGTTTCAGTACTCGAGTTCATCACCTGCTGTGAGAACATGGCGGAAAGTTCCAAATGTAGATTTAATCTTTTCAAACACACAAGTTCTGTTTCATCAACCGTTGAAAACGAGGTGTGTGTGTACCTGGCCAGGTGTGGCCTCATCCTCCCAGCAGTGACACCGACTCTGGTCAAATGCAGACTAGTTACAAACAGCGAGAAAGATGAGGAGGGCATGACGATGTCAGTGTCTCCACCTGAAACACCATTCCTGCTTTGGGGGTTGTCTCCTTGTTTTACAGTTTAGCCCTGAAAGAATGCTCCGCCTCCTCTGTGTGCAAAGTTTAGCTCCGCCCCTCATTACAGCATGACGCTTGATTGTGAACGCATGCTCTTTGGAGAATAACAATAAGCTCGTAATGCTTGAAATGCAGTGAAACAGTGATGAGGTGTTTGGTGTCACCTGAAACGTGCTGCTGTGTGTTTGTGGGGAAGTAAACGAGACGGCAGCTGTTTCCTGTTTCCCTGACGGCCTCGACGCCGCAGAGCAAAGAAAGCATCAGATTCTTAAACAGCAGCTCCTGTTTGTTGAACACCATCCTGATTCTGCACGAAGCTCAAATCACACCTGGGAGGTTAAACTGGGAGGTGTTCATGTAGTGTGTGTGCGCGCGTGTGCGTGTGTGTGTGCGCGCGCGTGTGACGTGAGTGTGTGTGTGTGTGTGTGTGTGTGTGTGTGTGCGTGTGTGTGAGAGACAGACAGATGTTGTGGTTTTTCTGGCTGTTTTCATGTAATCTGTGTTAGAGATGGACCGACCCGACATTACGTATCGGTATCAGTCAGATACTGACCTAAATTACTGGATCTGATATCGGAGAGGAATAAAAAATGTAATCGATCCATTAAATATGACAAAAGCACCTCCCAGTATGCGTCTCGTGATAGAGCGGCTGTGGCGTGCGAGACCTGTCGGCGGTCTGGCTGAGCATTTACAGCAGCTACGTGCTTCCAAAAACTGATTCCCAATGTTTCCGTGTATTTTTTATGTGTAATATCTTTACGTATGTTGGTAAATAGACTTCGGTGAACAGCGTTTACAGAGAGGTTATATATAGAATTAACAAATTATCTGTTTTTCAAGTATCTTTACAACTCTGTGTTACTTACATTATAACCACTCCGGTCCTTTGTCCCCACTTAAAATATTTTACAGAACTATTGTAATGTTTGCTGCTGTGCTCTTGGCCAACTTACTCTGACAAAAGACATTTACACGAATGTTGTTTGTGGCTCCAGATGACTTTATGTCGTCCATGAGGGAAGCATTTGACATGTGTTTCACATATTATAGCCCAACAAGTTACTTTTAAATACCAGCAATCAGTTTTTGGCAGACAGTCACTTTCATCCCAGAGAAGTAAAGCAACAGCAGCATCTTTAAGCTTGAAAAGCTGTTAGAATGTATCTAATATTACTTTCTACACCAGGATCCTTTTCTACAGAGCTGACGTAACTGTGCAGGGGGGCAGGTAGGGCATGAAAGGGGGCACAGATAATTACTTTTCATTCTAATTTTCATGTCGAGCTTTTAATAAATAATTATCTGAATCTTAAAACGGAAGTTTTCATCTGATGTAAAATGTATAGAAGTCCATCACTGTATATATAATATACCCCAGTAAGCTGTAGTACTTTTTCCTTTGGGAACCGTCTGTGCAGTCTGCAGTTCTGCTGAAGGAAGATGTTGAGTCTGTTTAATTACTGTAGAAAAATAATTGATTTCTGTGCATTTTTTTTAACATGTGCATTAAATTAAGGTTGATTACGTCGATTAAGCATCACGAGGTGGGGGGTGGTTCCCTATTTATTTTTTTTGCTCAGAGTGTGCAAGCCTGTTGGTTAGGTTGCTTAATATTTCCACTAAGTAAAACACCAGAATAGGGAGGATGCTGCAGGTTTACGTTTGTTAGATTGATCAGTTTTGCTGATCTGTGACATATTTTGGCTGCAGTGTATTTCTTGCATACAGGTTTAACAGAATAGCTTTAGTTTAGTTTTTTAAACTTGAGTATGAACTTATACAAAATGCAGCAAGATATAAAAAAAACTGTTTTATTGATTATAAAATGCTCTATATCGGATTCATATCAGTATCGGCAGATATCCAAATTCATGATATTGGTATCGGACATAAAAAAGAGGTATCGTGCCATCTCCAATCTGTGTACATAATTGTGTGTCTGATGCAGAGTTGTGCGTGTGTGTAAACAGAAAAGCAGGATCACTTCAGCTCCTGTATGTGCGTCACACACTTTGCCTTGTTTGTCATCTCCTCCTCACGGTGAGTGTTCAGCAGGAGGCTCCTTAATGAGGTTGCCTGCCACATCGATCAGGCCTGGCTTCAATCCCCGAAAAGATCTAGCTGTCAAATTATCTTCCAGCAGCATGGCCTCACCTCGCAGCTACAGTAACACAGCACATGTAAGTATGTGGAAATGAAAGCATCAATCCAGGCGGGACGCCTCTGTTCCTGAGGGGTGACCTTCCTGGAGCTCTGAATGACGCTGAGACGGCGAGGAGGCAGACCGTAAAGTCTGAACGGACCAGGACGAAGAAAGAAGCAATAAAAAAGAGGCTTTTTTCTATTTGCATGAATTTTAATAACAGTCTGCTTTTTTGTCATGTGGGAGGAAGTTAATATCACCTTCAGCTCAGTCATACTGCAGTAAAAATAGGACGGTGAAATGTGTTTGCTCTGAATTTCTGCCACTGCAGAAACCAGCGGGTGTCCAGAGGTTGCTGGTGCAACACCCTCCACCTCACAAGCAAGCACCTAAAAGACATCAGCTGTTCACTGACAGAGTTTGGAGGTTGGAAACCTGCAGACAGCTGAGACTGAAGAAGACACCTGGAGGATGAAACGTTTCTCCCTCTGAGAACGACCAGATACACAGAATCAACTTCCACGTGTACGCAAACACAGAATTAGGTTCAGACTCTTTCTTTGCTGTCACTTAACACAACAGGCAGACAATACCAACAGGTACGGCACATTTATCTTTATGTCTGTACTGATGCAGAGAAATAACAACATCATCACAAATGTTGGATTCTGACAGAAAAAGAAAGCCTGAGCTCTGATCCAGAATCTTCTGATGATTTTGGGGTTTTGCTCCTGTTGTGATTTCATGTTTCTAATGTTCACACGATCATTGTGTCTCCAGCTTTCCCTTGTCTGGTTTCCGCTTTGTGTTATTTTGCTAAATATTTCTCCAAGTGCGTTTCCTGTCTTTGTCTTTTCTCCAATTACCTGAAAGCTTTCCACCTGTGTCTCATTCAGTTAGCATTTATGCAAAGAAAGTAGCCGTTGGTGTGCTGACAGTGTCCTTCCTAAACCCCCTCCTCTCTAACCTGGAGCTGCATGCATCTGTAGAGTCGTTGCATCGAATTCTTCACGGAAGCATCCTTGAAACTTAAAGTTAAACCTTGATTCATGCAGCTTCACCCTTTGACTCATTTTCTGTTTCCAGCAACGTTTGCATCAGTAAAGAGCTCTTTATGATTCCTGCTGCAGAAACTCTCCTCTCTCACTGACGCCTGCTGTTTGATTCTTTTACCTGCTCGAGCTTTGTGACGATTCTGTGTGTTTGATTTATTTCTGCCGGCTTTTCTGGTTTTGGACTGTTTTGATTGTGTCATTGAGCCATATCGTGTCGCATTGGGCCAAGACCAAGCTTGATTCTTGTGGGTTAGCTAATCAGGATGTGCTCATCTCTATCTATTTCCATTCTTGAGCAGCTTTGGATGATGTATAGTTGGAAATAATCCTTCTTTGTCTGATCCTGGGCCTCAGCTTGGCTCCTCAGTCCGCCCTCTCTCTGAAACAAGCTGTTTTCCGGTGTTTTGGTGTAATAGAGGTGTAATTGGACACTAATCATAGATCAGCGTAGTTTGGTGTCGTGTTTCCTCTTGCAGTGTTTGTTGCGTCACTGTTTCCCTCAGTCTGGCCTGTGACACACATGTATGACACATTTCACGGCTCCATCAGCCACGTTTGCTGCTCGTCGTGCAGGAATGTGCTCTCCGGGAGTTTGCTGTCTCTCCCCTCTTACATGATGCATGATTTGATTGTTCTGTTTCCACCCTGCAGCTTGAAAATGTGTTTTTTTTCCCTGCTTGTTCTGCTTGGGGACGCTGGATGGCTTGTTTGCACAAATAACCCCATTTAGTGTTAAATTAATACAGCGTCAGAATCAGAGAGCACATTTGGAGGCGTCTGAGCAGCTGCACTTAGTCACCGCTGCACATAAATAAAGGAGATGCAAATGGTCTCGTCAGATGTGACGGAGCCATAAAGCTCTGAATAATCGCACCCAGCACTTGGTGACGTTTCTGTGCTCTCAGGAATCCAAACCTGTCCACGTTCTGTCTTCACCACGTCCAGCAGCTGCGTGCTTGGCGTACCTCGTGGATGATGTGCATCGCTCCATCCTGAAGGCGACTGAACAGGAACACAGCGAAACTTTCCAGAGGGCCCGTGATTTGCTCTCGGGCGACTTGGGCTGAACTTGAACTTTGATGGGACACAGGCAGAGTTTTCAAAGAGTACTTTTTATTCCTGCTGAAATGGTGCTCGGGTTATTTGTGCAGTGAAATTAGCCTCCACAGGAACGTGACTGCTAATCACAACGAGGTCCTTCACCTGACGGGCTAATCCGGGTTTTTGGATTTGGTCCGTCACCATAAATCCAGATGTTTGACATCCACCTGCAGTGTGCTTCCACCCACCACACCAGGTCTCGCTACCATCTCGTAAACCTTCCCTTTCACTCTTGTTACAAATCCTCCCTCGTCTCCACCCACTCCGCCCTGCCTGCACTCTCTTATTCACCTCTCTTGTGTTGCTTTGGACGGTTGATTCCAGGTATTTAAGCTCATCCACCTTCGCTAGCTTTACCCCCATCCTGAACTCACCTGCCACTCCTGCTGCACACCCCACCACTGTCTCTCTGTCCTCATACACCTGCACCACCCTCACATACTCCTCTGCTCCTCATGCACCGTTTCTCTCGTGGCCATCATTGTGAACCCAACTGATCTGGTATGGAAATCTCATTCTGGATGATCTGCCTGTTGAATCTGGCAAACTCTCCCCATTTATCTGGGATTCTGCTGCACATGAGCTGATGGCATTATTCTATTATTGCCACCAGTCTGAGAAAGTTTAAATTGAGTTTTTCCCCATTAAGTGTTGGCTGCCCTGCAGATTGACTGGCATATTAATCTGAAAGCTATTTGTATTCCTATTTGCTCAAAAAGAAAAACAAATGAATTAAAGGAAAAAGTCTTCAGCAGCAAAGAGAACGAATCAGCTCTGACGCAAATCACACACCCTCCAAACAAAACCAATCGTCTGTGTTCCAATTAGGAGAAGAAACGATTTGCCGCGCGGCCCCAGAGGAAAGCAACATGATTACGTTCATCATTTTAATTATGCATCATTTAGCCTCAGCAACAAGCTGCGTTACCCTAAGTGCTCTGGGAACAAACATGTGTATTATTGCTGTATCTGAACCAGAGATCTCTGGTTGTTCTTTGAAATGTCAGCGTAAAGGTCAGCGCTCATACGTTCTCCTCGTGTTTCTCCACAGGGCACGAAGAGGCTGAGTCTGAGGGGAAAATCAAATAACACGTTATTAATACGAGGCTTGTGCAGCTTTAAGTGGAGCAAACACTGAAGCGCTTTGCAAACTTTTTTTTCCTGCTTTGTTTTAAAGTCTTTTTTTACACGATCTGTTCGTAATCGGAGCCTCTGATTCGTGGATAATCTGCCCCTTTTTTCCATTTTAGTAACATAGTTTGTAGTGATGGTTAAAGTTATTAAGATTTCATGTCTCAGAGGCAGCAAAATATCCTACGTGAGGGACACACGGGGGTACAATTAAAATGGCATGCACAGTTTCGCCTCTGTCAGTGCGCCCCAGGGTGGCTGTGACTACAATGTAGCTGCCATCACCAGTGTGTGAATGTGTGTGTGGATGTGTGGATGACTGGATGTGTAAAGCGCTTTGAGGTCCTTTGGGACGAGTAAAGCGCTATATAAATACAGGCCATTTAAATGCAAATAATTAAATACGTTTGTTTGAACCAGTTAAAGCACCACTGAGACTCCAGTCTGCTGTTGGGTCCGACGCTCACTTTGAGTCAGACTGAGCTAAAAAAGAGTCCAATTTTCTTTCAGCTCCAATAAAATGATTCATGTTCTCCAGGTGCTGCAGTAAACTTTCATGCCCAGCATCTGTGGAAAAGAGGACTTCTGAGGTCCAGCAGTGAGATGCTGGCAGTGTTTGTCCTGGTTTGTCCTCAAACAGAAACAAACCTGCTGACGGGAGCAAAGTCGCGACGCCGAGGAGCTTCCACCGAACTTTATCACGAAGGAGAACGCGCGAACATGCGTTACACCATCTCACTCTGAACTTCTCACAGACTTTCAGAGCTGAAGCATCTAGTCAGCAGGCAGAGGTACACCTACAGGCTCCACCCACACTAACCAGCAGGCTCGTTTGGCAGCACCGCTGTGACATAAATGATGATGGAAAACGATGTTTGCTGTTGTAAGATCAGGCTTCAGCGCTGCAGCTGCGTTTTCCTCCTGAGCTGTGTTTCAGTTTCACACCAGAGTCTGTCTGATGTCCAACAGCAGCTCTCGTGTTTTTCAGTTTTCCTGACATCATGATTTTACTGCCTCTGAGCTCAGAGCAGCATCTTTACTGTCTTTTAAAAGTCTTTGAACCTTTTTGATGGGCAGCAGTGTTAGTTTGACTCGTATCAATGCTGCCTTTTCTTTCTGTGGAGCACTTTGACTTCGTTTGGTATTATTATAAATATTATTGGCTAAACTTCACCGCTCGCTCTGATCCTTACTCGACTGTTTCCTGGTTTGTTGTTGTCCTCGTTCAGAGATGTGCACACAGTGTGAGGTTTGTGTGTGTTTGTCCCTCAAGCTTTTATAATCCAAATGTTGAACTGCAATAAATAAAACTCAGCAGGAGCTCAGCGGGGCGCAGAACTGCCCCCTTTCCTCCCAGAAGATACGACGTGTGCGCCTTTAATCAAGTGCACTTTTCCTCTGATAGGACTCACCACTTATTCCACACACACACATGCACACGCACGCACACACGCACACGTCTGCTTTACTTACACATTCTTACATCATCTTTGGCTCCGTCTGCTCTGGTTTACAGAACAGCTTCAGTTTTGTATCCAGTGGTGAAAGGAGGACAAACAGTTACCTCATGTGTCCTCATGTTTTATGATGACATCAGATGCAAAAGACAAAAAGTGAAACAAACATAAAAACAGTTATTTTCTGCCTGTTCTCCATCATTTCATACGCTGTAAAATCTAATTAGTTCACAGAACTCAAACAAACTAAGTAAAGCAAACTTAAGACGACTGTTAGGACAACTTACACAAGTCTGCAGTATGAAGAATAACTTGATATTTCTGACTGTACAACACTAATTGTTTACCTACTGACAAACATTTCAAGTTCAACTAAATGAAAAACTATTTGTGGTAACCTGAATATGACTAAAAATAATTAACAACAGTTTTTGTAATGATGTTAAAATCAGACCAACTTTTATTTTCAAACACAACAAAGTACAACAGCCAACATACTGGACACTGTTCTGCTGAACAACAGTTATATCGCCATCACTGTTATAATCTTACAATGAAACAAAGTCTCAGATGTAATTATTCTGAAAATAAGTTTGTTTTGTACTTACATTACTTACATAATCAAAATAAATATTTGTTGTTCTGTCACAAGTGCATCTCTGATTAAAACAACACATTTCTTTTTCATTCCAACTCAGGAGCTGGAATGTTGTAATGTTTTAAGGATGCTTGTTTCCAGTCCAGGCATTACTGCTGAATGACTGTCATGGATCGAGGTGATCCACATGTAGGTGCAGAAGAAGGTCTGTAACTTCCCTTAAGTACAGTGGCTCTGACAGTCTCGGTCGTTGTGTCCTTGGGCAACACACTTCACCCGTTGCCTACTGGTGGTGGTCAGAGGGCCCGGTGGCGCCAGTGTCCGGCAGCCTCGCCTCTGTCAGTGCGCCCCAGGGTGGCTGTGGCTACAATGTAGCTGCCATCAGCAGTGGGTAAGTAAAGCGCCATACAAATACAGACCATTTGTTTGTTTACTTCCACAGCATGTCTTGTAGAATTAACTGGAGTCACAGCAACAGCATCATGCAGTCATATCTCAAGTCTAATAACAGAAGACAGGAAAAGATCAGTGAAGAAACAACTTCCCCAAACCAAAGCACAAATAAAACAATAAGTAAAACAGGCTGATCTAAAGTATGATTAAAGTTCAGCCTGATTAATATAAATGTCACTGACAGTTGCTAATATATTGGAAAACCAAAATACTTACTGATGTCTTTCTGTCCAGCAGCAGGAGTGCTGGTCCCTCAAAGACAGTAAGAAGCAAGCAGAGGGAGAAAAAACAGAAAAAACTGAAACCAGTTTGATCCTTAATGGCTGTGCAGTCATTGTAACTTACAACACAGAAGGTCCATGTAGACCCCACACAGCCAAATTAGACTAACATAGTATTAAAAACACCATCTACTGTGTCTGAAGATCTGCCCTCCCCCTGTGGCTCGGTCACTCTGGTATTTCTACATTCTTCATCTTCCTCCTCCTCAGCATTCGCTCACAGCCTTTCACTTCCTCTCTCTCTGTCAGTATTTGGTTTCTTTATCGTTATCGGCTCTGAAAAGTAGAGCCAATGATGGCGTGTCAAAAACCTGCGTTCTTTCTTGCGTCCAGCAGGGGGCGACTCCTCTGGGTGTGACTGCGCAGAAGCCTGTGAGGAGAGAACGAGCCTCCTGCTCAGTAAAACTCTTTCCTGGTGAGTTTTTGGTCTCAGGCTGTATTTTGAGTCTGACTGAAAAAAGCATAAAGTTCATTTTGTGAATTTCAGCCCATCAGAGACAGCAGGGAGGATTATTTGGGGGGATTTACTGTCTCTGCAAAGACACCCAGGAGCCTCCTGTAACACCTCACTCATTTGTTCCCAACGTTCAAACCACATCCGTCGACTGCCTCAGGCCTCCGTCACACTGAAGGCAGACAGCGGGCCTTTCTCCACTCCTCTGAATCCAGCCGTGGAGACCTCAGGTCCTCTGCTGCGTTCTTCTTCTTCCTGCTTTGTGTCTGTTGTAGTTTTCAAAATCCCCCTCAGTGAAAAACAAAACCCAACTATGACAAAGAGCAGGCTGCTGCAGCAAATTAAAACAAGAAGAAGAAAAAATCCCAGCGCTCATTGTCTTGGTTCCAGTCTGCACTGTTGGACAATCCCCCCGAGCCACTGTTGTTCTGCTAAAATAAGGCTGCCTTATTGTATAAAGCACCGCAGGGACTCCAGCCAGCAGCTGCTGCTAAACACAGTCTGTGATGTTCCTCCACAAACCTCCAAACTAATATTGTTTTGTAAGGCCTCAGTCATGCACAGCTAACACTGCAATATACGTTTTTATTGATTTGAGGCAACAAGATGTGAAAAACATGCAGACGTTTCTGAAAGCGTGAACTCGCAGGGCTGATTCAGTATCGCTAATAAAACCTCCAGTGGGTGATTTATGACTTCTGAAAAGTTCTTCCAGGTCTCACCAGTCAGGGAAAAAATCCAAAACTTTCTTTTGCCCCAAAGTCATTTTTCTCCTGACATCCCTGACTGACTTCTCTGTGCTTGGCTCTGGATGATGTCACAGAGAGGGGATATCTCTAACTGGGCCCCTCGGGCACAGAAGCTCCACCCACCTGCTGTTCATCTGACCTTCAATTAGAAAATTGGCTTTAAGGGGGCGGAGCTAAAACACTTTGTTTCAGATGATAATGAGGGGTTGCAGAGGATCAGATGAAGAAGGATTATTTTGAACTGTGAATCATGCAAAGCTGCTCATTGCCCAGCAGCGAGAAACGAGCCGACTCAATCACATCATGACGAGAAGCTGAAAACTTTAATGTTTCCTGACGTTTATACTGTCAGCGCCTTCCTCACTGAGTCAATGCTGGCAGTCTGCAGTCCTCCTCAGCTCTCTGAGTAAAATCGTCCTCACGGGGACTTCAGTAAGCAGCAGGTTTAACGCTTTCGTGGCAGCATTTTTAATTTCTCTTTGCTATTTGGGCTGATTGGGACCTGATTAATGTAAAAACAAAGAATGGCGTGATTTTTTTTAACCTGATTTTTGTGGCATTATATTGTCCTCATAAGTGGATTCAGGCCCTTGTAGCG